>NC_064226.1:4115670-4457162 GCF_023101765.2 Spodoptera frugiperda | reverse complement strand
GAATGAACCGAATAAAACTGTCTTGGTGGAACATAACTTGAATACAATCAAACTCACTAATGACGCATAACTTAATTAAACATGGCTGCTACACGGGTCATCGAAAGACACGTCGGTCATAAAAATTACCGTTGGCACAAACGCGCACGTGTTTTGTCCAAAAATAAGTGTCCCAGGAACTGAGGTCGCTACGGGAGGGGAGTAATTAATCGTTCCCGGCAGCCGGCCGAGGAATAAGTATCAGATTGATGGCCCATACTGCCGGAGACGACACCGGTCAGATCAAAGATTCGGGACCGAGACGGCCGTGAGTCCAACACGGCCAGTTTGGTCATACGAAACTGGGCCACGACACATCTAGTTCTATTCTTGTATCGATAAACTAACACGACATATTTATTCTACAATGTATTCATGAAACCGTGTTCATAATAATGAAAGGTTTTACTTAAATATATTGGGAAACGTTGGCTACACGCGTAAACGAAAACATTTCGTATAAATCCAGAACTCATAAACGAAATAATTACACTCGGAGAAGTCAGAGATGCTTCAATTGTTTGAAATCAGACATGTTTATGTGCCTTTGTATTACATAGAAGACATATCGTGGAAATGTAGAACATACAAAAGTTAATGGCATTGAAATCGTACATACTGACGTACAGAGTCATATACTTACATATAATAATACTCTTTCTATCCCGCTCAGGCGGCTCGCGTCTAAAATCGTATTTCCGTAGAATCCTTACAAGCGACGTTAAGCACTTACTGTCGGCTTTGCAGTTCGACGACCTGTGCTCCAGAAGACGTCCTGAAAACAACAAAAAAATCTTGTGAAGGAATTCAGACAAAGCTTTATAGGTATCGCCTACACAAATGTTCGTAATATTTTTCATGAGGATCCGTGACTAATTATACCTCTGAAACTTTGATGACTGACTCATTTTAGCTTCGAAGCGTTGCACTGCGTCATATTTGGTCTACATTGTTGTGAATAAATTCCACTGTTTGCCTTTTGTATTGTATTTGACAATCGATTACGACTAAAATCTATCTGGGTCACATATAAGCAACAAAAGACCATCGCGCCACAATCAGGCCAACTGACAATGGACATAAAGGGAAAGAGAAAAAATTTAATGAATCAAGATAAGCTTTGTGGTGGACAGTGGTTCGACCTCGGCCGTCAAATGGCATCGCATCGATCGAACAAATGCGGTGGCACATCACGCGCATTGTACGGCACGCGACCACGCTGTACTCCTGGGCTTCAGAGCCGGCCACTGGTTTCATAAACTACACGTATTGTTCGAAGGTTTGGTTAGTCACCACGCTAGCTCAATGTCGATTGAACTTCAGTTACTGCGGTGATTAATTAGTTATTTCTGTTATGATTATCTACTAGATCTAGATTATGTCCTACGTGCCATACAATTACATTAGACATTACTTTTTTACCGATAGCTAGCCTTGGCCAGTTCTCTTCAACGCTAATGAGCTAGCTGTCCATTAAATCGAGTTTCATAATAACTGTAGGGTGACAGAACTTTAACACAACTATCAGAATTGAAAGTAGCAAGGTCATAATATCTACTCCCATAGCAAACGAACCGCAACACCATCCGGAGTCTGCGGATGTGATCCACTGTAATCACCGGTGAAATTTCGCCACACAATAGCAAACTTATTTACAGGCCGGCAGAGGTTACGCTCTTCTGAATATTAACCATTAATCAGAGATTATGAATCAACTACAATTACATTTGATTGTCCATTTCCTAAATATGACATGTTATCGTTTAGATTTTGAAATCGCTCGCTCTCTGATGAGGCGCGTGCAGCTCTAGGTACTTCGACACCCGGGAAGTGTCGTCAACTTGGCTGTCGCCATTTATTTAGGTAGATGCCTTTGCGAACGTTTTGGTATCGAACGTCGTCTGGTGCCAAAGTTCGAAAGCCATTTATAGCGAGTGTTTGTCGTCTTCTTGTCAAGAGGTATGTCCATGGACGCCGGTGCCCGGGCGGGCGGCGAGCGACCAAAATAGACGCCGCCTCGCGCGACTTAACAATGCAATAAAAAGAAATTAACAGTGACGTTCCCTGCGCTAAGTTGACTCTCGTGTCATTTGGATGTGGTCCAATCTCTTCGGAATATATTTCAGTTTGACTTCTCTCTAGCCACTTCCGCTAAGTGAGACCGAAAATAACATCTTTACGAATGTTGATGATGAAAGAGTAATGATGTAGCATTAAAGGTGCCTATGTTTTATGACATGTCTCGCTCTAGCTTCCTTTTTATTTGGATTTCTATTACTGTATGTCGCGTGACATCGTAGTGATAAAGTTATGTTCTTTCCAGGTTTTGGCTTGGCTGCTGCAGCCGCAGCGGGAGTACGCGCCGGGTACCAAACAGTGCTGCCATCGCCATATGGGTAAGTACCCCCTCTGGTTAGCGCTGCAATATATCTGTATCATGTATCAATGTTCAGTGGTTCAACACTTCGACATTTGCCAGCACTAGCGGCGCCGCATGCCGCTCTGAATACATCTCACGAGACAAAAATCAGACGTAGAATGTTTACTCTTACTTAGACACGGACAAGCTCAATATGTTGAAAGAATACAAGATAAATGCCACCAACCAACGTTATAAGTAGAACTACGATCATGTACGTGTGTTCGTAATGTCTGGGAATAACTTTAACATTCGATGTCATGGAACTTGTAAACTACCTGTTTGCCTAACTTCCGCATTACAAAAACACGTACCTACTTAATGTATTTAGGGCTACTTCCATCAAATCGTGGGTTTCTACATGAACAAGTTTCCGCGGTTAGAACTCCTCCCAAGTCCGAAGTAAGCTTGTAGCTGAGGTCCAGGTTACATCGCCTAGCGGTATGAGTACAGTATTCTGACTTTTGTCTCGGTAGATGAGGCGAGCGGCGTCTCCGGACGGCTAGCGGCGCGGCGGCCGGCGGACCACACCTAGACTAAATTATCAAACATTTTCACATAGGTATCTATGGCAAGCGTGAGCGTGAGAGTGGATTTTTTTTCGTTTTGGGTGTGAATTAGTCGATTGGGTTTTTTTAATGTTTACGTTTTATAAAGCTATATCGGAGCATGGGCGGCGCCGGCGGCGACGTGGTCGCGCGCGGGCGCCGCCCACCGCCGTCACACTTTAAGCATCGTTCTCGACACTCAATGTTTTCTTACTTTTATGTTTTATGCCGTGTTCGTGTAAGATTTTGTTGATTTGAATTGAGTTTTGTTGGTGGTGGATTTCGTTTAATACACTTACTAAGTAATTGTGGTAGAGCGGCGGCGGGCGTCGAGGGCGCGCTGTGTGTGCGTAGGTGTGAGCGCGCTCTCGGCGCCGCCGGCCGCCCGGGCCCGCCGCCGCCGGCGCAGCGGAGCCGCCGTGCTGTCTAACCTGCCTCGGCCACATACAGTCCAGCTAATTACATATTGACGTGAGCTCGATCGACGCTCACCCAGGGCCACCACGCCAACACAACTGTCCATATATTATTCAGTGACACTCTTGTTTTAATGGAATATAATCAAGTGAAAGCTTCAATCGAATTAACGCTTTTTTGGTTTCCAATCATTGATGGTATTACTGCGACATTTGGGAGACCGAACCTCGTTATTTGATATGCTTCTCGCTATTGTATATCACAAAATTATCTAAAATGCCAGGTCACCTATGTATAGTCTATGCGTAGATACGAATGGATTTTAAATTATAGTTAAAGTATTGGCCTGAAATAAACTGTACGTTGTCTAACCATAATATATCTATGTATCGATGTAGGCAATTAGTGTAATTTGTTTAATGTTGTAGGCAAATTATTTTAGAAATAGATGTTCCAGATAATACCTGTACATGTATACCTACTTAGGTACATACCTACCCGTTGAGCTTAGTTTAATGTACTCTTGCGATAACTTATTGCATGTAATTTATGTAATTATCGTACTTATACTTTCTCTGAGAACCGTTGAAAGTGACGTTTAACAGAAACTCCTCTACATCCTTGATTAGCTATCAGACTTAGTATGTGGTTGTGTTTTGTATTTTAGTAGATGTGTCAGCTCGGCTTGTGTGAGTATATATATGCCAGTTTTAATAATGCTGTTTGTTTTCACCTACTACTATTATTTCTATCTCTTCGAAGTACTTAGTCAATTAAATTAACTTGGGTATCGAGCGGTGACGTTGTAAGGAAGAAACGTGACGTAAAATGATTGCCAGTAGCGATTGTAGGAGACCCTTTAGAATTCCACAAGTGACATGGTCTGTCTTGGACCTTACCTCGCGTACTAATCTCAAGTAGGTATTTATCGGCACCGGTACAGCAGTAGACCACAGGTGGGCGTGATAACGCGGGCGGGGCGTGGATGCGGGCGTGGACCACGCATGCGTATTACCTCGGATCCCTGTACCACACTAATTCGATTGAAATAGAACAAACAACACTCAGCCTGTCTCTATCACATCTCATAGTGGTAGAAAAAGATGGATAATTGCACCGGGAAGTGGTCTGATGCTTAATAGTGAAGATGAAGAGCCCTCGAAAACCGCTGACTTTGCTCGAAGCCAGTTCGAGATCCTCTTGAACAAACTTGGCTGCCTTCACAAGCAAATTAAGCAGAATTAGCAGTTTTTTATTCATGTCATTTTGTGTCAGTTCATTATAATGCTTTATGATACAAGGACCCTTGTGAACCATCGGATTCGACTCATTTCATAACTTTTGTGAAAATACATACATAGGTAGCTACTATGTTTATAAAAACTGGCGGAATATCATTAGTAATATTTAAAAGTCACATGATTTATACACGCAGTGAAGTACCTACGTCATGACACCAAACTTTTTAATGCAGCCATTTTTCTTTATTTTTACTCGGTTACTGACTCGAAACATAAATTTTGTTTCTTTTTGAGATTCTTTCTTTTTCTTCACAAAATTCCGCATTCAATAGGCTGCTATTAAAAACCAAAATTTCCCGAATGCTCACGACGATGTCACGATAACTAGACGAGATACCGAGTGGTCTGGATATTTCTGTCGAGGCGGAGTGCCGTCTGTTGTATATTTTTATTACATTTTCTGAAAGTTCCCTGGCAATGACGCACGGCGGTCCGCAGTGGCGACATACGCAGTCGCATTGCATACTTACATAATATAACAGTTTATCGATGTCTACTAACATAACATGATTAGATGCTCGTGCCTCTCGAGCCTGCTGGGGCTAGGTAGTGTGACCGTTTTGACAAATAATAATGTTTCGATGTCTCCTCACGAGGACTTGAGGAGCCGAGTGAGGGGACATCGCGGGTGACAGAGGGCGTCAAATGTCCAGTTTCTGAAGGTTTGACGTCTTTGGTGACATGGAGATGTTGTATATAAGTTTGTTGTAAATTGGCAGGTTGTCACCGGGATACATGTACAGCACGCCGCAGTACATGAATGCGATGAGCGGGGTGGGAGCTAGCGTGGGCACGGGCGCGGGCGGACTGGTGCAGCTGCCGCAGCTGCAGCACGCGGCTGCAGTGGCTGCCGCCAACCACCTGTACGAGTACCAGGCTGCCGCGGCGCAGGGCGCGGCCGCGTACCAGCAACAGTACGCTGCGGCCGGATTCGACCCCTATGCTACAGCCGCTGGTCAGTGTTTCTCTCTCTCTCGTGCTTTATTGGATACACTGTAAAATAGATTCTTGGAATATTTTCAATATTACTGAATGTTTATTGTACATTCAGTAATATTGAAACTAAACTATACTATATTCATATTTCTCAACTCTGTTAGAACATTAGTACCCATACCACAGCTCATACACTATACGTACTTACATGCTTTCGTAAATTCTTTCATACAGTTTGGCTTACGGTACAGGTAGCTAGGCTGAGGATCATGCTCCCTAATACCGACATTAAAGCTCAAAAAGTTCAACTTTTAAAGTAGAAATAATATTAATTTCAGCAGCAGCAGCGGCAGCGGCTAGCGGCGCTGGCTACGTGTCCCCCTACTACACGCTGCCAGGAGGAGGCATGCAGGCCCCCCTCCTGCCGCCACTGCCCTACCCCCCGCAGCTGCAAGAAGCCAGGATGCAGTAGGAGCGCTCATACAGCTCGGGTACATTACTGATGACACGCCAAATGTTAGTATACAGATCTGAGTTTTAAAGAAACAATGTCTACGAGTATCACCAGTAATGCATTCGAGGTACTCTAGGTCTGAATGTGGAATGGAAGGACGTAAGACAGCTGATAGCCATCGGCGTCCCAACAGACGGTAGCTAAGGACGACAGCAAACCATGTCATTAGACAATTGTATTACACTTTGATGGAAGAAAGGCCAAATATAGATAGACTATACGTCTAGAATCTAGTTGAATCCATAAACCAAAAAATGTTAAAGAATGACCAAAGGCTAAGAGCTTTTTATTTAGAATTAAGACCTCGGTACTTACTTACTTACCAGTCGGTGGTGAAACTATGTAGCGATACATATGTACTTAAATAGTATGTAGAATATAACACACCAATACAATTATACCTAAGATACAAACATATACAAAGCTATGTTGAAATATTCTTGCCTCATTCATACAACTTCCTAACATCACATATTTTTATACGTACCTACATATAGACGATAGATATATTTTCATAGTAGACCCTTCTTATTCAAATGATCTATTTAATTAATTTATAGATGAAAATAACATTTAAAAGCGCATAGCTGTTAAATGACAATAAATAGATAGAGTTAAACAAAGATTTATCTTCATTATTTAAAAGAAAATATTCATTACCTTCGGTTGAATAAAGTCTCAAGTCTAATTCGCTTGTCGCTCGCGCAGCAGTTATTTATGGAAACTGAAGATGCTGCGCATGAGTGGATCTATAAGTTGGTACAAAATATTAATCATCGATTCGTTATAACCTCATATATTTGGCATCTATTTTATCGATAAACATTTGTGCAAACACATTAACTGTCTGACAGTCTGCTTATAAACGAGTACCATTTAAAATTCTTCTAATTTTATCCTCACACATACTTTGTGTATTTCCTGTCCATTATTTCCACTATACTTAGCTATTTACTTAAATAAGACGTTATAAATATATAAATTAATCAAGCTATCAATCTATTGGACGACTAAGAACGAAACCATTTTTTGAACGGATTACCATCTACCTTGGCCTAAAGCTTACCTGTAAAATTGTAGGCATTAAAATAAGGACGGGAAAAGAGAATTCAGCTTTTACAAAACACTAACGACCGAATACTGAAACACTATCTCTGTCAATTTTATACGCAGATAGAAATATTTTCGAGAGCGTCTTCAAATTGAGTGGCGTTTGAGTATTCGAACATAAGACATGGAGACTCTCACGGTCCGCTTCATTCAAAATGAAGCTATTATTAGTCGATGTGTTGGTTATAAGACGCCATAGATAATTACTTAGGTTTCCTAGTTCTGTATTAACGTGTCCATGTTGCTCAATAGTCCTAAAATGGACTTGAATTAGCTTAAGAGTGAGGGAGAGCAATAAAGGGTTAAGTAATTAGTATAATTTTAAGTAATCTACTTATTATTGTCTCAGTGAAGAAACGTCAATATATTTTGTACACGATCTATGCGCCCTTGTAATATTAAACTATTAATTACTTTTAGTTTTGTTCTCCAAAGCGGTTTAGGGTACTTACATCTTAGTACTTCGTAAGGACTATAAGTGTAGGCATATAATATAATTATTTTTAGGGATAGTTAGACTAATTCAATTACTAGTCCATGTATTTTTAATGTATTGAATTATAGGCAGTCGCCGGCCGCCCTATCTAAGCACCTTTTACGTGAATCTGATTAACAACCTTGTTCAATGCATACAATACCAGAACATGACTATCTTTGGTTGTTTTCGTTAAAAAGGTGAGACAATACATGCAACTAACTGTTTATTTCGTTTGGCAGCAATAAAAGTATGTGGAAGGGAATGAAATTGAAGTAAAGTGAAGGCGAGGACATGGACGGCGACATAGTACAAGTTAGGGGCGATAGCTCGTGTAGGTAGGTATCAAGTATCGTTGATACGTAGCGTGTAAGCTTAATGGTAATTGTAATATTCTGTTATTCGTAATTTATTTTGTTGATATTTGTAAATCTACATGTTGATAACTATTTATTATGTGGAAGATTAATAAAAATTGTTGAATATTTAACGACCGAATCGAATCTCTTACCTCCCGGAGCTTTCACAGTTGAAAACACAAGATTCGGTCCAATATATAGAATTATATACATTCATTATACTTTTAAATGTAAGTAGAATAATATTTTAAGTAGATGCGTACTAAAGGAACAGTTAGCCATAGACGTGGCCATCTTGCCTTATATAGATGAAATATTGTACTTAGTTATATATTACACTAAATATATACACATATCATCAAATGTATAAATTAAATATCAGAGCGGCATCTCGCACTGAATTGTCCATAATAGTGCATTTCATTCACAGTAATTTTAAGCACAATAACTATTATATTTTATGTATTGCATAACTATAAAATGAACGTGAATTCATAATAAATACTTAATAACTGTTATAATTACTTTAAATTATAATATCGTACTTAATTTAGGTTAATATAAATAAAATGGAAAATAAATTTTTAAGGTACATTAAATGTTTTTTAATCGCCTCTGACGGCGGCGGATATATCTATGTGGGACATTCAAATCTATTTTCAGGGAAGAAAAATATGTTCGGATTAAAAAAAATGTGTCGCGGCGCCTTGGCGTCGTTCCAAAGCTGCCTATCCGTTTGACAAAGTTGATGCACCAAAATAACTTAAAAAATAACTGGAGATTAGAATACCAGAGAGCATTTCCCCATTAAGTAGGTCTCAATGGTGACAGCTACTTCATTTTAAAAAAATAGAATAGAAGAAATAAATAAAATAGTTCAGGCGAGTTTTGTTACGTTGCCAGTAAACGTGAGCCTAATTATAATTTTGTAAAAAAATATCTGGCGATCTTATCTATTTTGTCACACATTGAGCTGTTACTCGTAGTTCATCGACTTTGGCTTTGCTGATTCCATCGTTGGATGTAGGTGTACTTTAGGTACCTACCTAAAATAGGTATTGAAAGAAAAACAGGAAAAGGCAATAGGCTCACCATCTATTTATTACATGGGGCCTATAACACAAATGGTGGAAAGTGGGTGTACCTGCATTGTACACAGTGGCATTACCTGTCTACCCCCTTTTTGTTTTTTTGTTTGAGGGGTGAACGTCATCCAATGATTTCTCTCGTCTTGGGTGAGGCGGGAGGGAGTGTCAGACTCTTACTGACTAAAAACGACCCCGTTCCTTCTCCTGCTTTGAGCCGGAGCCCCGGTAACCTGTTACGTTGTCCGCAGCTCTGGAACCTCTGCCTACCCGTTCGGGAAATAAAAAGGCATGACGTAACGTATATGTAAGTATTAAGTACCAGGCACGATGCAGCAAAAATAAACAAAGCGTATAAAAACACAAAAAGAAAAAAAAAGAAAAAACAAAAGACATATTTTAAAATACATACAATCAAAGTAGAAAAAGAAAAAATATTGCACGTAGAAATAAAACTAAAAAAGTTTGAAGACTTCATTATATTGTGGCTGTTGGGAATAACTGAAAGACAGTCGTTTCAATATTAAGGTTAACGTAAGGGGTTTGATTAAGTTATTAACTAGTGTTATTGAGGGTTATTTAAATTTTTCGAAAATGTCTTAGGGTCTCAGCACACATATGGGATCGGAAAGGGATCGTCACCGTATCGCCTCGAGCCGTTCAGAATGGTTTGTATTAAACTCCCTACTGCAACGCACACTAATCGGAATAATAACGCAATCGCCTCGCCTCGGAACAGGCTCCGAACTTGAATTCCCGCGCTTACGGCTCATCGTCCCCACGCTTACGTTTCTCCGTCCCCGCGCTTACGTCTCTCCGTACCGACTAACTATCGTGTTAGTCTAGTCGGTGTCGCCTAGCCGTAGCCGAGTTGACGTACAGGCGCTGCTGATACGCTTTCGTTACGTGCATACGGTAGGTTGACGCCTGGTTGACAGCGAGGCGAAAGGCGTTACGGTTACGATCCCTTTCCGATCCCATATGTGTGCTGAGACCTTTAGTGTCTAATGAGTTTAGATTAGGGTTCGACCTTTATTTCCTATGTAGTATGTAGAATTCTAAGTAGCTCAACACTTACAGGAGTTAGTGGCTTCTTCTCAAACTTGAATAATATTATGGTAAGGAAGAGGAAGTGATCTAAATCAAAGATTTGTTATTGAAATGAGACCAGTAACCATTAATGCCAAAACAAGTGTATAATGCTCGCACTATCATAAAGAAATCTCAATTAAAGCTAAGTTTATAAATCTACATGTCAAGTTCTAAATCTGTCTACACTAATATTATAAAGAGGAAAACTTTGTTTGTTTGTTTGTTTGTTTGTTTGGTTGTAATGAATAGGCTCAAAAACTACTGGACCGATTTTAAAAATTCTTTCACCATTCGAAAGCTACATTATCCACGAGTAACATAGGCTATATTTTATTTTGGAAAAAAATAGGGTTCCGTAAGATATTTTGATTTTTCCGACACAAACTGAAAAAAATCAACCAAAGAAGTTACTTATTTTGCGTACGCTGCCTAAACTACAAAAGATAGAACCATAAAATGTTATAATTAATTGTAGATCTTATAATTATCTACAAAAAAGTCCGCGGCACACTATACCTATCTATGTCGAGTGAGGCACAACAACCACATTTTTATTTAAAAATTTTGAATTTTTTTTTAACTACATTTAAACGCGTTTCTTTTACTCATGCTATTAATCCTTATCAAAATAAATTATTTCATCAATAAGAACAGTTTATGTTGATAATATTTGGTCTTTGAATGATTAAAATTGGACGTTTGGTTTTGAAGTTGTGGTGAAATTAAAATATTACGAGCTGCACGGCCCGTTGCGAAGTGGGCGTCACCAAGGCCAGGGGTGCGCGTGCGGGAGAGGGGTGTTTAGATCTATGAGTAATCGGTGAATATTGTAATTGATTGATATGTGACATAAATTATTTAATGACATCATCATACCATTTCAACCTGAAGGTGCCGTAAAAGGCGACTAAGGGACTGACCTTGAGCAGACAAGAGTATTTCGGTAATCTTCGAAATTACTGATCCGATTCCAAAAATTGTTTTACTAGGAAGCTACAATAGCGACGAGTGTAATCGTATGTTAAAACAAGAATTTTTCCGCGGACGAAGTCGCGGGCAGAAGCTAGTATTATATAATTTAACATTTAAGTTTCGACAATATACTACAGAAAAAGCTCGTAGCACGTAGTCCGTAGCGCGTAGCTCGTAGTGCCTTGGTCATCGGGTATAGTCCGTAGCTTTGGGGTTGTTCGTAAAGCGTAGTTTGTAGCAGCGTTTATTCATCAGTGGAGTCCACGGTTTGCACGTCTACGAGATTAATAGCGAGAAAACGGTGCTACGCATTACGAGCTACGAGTTACGGCTGTAGTGTTTAACTTAGCGTAAAATTAATCTCAGGTTACTCGAATTTCTCAATAATGATAACGAATTAGGTAAATGCCGGGTGAGTATACTTATGTTATTATATTCCACACCTGACTATAATATTATAATTTCTTGAAAGTGATATTTTGTAATGGAAACTTGAATAGACAAGGAGAATGGATATATGGAATACAAATGTTAATTCATTCAATTACAAATGTAAATTCTTAAAGTGATTATAAATACTCAGGAAAGTCATTTTTTCTATTTTCTTATTCTAATATTATTCATTTATAAGTCATTTTTTCTATTTTCTTATTCTTATTTTTTTATGTTTATTGAGTGATCTTAAAAGACTTGTGTTCTAAATAGTTTTTAAGAAAATCTCTGACAGATCGAAATTTGACAATTGACATTAGTGACAGTGACAGTTACAAACGACAAGCTTTGTAGTTGATTCAGTTTGTTGGTTATTTATCGTTGTTATTTTACTATACTTATATTTAAAGAGCCAATAAATAATTAATTTAACCATGGCGGGTCAAGGGCATCAGTTCCCTGGAAATTTCCAGGCGAATGCTGCTGGTATGCGTTCTGGATTCGGCGCCGGACCCATGACCGGACAAATGCAGGCTATGCCGAATCAGTTAGCAGGTATACTTTATCAAAACCTTATAAAACAATGCTTAATTGAGTCCAGTATAAATCAAGAACAATAAAAGATCACACAAACTCGTCAAAGATTCTACACAAAGTAAAAATAGGCAGTTTTGTCAGATGTGTCTAACTGTATAGCCTCTTTGCTGATGTCTGTGTGCACAATAAACTCACTACTACTTAAGTAATATACAATTCTGAATTAAATTCATTAATATAAAATGGCATACATTATATACTCCATTCCCAGAAATAACTTGTAACTGAGTTTAACAATAACATTTTTGTATTCTGTCGCGTTTGCTGACTTACCGTTGTTGGTTATGATGTTTTACAGGAGTGATGGGAGGTCCCATGGCTAACACTGGTGGTATGGTGGGCATGGGTAATCAAATGGTGCCATCCTATGGGGCAACCATGCAGAATCAAATGGGAAACATGGGAATGGGACCACAGGTATGTAATTTCAAATTTTTATGACACTTGGAATATGTTACTGCTGTATGAGTTACTTTAGATAGCTATTGAAGGTAAACTTGCAAGGGAGGAAAGGACTATTAGTGCTACTAGATTGTGTGGACTATAATGAACAATAATCCTAATTAGTCTAGTAGTTATTATATAAGAACTAAATCACATTTAGGAATGCAATAAAGAATTTGAATCATTAATTACTATTATTTCTGCGGCTATTCACTCAATAAATAACATGTTATAGTTATATTTATATCATAGAAAATAACATGTTATAACTAGTAATATTAATAAGTTGGTTAAAAAAAATGTATTGATTAATATAATAATGTTGTTTTCCAGGGTATGGGAGTAGGAGTTAACGCAGGGCCTGGTACCGGTATGGTTCCTCAACAAGTTCAACAATCAGGTATTTATTAATGGTTCTTGTGTTATTATTTACTTCCAGATACATGGAATCTGTTTAAAGAATTTTATTAAATTATTTTCATCATCATTATCATCCTCAGCCGGAAGAAGTCCACTGTTGAACAAAGGCCTCCCCGTTAGTCCTCCACATAGAAAGACAAGCTGTCACCTGCATCCACTGGCTCAATTATTTTCTGCTCAAGAAATATAGTGAACATTTTCAACTAGTGTACCAACAGTGTATTGATGAAGTATTCATCATATTCCAGGCATGCAGACAGGTGTTCCAGTGTCAAACAACACAGCCCCTCCACCAGCACAGCCACCAGCTGCACAACCGCCACAGAACAAGGAGTTCAACACCGCATCATTGTGCAAGTATGTACCTAAATGGTATTGTTTTAAAACACAAATTATAACTACAATGATTACTTGATTAGCCTGATGATACCCACTTTAGATGTGGCTGTAATTATAATAATAGATGGTCTGTTACTTTATTTAAAAACAAAATAAAGTCCATCATGTAAATATGAACTGTTTGCTGCTGGACTATGGACACTTGATCAGTGCATAGGAGATTACACCTCAAAAACCTCAAGTTTATTAAAGGATAAATTAGGAGGATTCCCTTACGGCGCATCCTAATAACCTACCTATCGGTAGATTTGCCTACCAGAGGTAGAATTTTGACATAAGCTCCATACAAAATGTGTCAAAATTCTACCTCTAGTAGGCAAATCTACCGATAGGTAGGTTATTGGAATGCGCCGTTAGTCCGTTTATAAGACACCAGATAATGTCTCAAATTATGTAAAAAAAATTACTACTATATGTTAGTGCTTTGTAATGCTGTAACTAATAGTGTTCTTAATTATTTCAGATTTGGACAGGAGACTGTGCAAGATATTGTGAGCAGAACACAGGATGTTTTCCAGACTTTAAAAGCAATTCAGGTGAGTTTCATTGTTTGACCGTCATATCAGTATTTGACAGTCACTTGGCTCGCATACACATGACTAGAGTGATATCACAGAAAACTGGCTTAAAAGAATGCTTGTGCTAACCATGTACATATGTTGGTAAGAGTAACTGATAACCACCCCTTTCTGAAAGATCTGTAGTAACTAACTTGTAATTCTTCTGGTGTAGGCCATAGGCCGAACTGATTGTTTACCATCTGTCTCCTCGTTTGTCTCCCCATCTCATAATAAAGTCAACATGTTTTCATCCTGGCCCTCCTAAATTCTATCCTGGTGGCTTGTAGACATCTCGTAATCTGTTACCCCCTTTCTCGGCTTGTTTGACTTTTATTCATTACATTATTTAATGGTGAAGCGCTTATTACAACATGTTAAATATATGTTGTCATTTTCAGCCGCCAAATGGTACACACAGTGGTGAAAATACAAGTAATGAAAAGAAGGCCAAGATGCAGGAACAGCTGCGCACAATCAGACTCCTGTTCAAGAGACTGCGACTTATATATGAGAAGTGTAATGAGACTTGCCAGGTAATATATTTTTTTGTTAAGCTTATTTAAATAATTAAGACCCGGAGCCGCAGTCTACCTAGCGGGTTTGCCGGGGCTCTGGCTGGAAAGGCAGGATTGGGAATGGGGTGGTTTTTAGTCAATAAGAGCCTGACGCTGCCTCTGTCTTCGCCCAAGGCGGAGAAATCATTAAATGATGCGCCCTTCAAAAATTTCTAGCCAAAGTCTAAAATGTTTCTTATGATGAATATCAGAACTGTTTTCTGCATTCACAAGATGGCGCCACTAGCGAGTTGTGCATGTACATTAATTACCAATGTGTTAATTTTACCACAGTAAAAAGATGAAAAGAAGCAGATATATATACATATTTAGTGCATTAACATTGCTTATTAATTTTTTCTTCTACAGGGCATGGAATATACTCACATGGAGAGTCTTATACCACTAAAGGATGAAGCAGAGAATAAGGCGTTGGATGAGAGACGGAACACTGAATCATACAGGCTAGCATTAGAGGAGAATAGGGAATTGACAGAACAGGTGAGAGAGCTTAGTCTCGGATACGATTTCCTCAAAGTACGATTGGACATATTTTTGATTTTCGCCTTCTTTTACATTGGTCCTAAGAACATAGTACATTACGGCCTATTTTAGCTTACAATGAGACTTAAGCTAGGTTATTAATTAGCTACATTAATGGACTTTGTCATCTGTTGTTCACAGGTGGTGTTAAAAAATAAACAATTGAAGGAAGTGATAACAAACTTGAGGACTATTATATGGGAGATTAACGTTATGTTGACGATGCGGCGGTCATAACTTAGTGTATTATGTAATGAATAGGTTATTCAATATTAAATGTATCTGAAATTTTCATGTAGTCACAATAACAGGTTTTGAGTTCTTGTGAATCACACCTGGTTTATGAAACAGATCCTTTTTAGGACTTTTCAGTGCAAGTCTTGTGTTTCCTGCTGCATTCTTTACAGCAGAAGTTTTGATTAAGGAAAGATTTAGCTTCCACTACCGCAGGGTGTTCGCCAGTATCAGAGACCTTATAGGCGCTCCTATTTTTTTTTGGCACTACCGCTCCTTTATGGACCCTTAGGCACGCTCTCACGGCACCTCTGCAATATGGCGCCCCCTATGCACTTGAATAATACGGCTCCATATGACGTAATTGGTTTGCTTGACAGGTGAATAACCTGTGCAAATGGTTCGATTCAAAACTGCTGACTGGAGTGTTTTAACGCATGTTTACATGTGGTTTCAGATGACCTACTTCTGGAAATTATATTGCGTCATACAAATAGGCATTTCATCAATGTGTGAAATTAATAAACAGTGGTGTTATTTTACTTGAAAGATATTACTTTTGTACTGTAAATGGACATCTGAATGTAATTGTAAATAGTTACTGGTACTGATGCACAATATTAGGTGATGTCAATGGTTTGTATAAGATGTAGAATTGAATGAGTTACTATTGTGCGGACTGTACTTTAGGACTAAGGACTGTTGTACTTGTATTATAGATAGAATCAATTTAAATATAAGAATATTTTCTAGTATTTTGTGGTTTTATTTTTTTACCTATAACTAATCTTTGGCCATGATAGTAGACGTGACAAACGTTCATAGGTATTCATAAAATAAGTACTAAGTATCCATGCTTGGCCACAGTTCCAAAGCTCTACGAAGAAACGATTGGAAGGAGGGTTGGGAGATTTGCCCTGCAATGAGACGACCATGGCTATAATAATGATTCTTAAAATACCACCTAACAGGTTTCCATTATAATCATCAAACATCAATTATCGTGTCAGGGTGACTACAATAAAACAAGCACTAATAGAAATAAATTATTTACTTCAATAAGAATCGAGAGTTAACTAAATACAAGATGGCGAACAGCTACGATTACACATTGAGTTAAATAAATAACTTCAAATAAATAAAGCTAATGGCAAGCTTTCAGAGAACTGAGTATTCGAAATTTGTTGTTTTTTTTTTATTTTAATTAATTAAAATTAATAACTTAAATATAAAGACTTAAGTACGTTTCTATCTATCTACGTTCGATCGGTTTGGGGATTTCGGAGTCGGTTTTCTTTTTCTTTTCTAGAATTTTCTTTTCATATGGACGGTGGTCGACTATGTCGTCGGCTGGGGCTGGGACCTCGTCTGGTTGGGGCTGGTCTGCCTGCTCTGGGGCCTCAGGAGAAGCCTCCACTTGCTTGCCCACGCTCCTTCCCGAAGGCAGTTCATGGAAGGCCTCTGCTAGGTCCAGGTTGATTTCTTCAAGAGGGGTGTCGCCGGGCCTGATGTAAACTGGCACGTAGCCTGGCATGGGTGGCAGGACCTGCCATTTGGGACGAGCTTCTGGAAAGATAGAGAAGGCATTATTAGTATGATATGACTAGCTGTATCTATGTATATGTCACCGGAAAATAACAAGATCCGTAACGAAAATGTGGACGCCGTTTAGAATCCTACGAAAGTTTATAAGCTTCCTAGTAAATTGATAAACTTACGGATCTTGTTATTTTCCGGTGACATAAATATCCAGTAGTGGACGGGCACGCGTTTGTGATGACGTGAATAGCATCACGTGTAAAGGCCAAATGGACAATTGGGTGCAAACTATTCATAGTTGCAGTTACATCTAGTTGTGGCCAGTAAATTGGCCAGTAGTTGGAATGTGATCCCCTTATCGTTTGGTACACCGTAGTCCGTAATAACCTACTTCCTGAGGCTTGTGACCTCAAGGCCAACGCAGTTTGATAGCAGACGATTTTTTATCGTTGGCAATTTTCAAAAGTAGGACATTCAATGCAGTAGAATGAGGAGTTATTTTTTTTAATGTCTTAAAGTTAGCGGTTCTATTTTAGCTTAGTAAGAAATATATCGTTAGTGTAATAGCCGCAAGCGCGACAGTCAAGCATCGCTGCATGTAATTTCAGATTCAATTAAGCAAAACATGTAACAAGCCACCAAGTTATGGTAAAGTACCTACTTATGAAAAAAGTCTTCTAACATTCTTATAGTCACATCACATTACAACATTACAAAATACCTAACACAAATTCGTACATTACCTATGTATTTTAACTTTCAATAGGTAGGTACCTCTTTAGCATAGATTTTAAAGAATATTTTTACAAGGTAAGCACATTGACCTCTAGTTGACTGTGATAAATATAATTAGCAAAAAATCTTGCAAATAGGTAGGTAGGTACATACTTATACTAACTTTACATACTTCTTATCGTAATGTATTTATTATGTGTTTATATTAGAAACAATATTGTGCTGCAAATAGGTGTGTTATACCTACCATTTTCCATGATACATAAAGCGTGCTAAGCATATAAAATATTCAATTTACCTATCACATAAGTACCTAAATACGTAAGTGTACAGTATAAGTAGGTACCTATATCAACAAAACAAATCATTGTTTTTATAATACATGCCATTACCAATGCCATTAAATGAATGATCATCGCTTGTTTATTAATTTTAGTGGTGTTTAGCGTCCGACTATGATGGATGACTTATTTTTTAAATTAATTAGCAGTTCGTAGCGATTTACGGTTGGCGCGGTGTAGCTGGGCAAACGAATGCAATTCTTTTGTGTGAATCAAATTGTTGTTTCGGGTCTGGATGTCATGTGTATGTGGACTTATATGTTTGTAAACGCACCGACCACAACGACAGGTGAAATTCCCAGTGCGTTAAAAAAATAAATGATAGATAGATACCTATCACGATATTCTGCAGGACAATATAATATAGAGAAATCTATGTGAGATAACTTGACGGCAAATTCAATTGCAAGTCACCAAGCCAATTTCTCTAAGCTATCAACTAAGTAAGCGGGAGATGGCTCGACGCACCGAGCACCGCTGCACCGCTGCACCGCTGCACCGCACACGACATGATCACATGCATCCGTGCATCGTAAATTTGCTAATACCTAGAGATAATGGCTAGGCCGGGGCTTGTTTAGGTCACTTTCCTTGTTGCGCCGGTCGTTCAACCTGACTATTAAACGCAGATAAAACGAGATTCCGATACAGACAGTCGACGCTAAGCTTTGTTGAGAGATCAAGCTGTAAGTAGGTTCACGGTATTAAGATGATAGAGAGTTTGATTCTAATTTTGGTTTGTATTTTAATAGGCTAACTTATTGATTAAGAAGCATTGAATTGATCGACCGAGCTATAGTCGTGTATTCAGTTATTTGCATGATAAGTAGACAGACACACCGGTAACTTGTTTTTAATAGGTACAGATTAATAATTCTGCATACGCATATAGTTGGCGGGATATTTTTTTTTTATGATATAAGCCCGTAAACGAGCTGACGGATATTCTAATGGTAAGCTAACGTCGCCGCTCATGGATACCCGAAACACCAGAAGCGTTACAAGTGCTTTCCCTGCCTTCGGGGTTAGGAATTTAAGGGCTGTTCGGGGATTACTAAAGAGATTGTATTGGAGAAGGCAATCGAATTAGGTAATTGGGCCTCCGGTAACCTTACATACACAACGCAAGCTATATTTAACTAGATAAAGTTTATATCTTGCTTAGTACCTTCCTAACTAAGTACATTCTAAGTTTAACCGGAAAATGTCACTAAGAATCACCTTCCTAAGTAAGGAGGTCACCGATAGTCACGATTCGGTCACTTGGCCGATTGACGTAGACAGTATATACAAATGACACTCCTAGAGCTGAGAGAGGAGACTACTGGGTCACGTTCCTTTAATCTGGGAGTCTATTAGACAATTGATGCAATTTGGTGCAGTATTTTTGGCATAGCGCGAATCGTGATCACAGAGGGAGACACAAAGTCACTAACGAATGCGTGAGTTGTTTGATATCTTTTTAGAGTAGATATCTCTTCAGTTTTTACCATAGAAATGTGGATATTACCAATTATGATTGTGTAGCTGCTAGTTTTAATTTCCCATAATATTTTTCGCGAAGTTACGGTAGTTAAAAACGTTAACCTTCTGAGAGATCGGCATGCAGGACCAAATGCATTTTGGTTCCTTTCCTTGCAGACAGAATTTGCAATATTGGGAATAGTATTATGTTCCTATTAGGAAAAAAGCCTAATAAAAAAATTAAGATTAAAAAAGGAAGTGTTCATTTATGCCTTATATTGTACCTATCTACCTAAGTACTTATAGGCCAGTCACTTTGAAAGCATCGAAAAATTTTATAAAGATGTACCTATCAATTGATTTGTGTAGTTTGCAATTAAAGTCGATATTGTTGCTCTATGTGTGGTATATAATCATGTAAGTAGCTATAGTGTATTGGAATGAATTGAGAACTGTGGTCAAGGAGAGGTCGAGGTTTATTCCTATTTGTTCAAATTCAATGCTCACTGTCCAAGCTTTGGCTTCATTATTAAAGTGATTGTGTTCTTCTCCGGTTATTGTATTATTTGCCAACCAGTTTTGAACCATCGTGATCTTATAATAAGCAATAATATAAGCACCTAAGTCACTGTACAATAAGTACCTATCTAAGTTTTGCTTGTCTGTGTGCGCGGATAAGCAAAATCTGCTTTACAGTTATTGTAGCATTTACTAACTTTTTTTTAAGGGAGGAGAATCATCCAATTGCTTCTCCCGCCTTGGGTGAGGCGAGAGGGAATGTCTGAGTCTTACTGACAAAAAACCACCCTGTTCCTACTCCTGCTTTCCGAGCCCCGATAAACCCCCTAGGTAGTCCGCAGCTCAGCATTTACAGTCTGACTCTATTAAGGATTCTTTCTAAACTTACTAAATGTCTAGGCACAGTGTACGAAGTGACTTTTTTAAATCTATCTAATCTTCTATACAAAAAGCTTTGTTCCATAAGTACACTTATTAATTCATTACATGTGTAGCATGCATTTAAATAAAAAATAGCTTTATACCAATTTATTTTTACCTTTATCTAAGCAAAGCTAATTTATAATATCGGTAGGTAAGTAGCATAGCTATAAAAAATGTATTATGAATTTATGACTTCAAATATTGTGTGGTTTTCGCTGAGCACTTAAGTGTTAAGTATTTGTGAGCACAACGGTGCATGCTGGAACGGAGTCAAGTACGTGTTGCGGTCGACACGAGTTGGACATGAAATGGAGACTATGTAAATACATTTTATAAACAAAATAATAAGTTTTGTTGTCGGTAAATACTGTACTTTAAGTCGGTACTTTAAGTTGACGAAAGTTTTCATTGGTCTGTCCAATAAAAATGTCTAGCAATAGGTTCGCCAATTTGCTATAGAATTACCTAATACGTGGTACTAATTGTAACGCAAGAGTATAAAGTTGACGAAAGTAGGCTTACGATTATTAAGAACAGTTCATCAAAAGATTTTTAGCAATAGGCTCGCCAATTTGTCAATAGTAGAATTAATATGTGAAATGTGATAATAACAGTTTTGAATAGCTAATGCTTTTCACTTTCTAGGTAATAGGTATGTTTAAAAGTTAAGGCGTATTTTTTTAATTAATACATGTCTCTCAAACTTTTATTGTTTACATTTTAATCAATGGAAGTAAAATTCTGATAAAGACTACCATACAAAAGCATCAATATTTATAAAAACTAAAGCTGCAAGTATACGCTTCCTCGTTGCATTTGTTCCACTGAGCTTCTTAAAACGATGGCTAACGACTCACAAACAACCGGCGGAGTTTAACCGTTAAAATTAAAATACCTTCATGATTACCTATAAAATGTTCTAACAACTACCTGTTTGTTTGTGATGATGTGAATGCGAAGCCGCAAGACACATCGACACCGACTTTCTAACGGTCTCCGCCCGGTCCGTCCATCTCAAGGCTGACTTTTTGCTTGTCAAAATACTAACTGTACCTCCATCATTTTGTCCAGTACATCTCTTTTAAAACTCCACATTTTGATCTCAAATTCAATGCAGGTAAGATTCAGAATTCAATGCGAATGGTTGAGGCAAGTGAAGACGTGAAGGTGTGTTGTACCTGCCTAATGCTTTTTAATTTCAACTACTTACTTGCCCTAGATTTGGTTTGAAAATAGGCTCCAGTAGACACCGCTTCATCTTAATGTTTTATTTTACTTTCTCGATGCTTTGAAGTTTGCTATTTGGATATTTATACTCCATACTGATAGGACACTAAATACAACAACAATTTGGAAACCGATTTCAGAATTGGAAAGCTTATTTTTCAGGAACATAGGCAACATTTCATTTATCCTTTTTCATTTTTCGCGGGCAGAGTTACAAGAATAAAGCTAGTCGAAAGTCGTAGTTAAAACGTTTATAATACAACTTACAGTGTTGAACGTTTCAGTGTTAGTTGTTATTGTTTAAAACGCCAAATAAATAAAAAGTTATCGAGTGACCGAAAAACAACTAACACCTACGCAGTGCCTTGATTTCTTGAACTTAGATATAATCGCAGACGGAGAAACAGACATACAGCGGTCACACAAGATCATTTATTATAACCAATTGCGCATAAAGTATATTTTTTCTTTAGAGATAGGATAAGTAAGTAAATAATAATGCAAAATAATATGTTTGTTATATCTCAAAAAACATTATCGAGCAAATTAATATGACCAAAAAGACTTTGGAATGAAATGGATTTTTGAATTTTTTTACACATTCACATTAACATTTGCTGACCAAAGGCGGAGAAGGTTTGAGCATTAATTACCATGCTTGCTCAATGCGGGTTGGCAATTTCAAACTTATAATTAGAAATTATAAGCCCAGGTTTCCTCACGATGTATTCCTTCACCGTTTGTTAGGGCATGTGCATCCCGCACCCTCCTAGTTGTAATTCTATTTATTTCTGTCAAAAATCTAAATAGATTTTTAGGTATATCCCGAGAGCTTAGTATTGCCTTCGCTTTACTTTAAGCTGGTACTAGCAATCACAAAACTACGTGCAAATAATAATAATAACAACGTAATTTAATTGTGATAGGTATTAATAATCGTGAGTTATTAAATGGTTCCTCTTGTTCACACTCGTAATCCATAAAGTCACGCGAGACGATGTTTTGTTATTAAAAACTAAATGGACCAATTTGTTATGAACTAAGAATAATAAATCCTCGATATTTTACATGTTTTCACATTTAGTCATATTATGGTAATTGATCGCAATTGTTGCAATTTATGAGAGAGAGCATGCATAGCACATTGTTATGTTCTAAACATTCGTTTAAAATTGGTAGATACATATTATTATGAGTACGTGACACGAACATTTCGCGTTTCAGCAGTGACTTTCTTTTACATAGTGCAGTCTTTTAGAAAGTTATGTAAGTTAGACGTAAGTTGTGTCAAGTTTATGGTGGATCTATTTTATTATCCTGAAATAACTTTTTAGAGGGCAAAAGTCTCTCTCTTGTCTTATGCGGAATCATTAAGTTAACATATCGGTTATGTAATAACGTATTATGAATTATTAAGTAAAAATCACGGTTTACGTACATTAGTGGAGAAAAGCTCTCCTAGTTTCGAGTCACAGAGGGACTCTTCATTATGAGCAGTGTGCAGACGCGGCGACGTCGCGCAGCCTATAGATATGAATTATCGACCTTTTTAGCGCTATTTTGTTTGAAATTCATCTTGGAAAAAAATTGCAAATTAGGCAAAGCATACTTTCTTGTTTTATGTCTTAATCAAACCATGCCAGTGGCCAGTGGCTATAAAACTACAATTTACAGTTAAGACGCATACGTGAAATTCTAATAAATAAAGATAGTAGGAGTGAAATGCAACTCGTTTAGCTACATGTTCATGAAAGTGGGTCACTAAAGAGTCAATTATCGAGTTTCTTATCTGTATAAGTCTAAACAACTTTGAATAAATGGCGACGATTCATACTACGTTTAATTAATCAATGTGCGTCTTACTGATCGAGTGATTGCGTGCGCGCTTGTTCTTTTTTGCTGCTTTCCTACATCATCATATCAATCATATTATATATATATGCTTTTGAGTATAGGTACAATTTGGAGTGCTTGCCAAATTTCACATAAACCAAATGGTTTTTTGACTGTTTGAGTGTCAAATCAAATTATTTATTCGTGATTCACAGGTTACATAAAGGTCTTAAGTAAAATGTGCTCTTGCCGTGATCCGCCACATAGGGCATACAAATTAGATACTGTCAATCATTATGACTGCATAACAAATATACTTTCAGTTCCAAATGAAAATATCTCAAATATATTAAAATGCTAAAGACATTGCTAAAATATTCCACATTTTAAAATTGTAAAACGCATAAATTTCGCACTCTATAAATTGTATTCTTACACATAGAATCTTAATAATCTTACAGTTTGTACCAAAGTAACTTTAAAACTCACTTTACACATTATTGCAATTCTTTCCCACATTTCACCAGTACTAATCTTAACAGCTACAAATGTTCAATGAACTTAGAATACACAAGACACTACAGAAATAGATAGGCGCAATAAAATCCATTTACAAGAGCTTTTTAATCGCAAACGGTCGTAATATGAGAGTCATTGTCCTGCCCAGTGGTGTGTAACCCACCTCGACTGGACCTGAATCGTGTTTGTTTTTGCATTATTATAAAATTCCTACCACAACCTTTTTGTTGTCTTAAATTATTGTTTTGCCCACTGTCCATTGCTTGTGTTGTTTGGGTAAAGAAGTGTTAAAGCTTTTCTATCGAGTGTTGTATATTGATGTGAGAATTTTACGATTTTAATTCATTTTAATTGTTGTTTTTGGTTTTTTGTAAAAGTTGTTTAAATCGAATTTGATTTGTTATTTTTATTTGAAACTAGCTTTTGCCCGCGACTTCGTTCGCGTGGAATAGTGACTTCCGGCAAATTTTTGGTTTTAACCACATAGTTCCCAATCTCGCGGAATCTCTTCAAAAATGAGACGTAGAAGATGGAACTCTTCAAAAATGAACATAATGAGCTCTGCGTTTGAATTTAATAGATGTATACTCACTTAGGGCATTGAAAAAATGTTGGTTAACCTATAATTGGCGACTGTATAAGACCAAAACTGATATGTATTTATTACTGTACTTAATATTATGTATACAGA
This sequence comes from Spodoptera frugiperda, assembly GCF_023101765.2. Classification (NCBI taxonomy): domain Eukaryota; kingdom Metazoa; phylum Arthropoda; class Insecta; order Lepidoptera; family Noctuidae; genus Spodoptera; species Spodoptera frugiperda. Next base: position 4,432,421 of record NC_064226.1, on the reverse strand, counting down.
AGCTGTTGGTAAACCTTTATTAATAAATAAATAAAAAAATTGTTTAAAAACGGACTTAAACTAAAGAAATATTATAATCTTTCCGAACTTAAGATGAAAACTAACTTAAAACTAAAGAAAGCTACGAATTACGAATTTATAACATTTAAAAAAGAAATTATATTACAACCTATCCTCTATGCTATAATAACCAAGCTTAAACTAAATAATTTAAAAGAAACGACTTAAATCTAATCTATCTAATTAATTATTAAATTAGACTTACAATTTTATTAAAAAACTAACTACAGTAACTACTAATAATCGATATCAAACTAAACCTACGTTAAATAATTTAACCAGAAAACCAGAAAAACCCAACAAATAAACTTATTAATTGACAAATACAACGAAACCAATTTATTTAGAATATACGAAACAGCAGGACCACTACAGACAAATAATCATACGACTGATAATACACTTTTTCTACGATAGTACCGAAGCGCTCGGCCGATACCCAACCAAATGAATGTAACGAAACCATAGCGCGATCTATTTCTATTTTTATTTTTTGATTTTTGAAATAAAACTATCTTATGTCCTTTCTAAGGTTCTAAACTGTATCTGTACCAAATTTCAACCAAATCCGTCAAATAGTGGCGGAGATTAATGGTATAAGCATAGAATAGTGTTCGACGTGATTCTTTAATTTGACATAACTTTTTTATTTATGAACCGATTGACATGAAACAAACACTAAATGTAAATTTAAGCATCCCACAATATATTCGTGAAAACCGCATCCAACTCGGATCAGCCGTTTCTGAGATTAGCGCGCACAGACGAACAGACAAACAGACAAACAGACAAACAGACAAACAGACAAACAGACAAACAGACAAACAGACAAACAGACAAACAGACAAACAGACAAACAGACATAAAAAAAGTTAATTACATTTTTGGGTTCGACATCGACATAACAATAACCCCTGCTATTTTTTTTATTTTTATTTTCAATGTACAGACAGCACTTTTCTACGATTTTATTATATGTATAGATGTAATTTGACGGTTCCAATTAAAAACAGCTAAATTAATTTATCTAGTATATATGAATGAAATTCTTTATATACCGATACCTAATCATTTACCGTTTTGATGAGATAATTAAGTTTGTTTTATGAATTTTATATTTAAACATAAAGTTCAGTGCACTTATTAGCTTGACTATAAACGTATGACGCAATTTATAAACAGGTATCATCACACAAAAATCTAAGAAAAACGAACATGTACTGACATTTCGATAATAGGGACACCTTTTTTTGTATCGTCACGCCTTTAATCCCCGAAGGGGTAGGCAGAGGTGCACATTATGACACGAAATGCCACTGTACAATGTACACCCACTTTTCACAATTTATGTCGTAAGTCCCATGTAATAGGGGGTGAGCCTATTGCCATATACCGGCCACATTTCGAGACTCCGTGCTACTACTGAGAAATTTTCGAAAGGGACACCTTTAAGGGGTATATTATGGCTAAAGTGACATCATTTGAGGTCATGGTCATTGAGAGATACTTTTGCACTAGTATATCCATGGTCCTGATCTTTTTATACCTCGACCTTTCCCGGAACTTATGGCCCTAACCTGCCGATGATATCATTTTCAAGAGTTTCGATTTTAATAAAAACTTTGCGTGCAAAAAGTAACTTTTTGCGGTCTGATGACTAACAGTGATGGGTAATGAGATAAGAATGTAATCACGAGAAGTTTTAGCAAATTGGTACTTTGAGATTGTTTGTAAGGTATTTTAATAATGAATACCATATTTGGTTGTTATTTCTTGAAGAAGAAATTGAATATTTTTGCGTGTTTTTATAATACAAGAAGCAAAAATGTTTAAGAGTTATGCATTCGGAAAAGTATTATAACGAAATACTTTTTTCCAATTTTGTCTCGAATCGCGACCAGTGGGCGAATCCCTTATAAGTAAGAGTACAGTTACTGCAATTGAACTATTGAACGCTCCGTACTGGTTCAAAGGGTTCTATAAAACAATAACATTTTATAGTAATTCTTTAGTGGTCATCACAGATTTTATAGTTGTTATTAGTGCTGATTACAGAATCCAGTTACATTTATAGATTTAGACTATAAATCAGTGAATAATTAAGGAAAAATCATACGCAAATTAATTTAAAATATATATAAAATCTATCAGGAATTAATTGGCTGAATCACGTTTCTGTGGATATTTTACATAAGTGTACCTATCTATTTCTTGTTTATTATTCATCGCGGTTTTACTCACGCAATTCAAGCTTTTTTCTCCAAAGAGTCATCATGTGATCCTAATCTTCGAAAAGAAATCAGATTTTTGAGTTTAGCAAAGACATTTCCCGATTAATATTTGTCTGTAGACACATAACACTATCTACATATATATTTTAATAACTGAGTAGGTACCTATAAGACCATCTGAAGACACATAACACTATCTATATAATTTAAGGGTGCATAAATGAGTAGGTGCCTATAAGACCATTAACGCAGATGTGAAAAGCCAGTTAGTTCTTCGTCCGGTCAGGTAGCAACAGCATTCCTGCCCATACCTGCTATCAAGTCTTTTTGATTACATCCTCTTTACTCGTTTTATTAACTTGTTACTTCGGAACAGTAATTTAACCGACTAGTAACTTACTGTTAATGTTAGCTTTTATTACCCGTTGCCTTAGTAGCATTTTAACAGTTAGTTTTTTTTTAAATGAATTTTCCTTTATGTTTGTTAAAAAAAGTAGCGTGAGACGTTCTAAATTAACTAAAAACAACGTTAATATAAGTATTGGAGAAAAGCTCTAAGTAAGCTGAGGCTACGTGACGTCGCCGCGTCTGCGCACGCTGCTCATGATGAAGAGTCCCTCTGTGACTCGAAACTAGTAGAGCTTTTCTCAATATATTTACGTGAGTAGGTAGATTGATTTGTATTTAGTTAATTAATTTTTTCATTTTTATTATTACTTTGTCGTATTATTTATTAGTCTAGTTTAGTTTAAAAATAAGTATAAGTTTTTATTAAACATTAAAACGCTTCAAAAAACTAAAAACCAAATTAACTACCTATGTATATCTATGTGTTATTCTTTAAACTTCCTTGATACGATTTCCCTTTGAATATTTTTTTGAATATTAATTACCCAATCAACCTACTGTTTTGTTTAACTACGAAGAGCTACTATACAATCGTTTACCGGTACATTAATTTAAATGAACTTAAAGTTAACAAACAAGGTGCTGTTTTTTTTTTATTTAAACGTGAGTTACGCGTTAAGTTTTTTTTTTCGGTAACCGTGGATTAATTAATCAGTGGATTCAATTAGATAATTCAATTGCACTGGAAGTATAGTAGTATATATGTTTACGATATAATTGGTTAAAGGTGAACATTACGGTACCGGTAGTTTGAGAATAATTAAAACTAGTTACTATTGCTGTTTCAAACGCTGCTCGGCTCCTATTGATTGTAGCGTGATGTTTATAGCCTATATTTAATAGCCTCTTTTTATCTTTATTTATTTACAGGACTTTTATCTGAAGACATGCCAGTCCTATTGATACAAATCGACAAAAACCCTGTAAGAAAGTTACAATTTAATGTAATATTAACTTAAAATCTTGATAAATAACAACAGAATTAAAACTAAACTATCTAGAAGAAATTTAACAAAATATTAGGTTATCAACTAATTTCTAAATATATAATAGCTTTTGACAGCCTTCTTAGATAAATTGACTATCCAACATAAAAATAATTATTCAATTTAAACCAGTACTTTCTGAGATTAGCATGTGCAAACAAAAAAATCTCATCAGCTTTTATATATTAGTATGTAGATTAATATTTAAATATTATAAATGAGTTTATAACATATAAATTCAGTACCTTTCTTTATTCTATGAAATAAATATAGAATTACGTACATGTGCCTCTAATTTTACAGTACATGGTAATTTCACCAGCTTTAGTGTCGTATTACCTATGTCTCATTGTTATAGGAAACTTGTATGTTTTTCTATTTATTTATTGAATATTGCAACGTATGTCTAAGGTAATAGAAACGTTTCTTATTGTTTAGGTAGCTATTTAGTGTTTTTTAGTGAGTATGAGCCTATATACTTAGTAAGGTGTGTTAAATACTTAATTGGCGAAAGTTTAATTCAGTCTAGATAAAACCTATATTGTATACGTTCCTTTGACTATTAACAAGTGATATATCGTGAATGCGAAAGTTGTGTGTATTTTTGTAACTCAATCACGTTAAAACGACTGAAAGGATCGAGATGAAATTTGGAACAGGTGTAGATTATAGTCTAAAATAACACATAAGCTTCTTTTTAGTATTTCATAAAAAAACATGATGAAAACTGGAATGCCCTATAGCAGCCTGATAAAGTACCTATAGAAGTATCACATGAATTATCTAAAAACGTGTTAAAATATTCAATTCTGTTTCGTTTTTTCGCTATAGCTAATTAAAAAAAAAACAAACGATATAGGGTCACGATTGCGGAAAAGGATCATCTCGCCACGATTTGATCCACACCTAACATCGACGTGACTTGATTATGAGCAACTCTGTTAATTCTCTATAATTAGTGTAGTGATCTTTTTGTTCTACCACTTGTTTTATTTGAACCAAAGTTTTTTTTCAATATGATTCACAAGTTTATTGTTCATTAAACCGAAGAACAAAAAGCAACATGTATAACGATTTAAATTGAATTTTTATGATCCAATACTCTCTGCGACTAGATTATATCGCGACGATTTTATAGCCTATTAAAATAAAATAGGTTTCATTGTTATGCAGTGAAAAGAGCTCTATAAGTCTAAATTGATACGATAATTTGATGTCAATCACTTTAACGATCCATTTTATATATTTTTTTTATAAAAATATTGATACTTACCAATTACAACACAGTACACCACACAAAGAACAATCAAAGATTTGTACATTTTTGTTAAGTTTTTTTATACAACAATAAATTCAAAATTCGCGGTAAATGTCGTGTGAGCACAGACGACGGGTTGCGCGTGCGACTGCTAGCCGGCAAGTGATGCGCGCGCGCTCACATAACCGGATTAAAAGGACTAGGACTTGCACACACCGCCGACAGCATGTAGTGCAAAACTTGCACTATTTCAAACACTAGATAAGCGTACGAACCTGTACGAATGCACCATTGTTCATGAGAAAGTTTAGGTTCGGTTACTTTCTCGTGTAGTTCGAAAACGGAGTTTCATGTTTCCTTAGTACTTTCTTAATGAGATAAACTATAAATAAGCCTCTTTCTACATAAAATATTGAAACTAAAGATACAACAAGGATCAGTCCCTCATTTCTACAGATATTCAAGCCATTTCTTACAAAAATCAGAACATTAGTTACGTATTATACATAGATGCACTACGACAATGGCAATTAAAGAATTTGCCGCGACTAATCTATCGCCTACGAGTAGATAGCTGACAGGTCGGTGACCCCAAAGCTTGACCGGCGATAGATTAGAACATCTCTATAATGAATCTGTCAGATTGAGTGCAATTAGAGTACCTATGAGTTAATACTCATACTAGCTGTAGCTAATGCTGACATTTATAACGTGAAAATTGCTAGGTGAATATTATTATGCTTCTGTATAAGTAACAATTTAAATATATAGACGGTTAATACAATATCATACCTTTTATATTCTAAAGTAATAGGCAGAGATGTTAAAGAATAGGCCACGATTAATGGTAAAAGTGGCTAGGACCCTTTTTTTGAGAGGTGATAATAATCTAATTAATTCTTGTGTGAGACGAGAGGTAGCCTCTAGCCTTCGTCAGACTCTTACTGACTAAAAACCACCCCGTTACTTCTCCTACTTTGAGCCGGAGCCCTGGTAACCTGTTATGTTGTTCGCAGCTCCGGATCGGTCATCAGAAATGTATGTATGTTAAACGTTTAAAATGTATCTGTTAAAGTTGGGCAAAATCATCCAATGACTTCTCCCGCCTTGGGGGAGGCACGAGGAACTCTGGACTCCGTAGCAGTCCGCAGCTGCATGGGGCACATTTTTACTGAAATACCGTCCGTCATACACATTATTAAGAGTCAGTGGAAACTATCGTTTTCTTTTTCTTCTCCTCTAATAACATCTTCTGATTTGTTTCGTTGCGGGATCTAAGACAGTCATTCATTTCCCTGGGAGGACTTCAATGTTCGGTGTTTTCATGTTTGTATCTACTGTAGATCCTGGCTTACAGGAGTTGCAGCGGTATGGGAGGATGTGGCGGGCTTGTCCCATTAAAAAAAATATGAAGAGTCATCCAACTTTTGATAATAATTATGTACACTGCACTATCTACCTTTTACGTCCAGTATGTTCTTAGAAGGGACATTTTAATCACTTATTATAGTTGCATGTTTTATCTTGTATAACCTTACGATTCCGGGAATTTTTACATATACGCCCCTCACGTGAAATGACTTATTGGCTTCTTCGAAATAATTAATTTATCATCTACTTATCGTGTTTGGTTATTTTTGTACAAATATTTTATTAGTCAGTTTTCCCGTTTTATAATATGCAATTTTTATATAGACACAACTGGTAAACGGTGAAGGAACACATCATGGGGTTTAATATAGTTATATATTAGTAGGTGTATAAGTTAGTAGCAGTGGCTACTTATAGGCTGTCCATGTGTACCTAGTCGTGCAATTTTATTTTCATATGATATTCTATCATCAGGCCTGAAAACTTATTTAAAAGCGTACAAGATTGAGCTTACAACAAATCACTGCCGCTCGGGAGATTAGATGGAGCACCTATCACTTAACGCCGGCCGACGGTACCGTAATAAGGTACAAACTCAAAAACAAAAGAAGTTTTGCCAAATTTAACAAGATGACTTATAACAAATCACTGTACCGTTCGTATTGAAAATAATATGTAGTACAAAAAAGCGGAAAGGAATTTAGCGATAAGGGATTTAATAAAATAAATATTGAGCGTAACAGCATCACGTTCAATATATAGTCACTTATAGCTGCGAATATAATAACAATAATATTATTGAAACAACGCTTGCGTTGTGTTTCGTTGTGTAAGTGAGGTTACCGGAGGCCCAATCACCCCCCTTCCCAATTTTCCCAATCCCCGATTCCAGCACAATCCTTAAATTCCTAATCCCCAAAAGGTTGATAAAGCACTTGTAACGATAACGTCCATGGGCGATTGCTTAGCATCAGGGTCTGGTCTCGTTTTCCGGCTTATATCATAATATATAAATATATATACATTATACATATACATATATGTTACATCTTTTCAGTTATTCTAAACTTTAATAAGAAAACATCCAATGTTGCACTGTTTGACTTGGTGATTGAATCTCTTGACCCTCTATTCGACTAATGTCTATGTAATTTGCCATAGCAAAGCCATACCAAATGCATGATATTCAGTAAACATAACAAAAATAGTGAAGTACTACGCAACAACTTTCTGCGTAATATTTTTCGCAGACGATGTTATTAATAGCGAGCCATAATTGTAAGGTTATCTCGAGCCACCGCGGGGTCGGTGTTTGGATTGTTGACAAAGAAACTCAATACTATGTGGGTGGCCTGAAAACAGGGCTTTATTGTTTCAGAAATACAAATTACTACCATATTTTGCATGAAAAGATAGTAGTTCCTTTCAATCGGATAACAGTCTACATCAGTTTCGAAAATATTTTCTTATATTCTTAATTCTTTTTGCATTAATAGGTCTTCAATATTGATAAGTTTCGTATAAACAAATGCCAAACGGAAACCAGAGGTCACGGCTTGAAATCTCGAATAAAATGAGTCATTTTGTTTTTGTGTAACATGCCACTTGCAAGTATTAACTTGCATTCAAATTATTGAGAGAGTAAAAAATTTGTACTATTTTGTTCAACTCTGCCGCAGGTTGGATGCGGTCCAACCTGTAGAAACTTTAAGCGTCATCGTACCACCCAATATTCAATATCCAACCATAGTTTATTACTCTGCGCTTTAAGCACTTAGATAAAAATCTTTCTCATAGTAACATTTCTAGTTGGTGCAAATATGTATATGTAAGTACGATTCAATAAACCTTTAGGGCCTGTGCAGGCGAGGGATTTTTGTTCAACTGCTTGGCTCAAATACCGTACTCAGAGTCATTTCATGGTTACTTAACCCACTCCTTAGCAATTGTTTTCGGAACTAAATCTTTACTTAGGAATAGTTTAAGTACTCATTAAATGTCTCTGTAAGTTACCTTACCTATGGAAGTTGGTTTTTTCGTGAATTAAGCGATTTAGCGTCACTCGAAGGTTTTGGTAGCTCACAAGTGCTGCTTTGGTTTTGCGAGTGTCGGCGCTGATTGCTTACCACGAGGTGATCAGTCTGCACGTTTTTATTAATTGTAATAATCCTGTACCTCAGTTTCAACAGATTTTTATCCTTAGACTGCACGGTTGGTGCGGTTGCCGCGTAACGTGTAGCGGGTTCGATTCTCGCACAGAGCAACTCTTTGTGTAATTCACAAATTGTTGTTTCGGGTCTGTGTGTCATATGAATGCGAACTTGTACGTTTGTAAACGCACTCACGACACGGGAGAAAATCCTATTATAACCAACGTTAAAAAAGTATCCTCAGCAGATGGAAATTTCGCGTCTACACGAGCCGTTTACATTCACCGGTCTGGCCTGAAAGTGACGTGAAAGTTTCCTACACAAACATGGCTACATAACTTAGCTTTCTGCCGTACCATAAAGCATTACATTAAACATGAGCACACAATATAGAGCTATACACTTTTATGAGTTATTAGGGAAAAGGTTTTTATGAGACGGCTCAGTATTTACTATTTACTATGAAACTAACTGTTGCATGTTGCGGTGTTATTTGTTTTTAATTTTATATGTAGTTGCGTTATGAAAACTGTTTATCCTTGTTGCTGCTCCGAACGGGACTATTGGAGCAGTTAAGTTGAGCAAAGTAATAGTTGTAATCAACTGCTTAAGGCTGATGTTGCACGAACAACACGAGAACTAAAACGATTAAAAGTATAAAAAAATTGAAGCGTTTTTCGGGAGTTTACGCCACGTTTGTTTAATATATTATAATGTAGGTATAAAAATTGGGATAGTAATTTATATGATAATTTAGCCAAGAAAGCGTAGCAAACAAATAATGTTATTTGACATTATTATTGTTCAAGTATGCATAATGATTACTCTGCTTCCTAGTCACTTTGCTTTCCTTTCACACCTACGTGACAGACCTGAAAATGTTTGGAATTTATTTTATTTAAATAATTTGCCCTTGGTGACATACGTCGTGGATGATCAGACGCATTATAATTTGAACAGAGAAGATTTTGCAACTTTCGTATAAAACATTGGTGATTTAAATCTATTACTACAATCAAATGACTAGGCTAAGCAAAGGAGGGTTAAGATTTTCACTAGTTTGTATTTCTTAGAAGAGTGACTTGCGTGTCCGAGTAAGTGAACTCGGGAGAGATAAAATATAGCGTGTTAGATGTCGAACATGATGTAATATTGTTGCTAGCTTTCATTTCCCCTTTAAAAGTTGTTGCAAATTGAAATTTTCCTTAGATAAAATGTATGACTGGGAAATTCTGATAGTTTTACATTTATCTATTACATAGTTGGTTTCTCCCAACGAAACCAACAGTGGGTATCTTTCTATGATAAAATTCTACAATTTATTTCTATGTAATTCGTTATTACCTACATCCTACATACACCATTTTAAATAACTATACATTTTTATATTTAGGATTTAGGTAAGTACAAAAAGTAACATTGACAGATCCAACATATTTGATGAATTGCGAATTTCAAAGTAACCAATATTTTTACGATTATAATTGCGAAATCCATTTGATAAATTGGTAAAGATTGTTAACTAGTAGTTTTTTTTAAAAGCCTTGAACTTCAACATTCTGCTAATATTATAAATGCGAAAGTTTGTGAGTATGTTTGTTATTTGTTCCTCTTTCACGTAAGATTTATTATTTGCTACTAAAACGATCGGGATCAAATTTCGAACAGGGATAGATTTGGCCTTGAATAACACATAGGCTACTTTTTATCCCACGGGAACTCGGGCGAAGCCGCTAGTAGAAGCTAGTTACCTATAATTCTTGAAGCTTAACATCTTTACATGAATATTAATATCGTCGTAACAAGGAGTGAGGTACATGTATTCAGTATAACACTCACAAGTTACCAAAGGGTCCCACGAAACAGAGTGCTAATAAATTCTTGCAGATTATAATAAAAAAATCTAAAGTTCATTAGTATTTTCATCCATGCATATTAATAACAAATATCTAATGAAGTATTAAAAAAACAACAACCTACTTTGCCCCTCTTAATAACACATTTTAACTGCCAATCACGTCTTTAAGTCCTTGCCATTAAGAGTTAATTTCGTAAATCATTGTAATGACGCGGGATGATCACCTGTTGGCTGTTCGCTTGTATCAATGTGCGCAGGCGCCGGGTGTCGTCCGGTCGCCGGTCAACGATCGCGAGGAGGGTCGACGCACCTACAGGGCCTTGCTTGGCCTTCTGCCTGATGCAACCCTCTTGCCCTCATCCTCCTGGCTTAATTACCTTATTTACTTTTAGAATTGTCTCGCTATTTAAAAGATTATACTGCAATAGTTCGAGTGTGCATGAGGCGTTTTATTACTAAGGTATTCACTATTTAGCCATTCGCAATTGAGGAAAGTTTAATCGTGTTTGGGAAAGACGAATCCTAATCAAGAACCGATGGCTTCCAACATCCTGAATTTATATCGCATCGCATCCTAAATCGAAAGGGTGTAATGCATGCATGTTTGTGGTAGTAAGTACCTATAGTGTATTCTACGTTTTAATATTTTCGGATCTATAACAAAATATATCTGAAAAATATTTTTCATCATACTACACTTACATTTTATGAGAATAGTCTGTCTATGTCTATACTTATTAGGTCTCACAGTTATATTGCAATACTGACCTCTGTTTGCAGTGCCATAAAACTGATAATTATATTAACGGTTAGTCTTAGTTCCGCTATCAACAAGTAGCGGCTGTATTTAGGCCATATACATAATATATTAGTAAAAAAGAAACAACTATAAATCTAGAAAAAGAATACGGCATCAACATCCTTTTGCGGAACGACTTAATTATTTTAATCAATAAAAATTGCAATTTACATAAAAACATTAATATGACATGAAATATTCTGCTGTCAACCACCAAATAAAATTTTGACTTAACTAAAACACGCGTCTGCGCACGCTGCTCATGATGAAGAGTCCCTCTGTGACTCGAAACTAGTAGAGCTTTTCTCCATTTATTTTTGTGAGTAAACCGTGATTTTTAGTTATTTTTTGTCTCACGATAAGTATAAAAAAATATTGGCTATCGAATATTGAATCCGTACAAAATTTAACGTCCAATTGAACTGTCTGGCGCGTTTATGCAACGGAATAGACATCACTATGACTATGTTCTATGACTCTAAGATATCAGTATGCGAAAAGGTGAAGGTTCATAGTTTTATAAGTACATACATACGGTAGGTACAATGTCACTGCAATTTTTCAATGATAAAGACTTGTCTGTTTATGCAAATAATAATAGTGTTATTATTTTGATTGATGTCCATTGCACTTTATACAAAGTCCAGTCTGCGAAATTTACGATCTTGGACATCAGGGCCGATTGCCATTCATCAATACTGCGATGTATGGACGTGTAGGTATATGTAAAACCGGAGCTGCGAACTGCTAAGCGAATTACCGGGGCTCCGGCTCGTAAAGCCGAGTAAATACGGGGTGGTGTTTAGTCAGTAAGAGTTTGACACTCGCTTCTCCCAAGGTGGGAGAAGTCATTGGATGATTTTCCCCTCTCAAAAAAAGGTATATGTAAACGGCATTCATTTTAAATTAACGTTTGCTGCTTCTGTATTGAAATATACCGTTTTTAAAGATCTTGTTTCGAGTATATTTTGTGCTTAGCCGTGGACATAAAATGGGCTGATGTTATGATGATGATGATGCATTTTTTAATTTGGAAACCAATGGCGACTCTTAAACATTTTTAATACATTTCTAAGGAAAATATAAATTGTAGAAATTATATAGATTACATTCAAGTCTTAGTATAAAAACAAAATAACTGTCACGCTGTAAAGTTTCTTCTTGCGTTACTATAACCGTATAATTTATTTAGTCTCCTACAATAAATTGAACTCCTACTGACGTCAGAGGGCCAGAGACCCTCGTTCTCAGTACTGGACGTCATCACAGGACTATGGATCCACGATATGAGAGTTTACTTGACCTAGGAACTGTAGAATACGTCAATAAATCGTCTGGAGATAGTATACGCACGTTCATTTGCATTCATACGCCTCGTGTACTCTACGTCAGTGTTTCTCAATATTGTTATGTCATGGTGAAAAGTGGGTGTACATTGTATAGCGGCATTGCGTGCCGTAATGTGCACCTCTGCCTACTCCTTCGGGGATAAAAGGCGTGACGTTCCCTTTTTTGTTTTCTCATGGACTGCAAATTTTTATACTGCCTCTTCATGACCTATTTAACACTTCTTTTTAAGCCCAAACTGGTTTTATCGCTGCAGACCGCCTAGCGGTTACCGGGGTTCCCGCTCGAAAAGCAGGAGTAGTCAGTAAAAGTCAGACACTCCCTCTCGCCTCGCCCAAGGCGGGAGAAGCCATTCGATGATTTTCTATCCACAAAAAAATTGTTTTATTAGGTAAAACAATACACATTCATTCAAGTAGTGAAATAAAAAGGATTTATTGGTACTTATGAGTATACTTATTACATGCTTTGATATGGTAGTGTTGGACGTTAGCAGGTAATATTTTTGAAATAAGTCGGAATTTTACTATATAGCGACATTTTGTTTTATTGGTTTGGTAGTTCCCTTACCCAGTTGTGACCCGTTGAATTTGTATTTGGGAAACGCTGGTCTACAGAAACTTTCTCCCATTGTGGATGTTGTAAGCAATTAGTAATCTATCTCAACATGGTAATTAAGGTCAGTTGTTGCTGTCAATTGTTTTTTTTTTTGAGACTATAGCAGTGCTTAATCTATTTAATAGATGGTCGTATAGTGCCGTTGTATGCCAAATGAAATATTTAGATAGTGAATACAGTTTAAACATGTTAGGCTTTTGTATGACTTTCATTTTAGTAGCTGCTAGGCTGCTAGCTGCTGCTTCGCCATGTCATTGGTTGTGACAATAATCTCGACCAAGAATCGGCGAGAATGCGATCTAGCTCACTTCCAAAGTTCGAATTGACAATTACGGAATAGCCTAGATATTCTGTAATAATTTCTGGGTGTATTAATGTTTTAAAACTGTCTTACGTTTAGCTACAGAAACAAACAACAAAATATGACTGCACGGTTGGCGCGGTGGTTGGGCAATTGGCTGCTGTGCAACGTGTCGCGGGTTCGATTCCCGCACGGAACAACTCTTTGTGTGATCCACAGATTGTTGTTCCGGGTCTGGGCGTGATGTGTATGTGAACTTGTATGTTTGTAAACGCACCCACGACACAGGAGAAAATCCTAATGTGGGGCAACGTTTTTTTTTTAAAAAGAAAAAAAATGGAACGTCAATACGCAATATTAAAATGACTTAAATAATTGCAATTGTATCGAAAGAATGACCTTTAATCAATTCTGGTAAACAGTCAGGACCGGCCCCAAAACTAATTGGGAACAGACCAGGAGTAATGAGATTAAAAAGTACCTATCTAGATATTTCGGACAAGTCCAGCGCTTCGTCAATAAAACAGCTATAAAATGACTTATCTACAGAAACCAATTAATTATCATTTTACGAGTATGTTCGAAACCATAACATAATATTATGAAAAGATGTAATGGTTTGGATGCAGAATATATTATAGTTGGCGATAAAATGACTGCCTCGTTGGTCGAGTGGTCGCAAGTGCGACGGCCGGGCAAGAGGTCCCTGGTTCGATTCCCGGGTCGGGCAAAGTATTGCTTTTTTCGGTTTATTGAAAATTTCTCAGTAGTAGCACGGAGTCTGGAATTGTGCCCAGTATATGGTAATAGGCTCACTCCTTCTTACATGGGACTTATAACATAAGTGGTGAAAAGTGGGTGTACATTGTACAGTGGCGTTACGTGCCGTAATGTGCACCTCTGCCTACCCCTTCTGGGATAAAAGGCGTGATGATACGACGACAAATTAATTATCATTTTATGTTCGAAACCATAATATTATGAAAAGATCTAACGGTGTGGATGCAGAATATTAATAATAGTTGGCTATAAAGCTATTTAGCTAATTGAATAAATCGGCCGTGGGAATTAGTCAGTCGATTTATTTGAGGTAATTACATAGCGGTGTGACTAATGTTGCAGGCGGTAACATGTTATTAATGCTGCTATGATCCTTATGTGTTTTAAGTTCTTAAAGCATACTTTATTTTTTTTCTTAAATCATTTGCAGATTCTATAAATCATACTCCATTTCATCTTTTCTTTTATTATTTGCTATTTCGAAAATGCATGCGACCGATATTTGAGGTATTTGCTAGAATTAATCACTCTAATATTATAAATGTGAAAGTTTAATTTGTTTGGATTTTTGGATGTTTGTCAATTACTCTGAAACTACTGAACGCTATATACCAAAATGGTATACAGACAGCGTATGAGCCGACTTGGTTATAAAATACTTTTTATCCCACGGGAACACAGGCTGGCAGAAGCTAGTTTAAAAAGATGAAATATTCTTGTTTTCTGGTCATTAAGCTGATTATATTATTCATCTTTTAAATGCGATTAATTGTCAGGATGGATATATGTATGATAAAAATATCATTAGAGTCGAACCTGACTTGAATTTAAATGCTGTACTTTTTTGTTCCGGTAATACGAGTAGAACCGGATCTAACATTAATATTTTTTATACAGAGCTAAAGCTACAATTATATGAGTCAGTTTGAAGTTAATCTACGAGTTAATTTACTATTGTTTATTAAAACTTGCCCTGCCAAGTGTAGATCACGATCTACAATTAAGGTAAATTGTCTTCCATCAAAAATACCATTGATTTCGTTGATTGCAATCATTGTGTTTTGTACAATTGCAATAATAACATAGTTTAGTGTTTCGGAGTTCCTTGAATATCTTTCAATCGTTCCTTTATAAATATTGATTGCCTTTATTATATAGAAAAAATGTATGACAAGGGCACGGACAAGAGTCCTTTTTTTTTTTTTTTAAAGGGGAAAATCATCCAATGACTTCTCTCGCCATGGCAAAGCGAGAGGGAGTGTCAGACTCTTACTGACTAAAAACCACCCCGTTCCTACTCCTGCTTGTCGAGCCGGAGCCCCGGTAAACCCGCTAGGTTGTCCGCAGCTCCGGATTAAGCATCAGCCCTACTGGGCCCCATCTGTACGGTCTGATGGCTCTTTGAGGCGCGCGCGGAACGCAACGCGCCGCACGCACGGGTCTGGTTCTGGTCGGGCGGCGAGCTACCCTTGCTCGCCGTCCGCAGACCCGCACTTACGGTGGCCGGAGATCGTCATGCGATCCCCGACGCCCGGAGTGTCTTTCGCGTCGGCTGGGGCGTGAGGAAGTTCGTTCACTCACGCGTCCCGCCTCCTCCTTAACTAGCATTACTGCTTCGCAGAAGGAGGAGACGACATCCCAGTCCCCCTCGCTCCGCACCATGGCCTGAACCAAAGCCGGACGCGAGAGGTCGCCGTCGCCGATCACTTCCCTGAGGGCACGGCGGTGTTCAGCCCACGCAGGGCAGACCGCAAATGTGTTCCACCGTGTCCTCCGGGCGGTCTTCGCAGTGATGAAACGGACAAGAGTCCTTGGAGAACTAATTTTAAAGGAAGAAAAAGAAAATTGGTCAACTCAGTCTACAATATATACCTATGTGTAATAGTCAATTAATGGCTTATTAGTTTGTTTAGGACAATACAAGTACAGCATGCACAATATAATGTTTATTAGCCCAAACTTAAGTTATTAAATGCAAATTTCATATAATTAAATTAAATCCAACTGTTACTTCAATTAAGTATTCATCACGGAAAAAAATCATCATCGACTTTAGTCATACAAATACCTCCTTTAACAACTTTATAGTGTCTATTCAAGAATCAATTACAAAAAATATAAAACCAACATACATAATATAATTTAATAGACTAGACTTAATACTTATTATATAGTTGTCTATTAATAAATAAGACGAATAGACTTTTAAGCGTCACGATTATGAATGATTAAAAGATACTTATTATAAACACACGTTTTATAAATTATGATGATGCACGATCACTACAAAATGCTCACAGACATACCTTATTAACAAAAAACAATAAAATATTTAACAAAAACTTCTATCACATCACATCACACCTCGGAAATATATGTAGATATTATTTATCTATATAAAATATAAGATAATTGTCAGTTCCGTGAACAATATCCTGATATCGAAATATGTTGATGATCCACCCATGGTCAGCTGTTGAAAGTCTAGTGTTAACTGCAAAGGTCATTAGGATTGTTTGTTTAACGATTTAATTTGATTAACACAAACAGGATTTTTTTTTATAACTATATTGCATTGATTGCATCTTTATTAGCTATGCAGTCATCTATCGAGAATTGAGTTCCTATGTTTCTTCTTTTACGAGTATATTAACGGTTTTAAATGAAATTGCTGGTTACTCTATTCGTCTCTACTTCTTATTAGTTGTCTTTAAATTATATATGAGCTATAAGCGAATTACGTAGCTTGGGTATATATTTTTTATTTAAGTCGACTCTCATCAATTTGGAACTGAAAGGATTCTTCAAATATTTCGAATTACCTATCGAAATATCAAATGGTCGGAAATTTGAATTTGCCTCAAAATTTCGGTATTGATGTTTGCACACAAACAATCACATGGATGGACTTAATACCGTAGTCATTTTGTACTAGTTGACCCTCGGGTGATGCAGAGAAGAGTAACCACCGGGTCTTCATACGGCTCCGTACGCAGAAAGTCCACTTTTCAAAATGTCTGGTCTGCAGAATTTACAGAACCACCACAGAAGGTCTTAAATATCATGTAATACCTTTAGGTATATTGTGCCCATTGTGTGTTAGGCACAATATACTGTTTTACTCAAAATACAAATGCAGAGGAATTCATACATTTTAATTGGCAAATCCATCTAAAGAAGTCGGATCGAAATCGTTAATCAAACATTCATCCAAAGGAAATTGGCGTTAGACGATTTATAAATTAAATGCGCCACAACTGACAAGTCAAAAGTTGAATGACATTTCTCAGAAAAGCAGAACATTGCCATATTGAAATCGTTAACTTACAATAAACTTATAAGTAATTAATTGTCTCCAGTCTTAAGAGGTGTCGGCGATAACCTTACGCTTTGAAGTTGCTCGCCGAGTCGCCGATTATAATAATTAAAGTGAATCGTACTCGTAATCGAATGAATATAAAATGCTATTCTTGTACTGAATGAAGAATCGTGCAAGATACGGACATATTTACATGTTCTTGCTCTGACTACGAGTTATTATTAACTCTGTATTGTGTTTGTCAATTTATTTAATGAATGGCTTCTTTTATTGCAGAATATGAATATATTTCTGAATAAAATTATAGCCCTGGGCGTACATATAGATTGCTTTTATAGACTTTTAATCGAAAGATGCATGTGTTTTGTGAACCTATACCGTATAAATAAAAGGTAGCACGAATTCACGAAACTACCTGTAGGTACAGTTTCTTGCTAGAATAATAGTAAAAATTTACGCGCCGTTACTGACAATTTGATATTTAATTAATATACAAATTAAACCCTAAATAAAATAATACAACACAGAACACTTATATAACAAATACTTTACTATATTGGTTACGTTATAGGCGCTGAATTAATTACGGGTTCCTACTAGTTTACGTAGAGCAATGAGTTACAGTACGTCAGCGTTAAGTTGAAATGATTACTATTACAACAGGCGCTTAATTTAAAAGCGCCTTTGAAAATATTTTAATCTTAATCTCGTTATACGTGTCGCAGAGAATTTATGATTTTTGTGCCATAAGGAGTTCATGCAACAGCTATCATCGACGATGGTCCAAATCATACTCGTAGTTACCTGTGCGAATATTAAACGAAACTCTTAAAAAATAAAAATAAATATATTATACCTTAAATCTTATTTTGTCTAATAAATATTTCGAATAATATTAAATGAAAGTGAATCAAATTCACACAAACGTTTTAAAGTATTATATAAAAAATTGAGAATTAAAATAAGTAGTTACCTATAAGCAATGGAATATTTACAAGAATATTCCCCACTACTACAAACTATTCAAGTTTATCTTAAGTTTTATATAGGTTATTACTAGCTTGTTCCACCTGGTTTCCCCCGCTCTGTTCGGCTAGTCGGCTCCTATTGATTGTATCGTAATAAATGATATTTATTTCTGCAAGTAGGTTACAAAATAACACATTTAGGCCGGCATTTCTGACCGGATAACTGGACTATCCAAATCTAATCGTTTCTTGCTGGATCTTCTCCATAGGAATATACACTTTAGAACGAGGAAATAGCTTCACTAGAGGACTGACCGACAGATTCTTTTTTTATATTTGTAATATTTGCTTTGTCGTTGAAAAGACATTTTATCTTTTGATCCAACACAAAAAATATTATGCAATTTCGACCAGTTTTTCTGGAGATAAACGCGTTCAAACAAACAAAAAAAAAACTCTTTAACTTTAAGTATAAGATAATAAAATTATGCTTAGATCTATATTCTAGTTTCCTACGCAGAATCTGGGTTTCCCTATCACTTTGTGGTTTTTACAACAATAATCTGAACATTCTTGTTTACCTCACTTCGATGTTACTGAGAAAAATGATAATAATCATATAATAAGAACTAGGTATCGGTGATGTAATTAACTATGAGATCAGGGCGAATACCAAGTCGAAGGAATGAACTACATTACAGAAAAACATTTTTTGTTGTTTATACTTTGACAAGCAAAAAACAATTAATATTTTCCATATACATAACTTATCTACTGTTTTTTTAACGATGCCCCACACTTGGATTTTCTTCTGTGTCTTGGGTGCATTTACAAACATACAAGTTCATATACACATGACACCCAGACTCGAAACAATAATTTGTGGAACACACAAAGAGTTGCTAAGTGCGGGAATCGAACCCGCTACACGTTGCGGGGCAGACGTTTACCCAGCCACCGCGCCAACCGTGTAATTATTTTCCATAAAATGTTTATTTCTTAAAATTGTTACAACTCACATCGAACATAAATGGATTTTTAAATAAATTAACATTAATTACCAAAATTATGCTTTTTTTACTCGATTTTTAATCGCTTGAGAACGTAATAAAGAATTAATGTGTCGATTTTTAAAAACAATGATGAATTTAAAAATGGAATCTTTAAAACAAGTTTACTGGCTGTCTATAAAATTAAAAGGCGGATTCACGCTGAAGGCCGCGTGAGTAATGAGGTTGGATTACAAGAATTTAATTTATGAGTAGGTAGCTTGTAGTGACCCTTAGCACCATAGCTATAAAAAGCATGACTTTAAGAATGTTTAATTTTTGAAAACTGGCTTATGTCTAGAGGTCACAGTCTAGATTTTCAAGTATGATGTCTCTGGGTTTTTCCAATTTTGATTACTTCATTTAGATTAGTCTGGGATGACACAAACTCGTAATATAACTGGCGAAACAACAATGTAAATGTTCCGTATAATTTAATGTTTTTTTCCTATGAGTAGATAAGCAATTTCACATCATAGGCGTTACAAGTGCGTTGCTGGCCTTTTAGGGGTTAGGAATTTAGGGGTTGTTGGGAAATTGGGGATTGGGAAGACTAGGAAGGAGGGTAATTGGGCCTCCGGTAACCTCACTTACACAACGAAACACAACGCAAACGTTGTTTCACGCGGTGTTTTATGATGCCGTGGTATCAACCCGGTCGAGCCAGCACGTTCGTGCTCTCCCACACTTGTTCTGTTTTGTTGTTTTTTCTTTGTGTTAAAAGACGTATTATCATTGTTCCCAATTCTAGTGAAAAACACCAATCCAATGTCTATATATCTCATGTTAAAGTATCATCAGGATACTAAGTGATTACAAGTTCATTGCTAATCACTCTCTACAGATCAGTCCTAAGTGTGGCAATTATGTAATTACGGGTTATCAATCATTTTATAATGGTTATCGCACATCACAGAGTTACATCGATTACCAGAGGTGATGAATGAGTATAAGGTCGGCGATTATAGGATATATTATTATTGAATTCATTATGATTTTTACTAACTTCTACCGGCGACTTTGTCTGTGGTGCCAGGGTAAAAAATAGTCAACGTGTTGTTTCGAACTATACAGTATGAAGATCACTCATATGATTTAAATGAAACTACAAATAGTAGTCCACACAAGCATAATACAACTAAATAAGTTTTCAACGAAAACAGAATTTTTTTTTTGGCATATTGTCAGCCATGATGGTAACAAATATGTGATTTAAATTAAGTCATAAGAGGTTTGCCTATACGGTATACTTTAGTGACTTATCTACAATTTGCTTGACTTGGGAATTTATTCTAATTTCTAGGCAAAATGGTAGTTAATCATTGATTATGATTTATATTTTTAATTATGTCAATTACATACAAATAGTGAATAGAATAATAGTAAATAGGTCATGAGAAATAGTTCAAATTGGAAATAAAACAAAAGAATAATAAAAATGTCTGTATTTCAATTATTTTATTACTTAGGTATAAAAAGTACAAGGATTCATGTAACAATAGATAGGAAATCGTTTACTTGACAGAATACTATAAATACTGAAGTATCTGATATTGTAGGGAAACTAATTGGGTACCTTTATTTTAAATAATATCTACAAATACTCCTATGAATAATTACATTTACCAACAAGTCAATTCTTTGTAAATAAAAAAAATATCTGCATCTTTAGTATAGAAAAGTTGTTTTTGGATTTAGGATTCAAATTAAATTATTGTTCTATCATTCAAAAGTAAACCTACTCTCAAAAGTAACAAGTATCAAAGTTGAATAAAACAGAAATAGTTTTAAAACGACATAAAAACCACATCTGAATACATTTGAAAATAGATCTACTCACAATAGAAATACGGTTTCTATCTGTAATTACATGGATACCAAGTAATTAAAGCCATTTGGTGTCTAGCGAGTAATAATCGTCCTGTCACCTATGATCACAGCTTGTTCAATGCACTTCGAAACACTCTGTTATTTCACTGAGCACGACGAAGTTAACGTTTTCTTCTGTAAAAAAGAGAAAAAATCTTAATTATATAGTAAAAGCAAAAGGTTTAAGAGAGGAAAATAAAAAACCTTTGGTAAGATATTATTAGCTCTTCTATTAGCTTCTCGTTCCTGCCAGCGGTTTTGCCCGCGTTCCCATGGTATAAAGAGTGGCGTATGTGTTATTTCAGACCATAATCTACTCCTGTTCAAAATTTGATCTCGATCCCTTCAGCCGTTTTGAAGTGAAGGATTAACAAACAAACAAATATATAAACTTTCGCATTCATAATATTAGTAGGAAGTAGGATAAATATCTCGTAGGTATATATTATTAGCTCTTTTATGATCTTTTACAAAATACCTAACTCTAACTCGCGTGTAAAATTGGCCAAGAACTTAAAGTTTACAACAATTGAACAGTAATCTTTAAACACACAACGTCAAGAATTTATAAAAATTGAATATGTATTGTATACCCATGAATTCGAACCCAACCAAACTCAAGATCTTCAGGAAGTCTGATGAGCCTTAAGAATTGACGCACAAGACTAGACTAACAAGATACCTAAATGACATCACTGCAAACTTGACAAATTACTTAATCACAGGTTGTTTGAAGTAATCTCGAAGTTTTTGCTATCATTCACCATTATTTAATTTAAACACAACTCCTAATTATGTTACATCAATAACAAATATCATTAGAGGCACAGGGAGTAACGCTTCGAATGTCATTGCAAGCGTAAGGAGGACAAATTAATGTATAAGTCTTTAAAATTATATGTCTCATGATTTTGCAGTTAACTATGCAACTATAATATTTATAGTTTATAGGATTACATTAATTATTTAGTTGTTATTATCTAGGAATATCTAAAGTTCAAGTGTAGCTTACCCATAACCGCCTGCATGAGCGGTAGCAGTAGCAGTGGCAGTAGCGGTAGCGGTGGCAGTGCCGCTACTGTAGCCTCCGTTGCCACCACATCCGCCTCCGCAACCACCGCCGCCATGACCGTAGTTAGGTTGGTAGCCGCCGCCTTGGCCGCCGCCATGGCCACCGCCGCCGCCGTAGCCACCGCCGCCACCGTATCCGCCGCCACCACCGTAGCCGCCGCCACCGCCGCCGCCACCGCCGTAGCCACCGCCGCCGCCGTAGCCGCCGCCTCCACCGTAACCACCGCCGCCGCCGTATCCGCCTCCGTAGCCACCTCCATTACCACCGTATCCACCATCGTAACCGCCGTGGTGATGGTGACCGTGACCTGCACAAAAAATAAATCTTGAGTAAACAATTTGTGTACAGCCCCTCAAAATCTGTGTAAATAATTAGAAAACAATCAAATTTTATATGGGTAGACAGCAGTAGGTATATTTTCTGAGGGTCTGGTCATTGTATTGAAAGTATTGCAACCATATAGAAGAAAGGTGAGTTTGGTGTTGTAAGTAAATACAATCGGTGATAACTACAAATATGCATGCTACTTGTTTACTAGTACTACCAAGCATGTTAACATCAACAATCTACGAGTACTTAGTATGTAACTAGTTGTCAATTACTAGTTTGCTAATTTTAACTACTGATTATTTACTACGCAGGCACAAACATTATTAGAAGACAAAAACTACAAAGAAAGCGTTCATAAAGGCATAATTAAAAAGTGTGTGTGTGCAGAAAGCTGTGCAGTGCATTCGTACCACGATCTTTAACCACTTTAACGACTACAATTTTTTCGGGTGGTTCTTCGTAACCGCCACCATGGCCTCCGCCAAAGCCACCGCCGTAGCCACCGCCTCCGCCATAGCCTCCGCCATAGCCACCGCCTCCGCCATAGCCACCGCCTCCGCCATAGCCACCGCCTCCGCCATAGCCACCGCCTCCGCCGTAGCCACCGCCTCCGCCGTAGCCACCACCGCCGCCGTAACCATCGCCAAAGCCGATGCCTCCTCCGCCGATTGAGAAGCCGCCACCGAATGACAGTCCACCTTCTCCCAGACCCAGACCTAATAATTTCTTCTTCAGTAGATGCCGCTTTTGTCTGTTCAGGTTTTCAGGTTTATCCTGGTCTTCCAGTTTCTGTGGACAAATAAACATAACACGTATATTAATTGTTTTTATGCATGAAAAAGAGCATATACTCATAGCAAGAAATGCTGACTGCAACAGTAACCTTGAACTTATAAATATGCAAAACTGATTCGCTAAAGTGTGAAACCCATATGTTGTGATAATTTTGTATGTTTCTATATTGAAGGGTTTTTTTTTTGTAGTTCTAATAACTCAAATATTTTCGTCGACCCTGTATTCCGATACTTAAATTCATACAGCCATTTGATGATTTATGCATTATCGTTAAGAACGACGTTGTTGTGTTAAGATTTCGTTTCTAAATCGGTAAAAAATTAAGTTAAGTGTCTGGAGGAAAGCGTCAAATTGACATATTATAGTACCTAGTTAAATGGATCTACTACATATGTTGTTTATGCAAAACACAAATGAACGAGACTCCATAATAAACGGTTAACCTCTGAAATTAGTCGCAACATATTATTAAAGATCACGTTGCGGTTCATGTTATCTGTTGCACAATTTAATAAAGACAAATATGAGAATTGTTGGTGATTTAAAAAAAAAGAACTGGATAACCAGCTCTTTTTATGAAAATATACACCATAAAATTTGTTTGCATATAGTAAATAAATTATGCACTTTCATGATTCCATTCTTTCCTTCGGAGAGTGTTGAGAAGAAAAATGCCAATAAATTAAACAACAAGATAAATATCGATAAAAAGTATCCGCAATTACCTTCACGTAAATTGGCTGCGGGTTGCCTTTTAAGGACTTGGCCTCGGGCTCCAGACGACCGTACGATGGGTTCGCCTGGGCAAGGAGCACTAGTATCGGGAACTGCCTTGACCTCGTCGTGTCATGTGTCCTGGAGTCCCTAGGAGGGGCCAAGACTGGTGACACGAGCAGTACTCGCTCCCCACCGTCCAAGGAATTGTCTCTGATTGACGGCTCAGCCGTCGCCAGCGCCGACAGCGCCAGCACGCTCACCACCACACTACAGTATCCCATCGCGATCACTGACGCAGGACCAACAAAGCAAACCTATTTATAAGACGCGTTTTTCCTGCGACCGCTCCGACGTCATGGACCGCCTACTGCCGACACCAGTCCGCGGGATCAGTTCGCAGAACGCGCCATTCCCACGATGACGTTGACAATCGGATCAGTCAGATTGTTTTCAAGATGACGTGCTAAATTGATGTTCACGCCGTAGCTGATATAATTTGACACATAGAAAATATAAAGATGATGTGCAAGTACGTGTGGTTGGACGAGAAAAACGTGATGTTACACGCCTGCCAATTTGCTGAGTCCATGCACGTATAAAGCTGGTTATTCCCATAAACCGGATGCTCGCCTGTGTGTGTTCGGATACATACTTAATAACAGCGAACTGGTTCTTTATGGTTTTTGTGGTGGTAATCTGCTAAGATAGCTCTGTTGTTAAACACGCAGACTGATTAAAACGTTATAAACAAGTATACGTCTTCAATTCAATGGTTATTAAATTGAATAACAGAATTAATGGATTGACGTAATAAGCTAAAGTTGTCTTGGAAAATATTTAAAATAGATTCCAAAGATTATCAGAAAAAAAAAACTAAACGCGGAAGACAAAATTACAAATAGAGAAACTTGTGTTCACAATCTGAATCCTAAAAGACGAATTAAAGTTAAACTAAAGCACGTAAATATATTGTGTTGCAGGAATGCAGTATCAGTTCTTAATATTCTGTGTATGCCCTGTAAACAAACAAACTGTTATATACTATGAAGATTCGAAAAAGGATTAAACTTTTCCATATCTCTTAAAAAAAATATGATATTCTTAGCTAACTAAGGAATCAGTTTTGCTTAATATCGCTGATATTTCTATACTTTGAACTTTAATCAAGCTACACTATGGAATTAAAAATGGAATCTATTCACAATGGTCTATGAATATTGAATTCAGTTTTGTTAGACCATTCAATGCTACGAGTTTATTCTATGCTATTTCTAGTTAGATATAAAATAAACACATAGGCGAGGCGTAGACAGGACAGTAATAAAACCCTTGAGAAAAACTAGATGGAATGACGTACAATTAAATTCATGGCGTGCCTATCTTTATACCATAAAAGTAATCAGAACATAATTGGTAGATCGTGAACCATGAGCAAAAATATCTGTGTGCATACAAAGTTGCATGTGAACATGCAAAAATCAGGAAAACAATAGAACTAACCTCATTTTAATCACACTTTCTTGGTATCAAGAACAAATGATAGCCACCAATTACTATTCCTCTTTAATCACCATTAACTCGCCTCCATAGGAACAGTGACCCGGAAGTCATTGGAAAATATCATTAACTCGCATATAATTAAGGTTCATTTTTTAAGCTACATCATCGCATCTCATAATTATGCCTTCAGATGTTCAATTACTATGGAAAAGGTAAATTACCTGACCTTTAGGGGTTGTGTCATTGATAAAGAAACCAATTGTTATATTAATAAAGTTTTATTTTCAATAACAAGTTTTGTGTCTTGTGACATTTTGGTCTATTATATTCTTGGGACGTATGGGTTGCTTAGTACTGGAGTCATGTAGTTGTCATCTGTAACAGAAACAAGAATTAATCGTATTTGGTGCGTACTTCGTCTTGTGGAATTGAGAAGTCCTAAATGATAAGACTATTTTGAAACTGTTTTATTTAACTTGCCCTTGTTTCTTTGTTTGGGTCAAATTTTGTAATTAGAATTTAACTCCCTTCCTGATGTAATCCATCTTTTATTTTGTACACATCATGATGACTACGATATAAGCTAATTAAAATCGTTTAACATAAAAAAGTATTTTTATGTAATACTTCTTAATTTAACACGTATTACGTTGAAGCTGAAAGGTAGGGTACACATGAAGACAGGTTATTGCTAGATATAGGTCTTTCGTTAAAGAAAAATGTTAATTAAGAATAAGTTAATTACGACCAGATCTTCTAAGATCTATATCATCCTAGATGATATCTCTGATTCTCTATTAACACGTCGTGTGCCGGAACGCAGATCTACGCGTAACATGATGTAATTTCTATTGTTGTTTTATATACGGCATACGAAAGGTTAATTTAAGAAACTGACATTATTTCATCAATAAGATCTTGAGGTATACTTCTATAGACGTAGAAACTCTTCGGGAGATTTTTAATTTTGATTAAGAAAGCACAATATTTTCAATTTCACAATCTTATTTCATAGATAATTGGAGAATAGAAGACGTTCAAATATCATATTTATCCAAATTAGCTACTTAACTGCCGTTATCACTAAGGAGTTAAATTAATTAAATTATGTAAAAAACTTGTTTTAAAAATATCCCCGTGTTTTAAATGATTAAAATCAAAACAGTGAGATGAGCGGTCCGGTTTTTCCGCCAGTAATGTGTTTTTTAATACAGTAGAGCCTCGATAATCCGAACTACCAAAAAATTACCCCTGTTCGGACTCACGGAGCGTTCGGATTATAATATGTACTATAGAAATAAATAATACAGTATAGAAAAAAATTAGTTATATTTTGATATAAATATATTTATTGAGGTTTAGTAAAATACACATTTAAACCACATTTTACACAAGTTACTTATTAATAAGTGAAAAGTGCTTCTTCGAGAACGGGATTTTCTGGCAATTTAAGCGTTTTTCTCAAACCTGGGCCTTTCTCGGTTTGAGCTACAAACGACCGTATCTTCTGTTCTTTTTTCTTTAAATCAGTAATTGTCGATTTTCCAACACCATACTTAAGGGAAAGAGACACTCCATCTTTCAAACTATCCAGTATGGCACACTTTTCAGTTATAGTTAAAGACAGCGGCAGTTCGGATTACAGCAGCGTTCGGATTAGCTTGAGTACGGATTATCGAGGCTCTACTGTATATTGTATCTTTATTTTATATTTCTTTAATATTAGGATTTTATTGTAACTGATTTATAATGCGGTTTTGCTTATCGTTAATTTAGTTTACGTAGAAAAGAAAATTGGAGATAAAAGTCGTATAGAACAACAAGATTTTCTTTTCTTTTTTATTTCATTTAATGTTATATGTTTACAGTGAGAGGTAATTTCTTAAATCGGGTTTGCAAAATTATTCGTTAAGCTGTAACAAACAAACACACAAACTTACTTTACTAGCATTATTACGTTAGGATTTAATTGGCAATGCTAAGGACAAACCAGAATTTAATTAATACTTAATACATTTTATTAGTTTTCTAAAACATAAAACATCGTGGCCACGTGACAATTATGTATTAAGTTTTAAAGGCCTATAATGATTTTAATGGGCCTAGTTTTTTTTATACCTTGCGTGTAAAACATTTAGATACAGATACATACATGTAATTGAACAATTATTTACAAAGTTCTTAGACTCTGAAACCCAGACAGGTCAGGTCCCAGATATGAATGGAATGGGATTGAGATATATTATCATATTGTGTGGGGATTCCACAAGGGTAACCCGGGTCACGGTCACGATCTAAGGTAGTAGAGAAACACCGCGGTGGCTTTAGCCGGATAGTTCGGCATGCCCATTACCATTACGATAAAAAAATCATATTATTGGGATACATGACCATTTTAACAGATTATCGAAAGACCTGCATACTCTACAAATGTCTTAGTGAATTAAAAAGTAACATGCTATACGTAATAATTACATTGTTTTTTTTTTATTACCGACGCAAGCGCAATTACAAACTATTATCCCATTTTATATGTTGAGGCAGGATCTTAACCCCCGTACCTACTCCTGCTTTTCGAGCCGGAGCCTCGGTAACCAACAAGGCAGCACTGGGGGATCTTAACTTTATTCCGCATTTCAGTATCAAAAAGTTTTAGGTAAAGGAAAATTTTAATGTTCGTATTATGTTACCATAATACTTAATTTATGAGAAGCGAACCTTTCGTATGGGAAACCCGACCACGAACGCAAAAAAAACTTCTTCAATAGAGTATTATTCTACGTAACTTGTATAAAAACATAATCTTGTTTACGGTATCTACTTATATTGCGTACTATATTTTTTTCAATTAGAGTAAAAAATATAGTATAGGTACATATTATATCACTTCTTGTTGTAAAATAGACTTCCCCGCCACATCTGTCTGTCGATTCACTCAGTGTTAATCTCAAATACTACTGAATGGATTTCGATGTTGGTTTTTACTATTGAATATTATAATGATCCTCCAAAACTAGAGAGGATAGTACTTATATGTTGAATGCAATAGCATATATAATATTATAAAGAGTAAGATAGCAGATTAGTTATAGGAATAACTACCCATAACTATTTTTAGTACTTTCATTAGGTATATAGTTTAAAATTGATTTGAAAACATCTTACCCTACTACTTTTCGGATAAATCTGAGAGAATCTTTTTTTTCTTCTTTGTGCTTTTCTTACAGCTACTGCTATCTGTAGCAAGTAAAAAATATCGTTCAAGTAATTGTTTAAGATTCTAGGTAATATCCATTTTATGTAGACCACTTTTTAGGAGACATGCGTCTCGTATCCAAAAATTAGTTCGATAAGCCTATATTAAAGCTTGCATGAAAAGGCTGATGACTGTTGATGAAGTGAAAGTGAAAAGATTCGTAGCAATTGGCGTTCCATTGTTTTTGCCTACCCCCACGATCCACTGTATAACCCCCATGGAAGACAGGCGTGAGGTTATGTATGTATTTATCGGTACTTATGGATTATGATAGCATCGCAAAGATTGTGTGCTAACAACTGCTCTATTATGCCATGAAATATAATAAAAATAGTGATATGAGTAAAATATATCGAATTATTTAAATTATTAAAATTACCTGGAACGCTGACCACTACGGTAGGGGCTCTGTTCACGCCGTAACCAGCCGCTTGTGTTCCATAGGGCACGCTTTGTGTTCCATAAGATGATCCTCTATACACGGTGTTAGGAACTGAAAAATACCATTATTTAACTGTTATGATCGTTAAGTAATCAAAAGCCTGTATCCCTAGTATGGCGCTCTGAAAAGTTGGTTTATTCGAGCCAACCAATCAGTACCCTTAGTATGAGTTTACGTTTAAATTAATCGAAACGAGACCGCGTGCGGTGCTTTAGTTGATTGGTTTATTCGAACTGGCCAATCAGAGAGCCGAATGGGCTCTCGTTTCGTTTTCGTAAAGCAAACTCGTACTATGGGTATTGGTTGCCAAGCTAGGCGTCAGATGAA
Organism: Spodoptera frugiperda; assembly: GCF_023101765.2. NCBI lineage: Eukaryota > Metazoa > Arthropoda > Insecta > Lepidoptera > Noctuidae > Spodoptera > Spodoptera frugiperda. Next base: position 4,402,610 of record NC_064226.1, on the reverse strand, counting down.
AAGTCCAGTCGGAGTGTCTTTTATTTCTAATTTCGCTAATTCTTAATGGGTAATTATAAAACGAAGCCTGATTAAGTGTCTAGTGAATAAAAGATATAGTCGTAGTAAAAAAATATTATATGTCTAATCTGCGTAATATTAATATTTTTAACGGTTTTTAAGGTAGCAAATTCCAAATTACTGCCTCCAAAACCTGATTACTAATTTATGTATTTTAATTATGTGTATGTGGAAGTTTTGGATCATAAATTGTATTTTTTTTAATGTCTAACTGTCGCAGTGAACTTTGTTCTATCTCAGAATTAAATTAATATACCTATGGTTCATTATCATGATCAGAGGCAAAATGGTGAATGTATTATTCCATCGTGTCGTGTCCTAACCAGATAAATATCATAAAATTAGCTGACCCGGCAAACTTCGTACCCCATTAAACATGTTTTTCTCACGTTTTTAAACCTTCCCTGGACTTCGATTCAAAATCAATATTTGCCAATATCGGTTCTAGCTGTTCTCGAGTTTTAGCGAGATTAACGAACAGCTATTGTTTTTTGTACATATAGATTACTGTTTTGCGACAAAAACACAGACAGACAAACATATTTTTGCATTTTTATGTGAGATTTTTTCAACTGGGTATCTGGTTTTTTACCAATATAAATATGGAATCTTTAAAGAGCACGGAACAATTTATTGATGTACATTACTAATTGTATTTTAATGTACATTCTGTAGAAAAAATTAACATTTTCGACCATATCATTATGTATTTAAGTACCTACGATATTTATTTATTTTATACAAATTACATAGTCGACCGTGACTGCAGTTCTGTAGCCAAAAACGGTTGTCGATGGCCAAAGATATCAATCAATGTAAATGTCGCTATAAGTTCAGTTAATTTTCTTTTGTTTTATCACGGTTAAGTTATAGTAAAAACTTGAAAGTCTTACAATGGGTTAATAAAAGATTTTAATTCGTATATCCACTGTTTGTGTGGACCTACATGGTAATTGCTCCCCGTTAACTACTCGTTTGGGACATACAAATGAAATAAGTTGATTGATAACTTGAATTAATCGGGAAATAAATGTTTTGGGAAATGAAACTATATTTACTATGCCTATCAGTAGCACCTATAATTGGCGTCATGTAGCTATTTGTTTTTCTGTTAATTTTGTATCAGCTGTAGATTCTCTTAATAAAAAAAAATATTTGCGGTTGAAATTTTGATGATTTGAATTTATTTAGTTTCTTACGTCAAACTTTAGGTGCTTTGTGGTAACAAAGGTGAATATTTTTGGTCGTACCCAAATATTTTTTTACTTAATTTTGTTTAACTGCCGATCAACGTCAGAACATATAACCTGAGCATTTGTGACCAAAATTATTTTGCTCGTTAACAAGTTAAATGCTATTGGATTCACCGGTTTCTGGAGCGTAGCCTTCAACAGTTTTCGATAATAGCCAAAAACTTATATAGTAACCTAACCAAATAAGGCCTATGCCCCAATAAAGCCTATTTTGAAAATTTCCCTCTTCCCGATGTCAAATGGTCGCCAAAGTTTGTAGAAGTGTGCATGCACATTAATTAACTAATTTGAGCACAGCAAGCAACCCGTGCCGCGATTATGTTGGCACCTACAGACGAATACAAACACGACGTGGAGCGCACTTTAGTTTTTATAAAATTCGAGTAGCGTAAACTGTTAGTATTTTTATATTAGTATACGACGTGTCGTGTTTTGTCTGTATGACAATTATACATTTAGCCAGCTCCTCACATAAGTGAAATAGCTATAATATCGGTGTATTTCATATAATCGTTGTTTTGTTTACCTATGTGCCATGCCCCAATAAAGCCTACAAAAAAAACGTGTAGGCCTTATTACGGCATAGTTGTTTTTCAGTAATTTCATAGAAAACGGATCACCAGCTTCTGTCAAAAAGAAAGCCAATGGATTTTGCAAAAGATGGAAAACGCTGTTAAAATGGTAGAAAGGGGTAAACGGGGTGAATAGATACAGAAAAGGGGGAATGGATATCGGGAAATTCTTCATAGTATCTATTCACCCTTCGAATTTTATGCACCCTGTTTTACCCGGTAGGCTGATGCAGCCAGATATAACTTCCAAAGAAGTACGCATCATCTAAAGAGTGGTTTCCACTACACGAAATTGGCTACAGAACAAGAAGTTATTCTCATTCGTTTGACTGATGCTGGGGTACCGATGACTTCAAAGATGTTACTTGGGTATTACATGATGAGAAACTCGTTTAGTCTGATGTATAATGACCAAAATTAATTAATAAGATCTCATTACATTTATTATAAGCATTGACAAAGTTTTATTATAATTAAGAAGTTGAATACTTACTAGTTTTTATTGAGGCCTTATTAAGACATAGGGTTCCCAATAAGGCCAAAGTGACACTTTAGTTATTTGTGTTTACAAAATTGTAACGTTTGTTTCTAAAGCCATTTTGATTCCATTATTACAAAGTTTAATAAATAAATATAAGATTTTGAAATTATCAGCCCGTTGTCATTTTAAACCTACGAGCTAGGAGGTAATAAAAATAAGGTAGGCCTTATTTGGTTAGGTTACCTTATATCTTTGCTTACCTCCAGGCACCACCACCACACTTGGTTGCACTGCCTGTCCGTAGTTTTTGTAACCTGTGAATATTACAATAAGCTTTAATTACTGGGGAAAAAACAAACGCATTAAAAACACTAAAATTCGTGGTTACGAGTGTTTCTTCAAAGTTATTGACTTCAGATAAGGGGATTTTATATGTAAATTAAGTAATATGTAATTTGAAGTCTGGATTTTAATTAGTTTGTGCTGGTTTCACGCTAAGATGACTAGATAGGAGAGTCATTTAATGCTCCTAAGTACTTGTGTACCTAGATATATTATGTAAAAAACGTGTAGATATGATAGCTACAAATTGGTTAGGGTTACCGTTTTTGCTCATAATGAGACATACGTTTTGTTCATGTCCATAGTCTCATGACACTTACAAATGAAGAAATTAAAAAAAAAAATACAAGTTACTTAAACTGATCGAACCATTAAACAGTTATGAATAAACAAACTCATGTATGTATTACATATCTATGTATGTAGGTTGGATATAATTATAACACGCACTTTATAAAAATAAAATAAAAAACAAACCTAGTAGTGGGCTCTGCCGTCTAAACCGGCTTGCAGAAGAATGTCTGGCTGCATTCTATAAAAAAGAAAACACGTTACAGTATTGCACAACATTAATTAATGGTAAAAAATATTGTGATATTTATATTTACCTGTCCATGTATGACATCAGAACTTCGTTGCCCATTATTTATTAAACAATTTACACTTAAAAATACTAGTGATAAAGTAAAATAAATGTGAAATTGAGACGCCATTTTGAAAAAAAAATGTCTTGTGTTATCTGTATTTTTTGCAATATGGCGCGAAATGCAACTGTCACCTGTTTTTATAATGTCAACAACTGATGGTATCGCAGATTTTAATAACTTGGTTTTCCTAACCACGTACTTTAACAATTAAAACGATTAATATGGGTATTACGTCACATTTAAACAAGCATAATCATACAAAGTAATGGAATTTTCTGGATCTTTATGAATGGAAATAAAACACAGTTTTAAATAACAACTGTATAATAAATCACTGTGTTAGTTTAATAATATCTCTATAGGTAGTCTAACATACTTTTTTAGTAAACATGTCCCAAAGGTCGACTTGTCACATTTGTAAAAATATCAGAATTAGGAAAAAATACTGTTTTAAATTAATTTGCATGATTTTTGCTGTTTTAGTGAGTTTCGTCTAGGATTAAACATACTGGGGTTTTAATATGAGAGTGCTTTATGTTTAATGAGATCGACACGAGAAGCCTTTCTCGTTTCATTTTCGTTCAACGTAAAGCAAACTCGTACTAAGGGTACAGGATGCTGTATCGTAATTTTCCAAAGCATTTTGAAGTTTTCGTCTGTCATATATGTACAATTATTAATTGGAAAAATGAATATAAATTGTAAAAATGTATTTTTTTAAAGAGTAATGAATGGAGTTTCTTGCTCGTTCTTCTTCATTTGAAGGTACACTTTGAAACGAGCACTTAGCTTCACTGATGGACAGTCTGACAGGCTATTATTTATTTATTTGTTAACATTTCAAAAGTACCTATTCATGGTTTAATTAGATGATTTGACTTTGACATAAAAGGGAATAATTCATCATTCTAGTTTTTTGTAGTTTTACAGATTTTTTTATTAGTAACAGACAGACACGAATCCTTTTCAATGATGTGCTGCTATAGTCAATAAAATAACAATAAATATAATAAAAATTGAATAGGTAAGTTATAAAATAGCAAAAACGTGGCTACGCACTTGATAATTTTTTTGTAGTTCTCAATGTTAGCAACCACACAATGTTTAAATCAATTGTGGTGCTAGATAAACTGGTTTTGTTTAAAAATACCAAGATTGATTTCAATAATAAACGCTTCTTCATAACTTGTATTATATCTTTTATTTCCTTGTACTTTATTTATGAGTAATTTTCTCGAAATATAAGATGTGTTCCGGCAACAATTGCTCATCTATAGTTTTTTGTTGGCTATTAATATCTCTGCACGAAGTAGATCTTGCTTATTTTTCTACGGCGTCTCAGGAGATGTTTTTGATCTTCTATTTTCTGGAAATAAATAGATTAAAATATTAGAAGTGTCATGATAACGTATGTATTTGCTTTTTCATTGATGAGAGTAGTAATATTAGTTCGGATATATCGTACGTTGTCTTCGGTCGCAGTGTTGCGTCGTACGAATTATCTTACTCAAAAATAAACCTTAACATGATTAACTTATGGTAATTAGTTCGGTTAAGTTTTACCTATATCGGTGGCCACTCACCACCGCCACAAAGAATTATTTTAATCAAAAATAAACCTTAACATCATTAACTGAAAACTTACTTTCACATACACAGGCTGTTGAACAATATCCGTATTTTTTTCTTCTCGTACACTTTGGTCGCCATCGCCAGCCAGCAACATAAGCACGGGAAAGTCTTTAGCGGTCTCATTTGTTTCTGCTCTCGCGTTTCTATAAGGAGCTAGAACGGGCGATACCAACACAACTCTCCCATCTTCGCTCAAATTACTTTGCACACAAACAAAAGTAAACAGTATCAAAAACTTTAGTACTAAACGATTATATCTCATCGTGTTTAAATATAAATGAGTACATGGTGTTCCAAGGAAGCCTTATATACGGACCTTCTTCAATAACATCACGACTTGCTAAGTGATGGACACTACACTTGAATATATTCTTGTTTAGTCACGGAAAGATAATGTATTTCAACCTGTTAGCAACTTATCTGTATTATGTTTGGTTGATTTATTGCAGCCGATTCATGTAAAAACTTAGGAACTTTTGATTGCAATATTATACCTATGTGAGGTATTATAAAAAGGTGTTAATTTATTCACTCCAAAGTAAATATCTTTAAATAAATAGTCGGTTCAATCGATATGATTTGATTAAATCGTGTTTGATTGTCCTGTTATATTAAATGTCTAAAGTTGTTTTTTTTATTGTATATATTGTATTGAGCAGTGCGATTGGTTTTTGTACCATTCTATTCAATGAAATTAATGTTTTTGTTTTATGACTGTTTGAATAACTATTCACCTATTAGTTTTTTGAAGGAAATATGTCAGTCTTTAGTTACGAGCACACAATCAGTCACTTAATTCCCTAAAAAGGTCTACAAAGAACAATTTTAGTTGAAGAAGCTGAATAAACAGATAAATCGACACCAGCAATTTATACTACGCTAACTCAAAAAAGCGTACTTTACAGTAGAGGCGTTTAAAGGAAAAAACGTGATAACTTTTACATTAATTAAGATACTTTTTTGAAATTTGGTATGCTTAATATTTAATTTATTCATTGTAATATCTCATATTTATATTTCCTTAGTTATTTCTATTTTTTGATTTAGCGCAAGTTAGCCGTATATAAACGTAATTCATCAAAAAAATGTTACATCTTATACACGTCTAACTAATGTTAGCGTACGGGAGGTCGTAGTGCATGATCAATCATCTGATGCATATTTCAATATTTTTATAAAGAACATGTACTTACTTACAAAAAGAATAGTCAACGTACCATTAATAAACTAATTAATACGTTAACACATAAGTATTTACTATGTAAAAGTCGCTAAGTCGTTCATTTTACAAACGAACAGGTATACACATGAACGCACTAAACTACGCTAACTATGAGTTAGTGCAGTGTTGCACGGACTTTGACCAAAGTGATCCCTGCGCACACTCCGCTAATAATAGTTGGCGTAATATAAATCGAGTGATTTCAAAAAGTACCTTTACCTACTTAGCGTTTTATAAGATTTGTAACTTTCTTATTTTTGCATATTTCTTCTCAATTTTTTTATGACGTTTTTTCCAAATTTCGAATTAGCGCAGTATAAATTGCTGGTGTCGAAATGGTCTATATCTAAGATCTTTATAGTAACATAACAACTCATTATAATATAAACAGTGCACATAATTCAATGAGTACCTACACATTATATCAAACATAGATCTAAACATAAGAAAATAGACTTTATTGCTTCGAAACAAAGATTCAGTTTTAAATGTGACATACGAACAGAGCTGGCTGTTGTAGTACTACTGTAAATAATAATGAAATTGTGGAAATAAAGAATAAAGTGCATAAAAGATACATCCAAGTAAAGTAAATTGTATGGTAAGTTATAAATGCCTTTTAAAGAGTTAATTATACTACCTGTCCGTTGTTCTTGAACCCTTTTAAAATCAAGAAAGTTTTGTTGTGTGCGTGTGGGACCATCGTAACTTTAGTCACAAGAGATCGCCTAGAAGAGACTTCAGACCACCACAGATCGGGTTCTGTAGGGTGATGCTGACCCAGGATTGCAGACTGCCTAGCGAGTTACCGGGTTTCCGGCTCGAAAAGCAAGAATAGGAACGAGTAGTTCTTAGTCAAAAAGAGTCCGACGCCCTCTCTCGCCTCACCCAAGGTGACCTCACCTCACCAAGAAGACAATAGATGATTTTTCCTCATTAAAAAAAGTTACAAGAGATCACACTAGCTGCATGTATTTTAGTATCTGCAGTTTCTTCTAAAGGCATTGTGAAATGTCCATATTCTTCTTAATATGTGTATATTAATAAAAATAATTAATAAATGTCATCTGAATAATTATTATATGTATCATGATGCTTTATGTTAACCTGTCGTCTGTCAGTATAATGAGAGATAAAACGTTCTTTGTATCTTAATCTCATAAATAGATCTCCAGCACACAAGTTCATCTCAATCAATCATTGCAGTCTTTGCAGATGCCACTCAAACTGGTATAGGAGCTACGGAGTTACAACAAAACAAACAAACGTACTCACAATATTTTTTACTAAAGTAACATTAGAATGATTCATTTATTTAAAAACTTGACCTTTTATATCGAACGTGATTCATTTTAAGGAATAAAACTAAGTACTATAAAATACTTAATACATTTTATTTTTCTTGATATGATCCATCTCCGATTGACTTAACTCATCCGCTGATCGTGATGGTCGTCGGTTTTTTGTTCAGACGCGCTTTTTTTGTCCCTGAAATGATATCAATATATTAGTATATGCACAAAAAATATATAAGTGATGGTTCATGGATACAGCCTTGGCCTTACTTGTCGTAAAGTTATTGGCTGTGGTTAGCTTCGTAATAGTACTGGCAGATGTACAAGCAGAGAGTAGGTAATACTGCTTGACGCAATTTCTGTGAGATATGAATCGACCCTTAACTAAAATATAGTATAACTTATAAAATTAACTCATCGACGTCACCGCGTCTGTGCACGCTGCTCATGATGAAGAGTCCCTCTGTGACTCGAAACTAATAGAGCTTTTCTCCATTAATGTACGTGGATAAACCGTGATTTTTTAGTTAATGTAGTAGGCAATAGGGATAATACATACCGGTAAACTATGGCAACTTTACCGGGCCCTTGGCAACTTTACCATACTATAGGTATTCGGTATAAACTCATTTATCTAAAAATCTACCCACTAGAATTCTGTTTTGTAATAGAAGTATATTTTAGACATTAAAAGGAAATATTTACTATATTTTGCGTAGACGTAAGACTGCTATTATGCCAGTAATGGCCGTCACAATGTATGCGTGAAAATGAGCTAAAAGTTAGTTGTTTCTAAATTGTGCTTACAGAGCCTTAACTATTTGTCACAGGTGAGTGAAATTTTGATCTTGTATGTATATTATAGTTGGGATTACTGTTGTAATGTCAGCAATTGCTTTTTCTTTAATTTATTGATAAATAATCGCTTCGGTAATGTTGACACAGTTAGGGTTGGCAATAAATGTTTTTTTCTTGTTTGTGTGTATGTAACCATTTTCGAATACCTAAATTTCACAGCATAATAGTGAATATCCTGGATGATAAGATATAATGTATTTAATAATACCTTTTGTTTTACAGCCAAAATGGCTCCCATGAAACAAAACCGCAGAAAACTCGGACCTAGACACTATAAAAATTATACGGAAGTGATGTTAAAATTAGCTATGGAGATAGTGAAGTCATAAAATTAAAAAGTCAAGGATTAAACATTATTTTGTAGCCTTTTTTACAATTTTAAACATAAATACTTAAAATTTTAGAACTTAATTTAGTTTAAAAGGGAATAATATTTATGTTAGAAATTTGTGCGTTTTTTTACTTTAGGTTTAAGGTTTATTAATTTTTTTTTAAATATACATGTCATAAAAAAGTTCCTCCTTTTTTGACAACCCCGAGCGTAACAAATTATTTGTATGTAAATTACGATGAAACCCGTGGCAACTTTCCCTACTGTCTGTGTAGCCGTTATCTTTATAGATATCCTCATACTGTTTGCATTTTAATACGAAGTAGTCCTAGATGAAGCCCTCTGTACCTCAACGACTCTTCAATATGCAATACACGATGAATACGGCGCGTAGGTAAAGTTGCCAAAAATTTGGTATCTTTACCCATGTTGTTTTTTCTATACTACGGCTAAAATAAGTGTTTGTATATAATGACGATCACGGTAAAGTGAGCCAGATAGACTACAATTCTAAGTATATAGTTTTGGTTTCTATGCGTCTTATGGTTAAAAATATATTTCGTGTTTTGTTCTAAAATATGGTAAAGTTGCCATGTTTTACGGTACTAAAGAACACAGTCTTTTTCGGCTTACCTAAAATGGGACGAGACTAAAAAACTTAACTGGCAAAAATGAGTTGAAACATTTTACTGTTTGCAACATATTTTCTAATTCTGCTAACATACATATTTGAAAAATAAAAGGCGTGATACATATAACTTATACCTGAGACTGCTTCATTATAGATATCTACGAAATGTATATTAAACTAATCGACTTTAATAGAGGAAAAAAGTTGAAATGTAATTAATGGATGACCAATCAAAATCTTAATGCGTATTTAACTACGCACTTATGTTCTAATAATAACTGAATGTGCTTTTTTATTAAATAACATTTACTCATATAAAAAGAAGGTACATACAGTTTATATTACATAAAAAGACTGGCACAAAGTGTACTTTTTCCTGGATAACTCATAAGTCACTGTAATTCAAAAACTGTATGACAGATTTTTTTTTTATATTTCTGATGACTGTTGGAACCTTGCCGCCATTTGGACATCATATGTAATTTGGTATTTAGTCTCGAATTTAGAAGATAATAATATTATACTTGATCTAAAATGGGCGTAAACAAATAGTCTAATGCTTCAAAAATAAATGTGGTTTTAAGAAAGTTCTCTTCAAACATATCTCCTTTATTTTTTGAAAAGTACTGTGTTAAAATTAAATATACTTTAGCATGTTTATATTATATTTATTTTTTAATAATTAACGACTCCTCTTTAAGGGGGATAAAAAGGCGTGACGATATCCTATGCAGACCGTAAACTCTACACATGAACAACAATAAAAGCAACGTGTTTTTAATTGAGCAGCCAGTTCGTTAGTGCTGCCGTCTGGTGTCTGCTATTATTTCACGCTCTCCACTGAGGTCGAGGTTACAATACATCACTTCCGAAATTAATTTGTAATTGTTTTATCTACTAGAAGTATAGAAGTACAAGGTTATTGAAACTACACGAATATGATAATGAGAAATTATGGCAATTATATACATACATTTATTTATTTATGTCATACTTACGTCTATCATTGCAGGTTAAACCTAATGCGAGAGAGAAGCTACTTGCACACTCACGCCTGTCTCCCATGGAGGAAGGCAGAGACAATGGAACGCCATTTCGCTTCATCAATTTATTAAGGTTTTTACGCATGTCCTAATTTTGGTCTTCATATGTTACATAATAAAGGTCATCAAACACATGTTTTGTAGATTCTAGATGAGGATTTCTAGAATTTTCCTGTTCACAAACCAGTTTAGTGATGATGCGTGTGTTTCGAAGCTTCATTCTGTTTTATAAATAGACACAACAATATTTTTTTGTAAACAAAATCCGGCTTCCTTCGTCTCTTGTGTAAGAAGACTGATCCTCTTCGAATAGGTGAGTGAGGTTACCAGAGGCCCAATTACCCTGCTTCCCACTATTCCCAAACCCCGATTCCCCAACAACCCTTAAATTCCTAACCCCCATAAGGCCGGCAAAGCACTTGTAATGCCTCTGGTGTTTCGGGTGTCCATGGGCGGCGGCAATTGTTTACCATCAGGTGATCCGTGTGCTCGGTTACCGGCTCAAAAAAGGTTAATAGAGAGACGTATTAACCGTACAGCTATCTTAACCATAAATATCGAGTACCATTTCAAAATTGGAATATAAGTTAACTAACGCATAATGTTTTCCGTAATATTCCGTAGTCCTTGTACCTAATAAGTAAATTGGATTAAAATTGGTTCATTCGTTAAGGAATTACGATGTCACAGTCATACTTGAAGCTCCACAGCACAGACGCATTTTAACATACTATAATAGACCTTACCGTGTGCGTCAGGGACGGAAAACCGACTAAACCATACCTACTTTAAAAACAAACACACTTTAAAGTAGTCAAATAAAAAGCTATTACTCACATTTATCTCCAAGTACTTAGATTCCCCAGTCAGGGCCTCGTCTTCAGGTACGAAATAGACTCCATCAGGTAAGCTGCCGCCGTCAGTATCCACTTTAGTCAGTTGCACTTTTCCCTTCGGAGTATACCCACGTAACAAATCAACTAACTCCACTCCAGATACCTGATAAGTCGGAGATTCCTTTGCAGCATTATACTGAGTTAAAACACCCAAAATAAACAATGTTATAATAGTAAACCACTGCATCGCTGCTAGGTTGTTTCTCAAGGATAATATGAACGCTAATGTTTTTTTAATATTTCGACCTGTGGTATTTATAGGGCTGCCTTTTATTGTTTATTATTAGATCTTTAGCTTAGTTGTAGTGATTAAGTTATATACATGTTTAGTATCGATACTTTTTTATTGCCAAACACTCAGACGCTATCAATTTTTTACTTGAAATGTTTCTTTTACTGTCTTTGCATTACTAGTAACGTAACGTAACGTCACGACTTTTTGTCCCCGAAGGCTAGGCAGAGGTGCTCATTACGGCACGTACCTAATGCCACTGTACAATGTACCTACACCTACTGTACAATGTAATAGGGGGTGAGCCTATTGCCATTTACTGAGCACCATTCCAGACTCCGTGCTACCACTGAGAAATTTTTGAATAACTGAAAAAGCCCAATCATACTTTGGCCGACCCGGGAATCGAACCCGAGACCCCTTGTCCGGTAGTCGCATTTACGATCACTCGACCAGGCAGTCATTACTAGTACTAGTTGAAATAGTCGTTACCCAAAACAACAAGGTGTTAAAATAGTTATTCACTCTCGGTGTTCACGACACCCGCGGAAAGAGTATCAATGGTAAAGACAGTTTCCTCAGTTATATTGCTAGATCTAACGAGACAAGATTATTTATTGTAGGTTGAATTAAATGGTGTTTCAGTATTCGGACTTAAATTTTGTTTAATGGATATCATTACGTAATATCACAATTAAGTTGTTGCCCATTACAAGCATGGGAATTAACGACTTAGGTAACTAACTTTGAGTTTTTACTCAGTGTGATTGAATAAGATAATATCACATTTGTGGGGAGCCATGCTTCGGCACGAATGGACCGGTTCGACCCGAGTGATACCACAGCTTCACAGAAAACCGACGTGAAACAACGCCTGCGTTGTGTTGCGTTGTGTGAGTGACCGACCGTTACTGAGGCCCAATTACCCCCTTTCCCAATCTTCCCAATCCACTGTTCCCACACAACCCTTAAATTCCTAACCTTTCACTTGTAACACCTCTGGTGTTTCGATTGTCCATGGGCGGCGGCGATTGCTTACCATCAGGTGATCCGTCTGCTCATTTACCGGCTTGCCATAAAAAAAGGACTCCAAATAAACTCTTTAAAGTAAATTTAACTTAAGCTTGTTCAGTCAGTCATCTTGACTCAACCTCAATGACTTACCTCTACAGAAATCATCATTTACTTAAAGTAAGATCATCATTGTATCATACAAACAACACCAAAGACATCAAGATTACTCATCTAATAACCGCATACACAACTAACAACATTTCAATTAACAATCACACAATTAAACTAACCACCATTACAAGATGAACCCACACATCAAAGACAGCACAAGAAATGAGAGGTCTTATTAAGCTGGTGTATAATTAGATGAAACATCGTATATAAGGTATATGGGAAATAAAACGGCTATAACTCGATACGTTTATTATGTTGAACATATAACTTGGTGGTTGGTTCGGTCACCGGGGAATTCTCCGTGATCAAGATGCGAAACAAAGGCGATGTCTGTCTGCTACTACTGCCTTTGTTGTTTCTATTTCATAGGGCTGTCACTGTCACTCATTGTTGTTTTTATTAATATAACGTGAATAATAATCACCTAGATCTGACATAATATCTACTGATAGATTGTCGACGCGTATTGAGCAAGCGTGGTGATTAATGCTCAAACCTTCTCCGTGTGTGAAGAGGCTTTGGTCAGCAGTGGCTAAAAGGCTGTTGATGTGATAGATATGCAAAATGTTTATTTGCTATCTTTAATATTAAAATTCTACACGAAAATGTGACTTTAATGTAAACCTAACTAACTAGACTAATCTATATATTAATCACGTGATGCCAAAACTATTTGATTCCTTTACGAAAATTGCGCGGATGTAGGAGCATAAAATTTGGTACACTTATAGTTTATGTGTAGGAGAAGTACAGCATGCTAATATTTTTCAATAATAGCTTATAAAGTACATTAAATCAATAAATAAAACATTACACACACATGCATAGTATCTGATCGTATTTGACAAAACGTCAAAATTGACAGACATTGCGATGATATTCTCACGTCTCATATGAAAAGAGGTTTTTCATTGAAGGAGGTTTATTCATGATGCGTTATAAAAGAGTTTGTTTGAGTTTGAGTTAAATAAAAATTATCCTTGAACGTATGTTAAGTGGTATTGTAAATTAAATCGTATATGGTCGAATTTCGGCCACTAGGCGACCACTAGTTACAGTGATTGTTTCTATTTAATTTATAATTAATTTGATAAGCATTGTTATCAGTGAACTAATTAGGTATAAAATAACCATATTAATTAATATCATAATATGCTTTCTTCGTCGAATACAAATTAAGATTTATAAATCTATTGCAATCCCAGTGAGAGATTATTTCCTGAGATTAGCGCGTTCAAACAAACAAACAAACTCTTCAGCTTTATGTATTAAGTATAGGTTATCAGTTCATCCGTGATCATGGCGCTTGTAACAGTGCCGAAATATCGGAAACTCATAGAAATAGAAAAACATGGTAAATATCCCGTTTTAAGTTCTAATACTAAGTATTTGTAATTAATTTGTTAATAATATTGACAGCCCTACGAAAACTGACCAATAAGAGTAATAATACACTACACACATAGGATATCAACTCGTAATATAATTTGTCAGATAAATTATACATTTGCCATCCTGATATTATCTACTTTTTGCAGTATTATACAATGAAATGGAATTTTTATACAGACTGAGGTGAATCCCAAGATACGTATATGAAAAAGAAACATAAATTAATTACAGGAGTGACGTCATAATTGCTTTGTTATTAGAGTTATGACTACTGCGTAAGTACCAATCATTAATTTAACAGATATACAGTATAATAAAATAATTTAATTTATGTGTTACCGTATGGGGAAACCTCTTATAACTTAATTTAAATCACATAATTAGTTATCATCTTGGCTGACGGCATATGAAAAATGAGCAAAATATTAGGCCTAGTAGGTAAGCCAAAAAGTACATTATTGTCTTTGAGCTAATTTGAACACTCTTTACAAATACGGCATTATAACAACACCGCAACATTTTTAGACAAACTTACAACATTACAGCTCTTCTTCAACAATACTTGATTAATTTAATTACATAATTTGTTTGAGAATTTCAATTGTTAAATTTTCAGTTCTCGTTGAAATATTTAGTTGTAGTTTCATTAAAGTCATATGAGTGATCTCCATATATACTGTATACGTACTATAACTTGCAACAACTTTACAAGTAACCTAAATCAAATACATAAATATATTTTTTTAATGTTTTAATGATCAAAAGTAACTTATTTACATGGTTGCTATTCAAAGATTGGCTATTCACTACTATTTTTAAAGTGATGCCGAAACAAACACACACACAGACCTATAAACGTGCAAGCAAACGAACAGACAAATATCCAGAATACAGTTGAAACGCATTCCATCATGATATTTGTTCGAAAGTGCTATTTCTGTATTATACTGCTATACGGAGAATGAATTAAAATTTTAATATAATTTAATTACATTTAAAGCTATAGCTTAATATCTATGGAGTAGGTGTGTTGTGTGGCTCATGGTTCGTACTGCGTGTACTCCGTCTGAAACAAAAAGGAAAAAACCCATTATAAGTGTAAACTAATTTAGAAATCAGATTAACAGCTGCAACATAGTGCTGGCAATGACGTATAGGAAAATAAGTGTCTCTTATTAGTAAAAGTCGCTGCAAATCCGGTGGCCGACCAAGTACAGAAAATCTATAAATCCAACCTGTAATTTCTTCTATTTGGAACGCAGGTCTTAACGAAACCCAGTATTTTCTATTGTTTTTCATATCCGTGCCAGAACTAGATCCGTGCGCGAAACGCGACGCGTGTCAAAGAGTCATCAAACCGACCCGGGGCTGCGGTCTGCTTAGGGGATTACTGGGGCTCCGGCTTAAAAAACAGGAGTAGGATCGGGGTGGTTTTTAGTCAGTAAGTCTGAGATTCACCCTCGCCTCGCCGAGGGCGGGAGAAGCCATTGGCTAATTCCTCTCAAAAAAAGCCATATTTATCAAGAAAATAATTTTTTTTTTTTTTTTTTCTTAAATAACAACCCTAGACAGAATTACCCAATAATGTCTGACATTGTGCCTAATAAGGATAAAGTCGCTTGCAAACATTTGAGATACACAAAACCACACCAGTATCATTAATCAACGACTTAAATGTCCATTGCGGTTTTTGTTTAGGAATATTAGAATTACATTAGTTGAAAACAAGCAATGTAAAAGGTCACGGAATTAAGTTTAGATCAGATTGCTGTTTCTGATGCATTTGAATGCATTTAAGGAGATTTATGAGATTAATGTTTATTATATGCAAAGGTTGATGTCATACTTAAGATGTTACATGTCAGATTATTTTATAAGGAGATGTGTATGTGTAATATTTCAGCATTATATAAGGTGTTCTAAAATTATCTGCTACGGCTTTAATAGGAGGTAGTGTTGTATTTGAAGATTACAATAGTAAGGAAATTTCGTACCCCGGAACAGTTAATTCAATTTGAGAACATAAAGAAGTTATATAAATATCGACTCTACTCTGCATAAAATTGTTCAAAAATACGCACGATGCGTCGTTTCGTCAATGAAAACACGATGAAGCGACAGAGACAGTGAAATTGGTGAACCGATTCTGACGGGACTTGGTAGTGATTGATATTCGGAGGATGTACTAAGGTGAAACTTAGGCTTAATATATTTTAGAATAAATATTTTATATTATAAAAAAATCAAATCCCTATTCTATCACAATTTATTCTACGCGGACGAAGTCGCGGGCATCATCTATTTTTGAATAAAGTGAAAGTGAAAGGTCCGTGATTTCAAAATATCTGAATTTTTAATCCTATAATTTCAAAAACAGTAAGAGATCCATATAGATGTCGCCAAAAGAAATCATAGACATAACTAGTTTTTTCGAAGCTGTGAACTACCTAATTGGTTACTGGGATTCCGGCTCAAAGCAGGAGTAGGAACGGGGTAGTTTTTAGTCAGTAAGAGTCTGATACTCGTGCGCCTCACTCAAGACGGGAGAAGTCATTGGATAATTATCACCGCTATAAAATAATACTAGTTCATTGACAAGGATGATGTGTGATAATTCTCACTCTTTTTTATTGAACAACTTGCTTTTGACATAATTTAGCAATAAGCTCGTCTTGTGCAAGAATAGCATCAAAAAATAACACCAGTATACACAATTGATACTAAGTAGTATCTAAATAAAGTGGCGACACTACGCGAATATAAATGTTTCTTAATATTTACGATTCTTACAAAAAACATATATATGTGAAAGTAACTCTGCATATTATTTGTTAAGCTTTCCATACCTCAACACAAAGGGTGTTCGAACCTCGGCTCAGCTGGGTCATTAAAATATATTTTTTCCAAAACTAAAAGTAGCCTTAGTTACTCTTTAGTACATCAGCTACTCGGCAGTAAAAGTCCCGTCAAAATAGGTCCAGCCATTTCAGAGATTAGCCCGAGCAAACAGACAGACACAAAAAGAGATTATTTTAATGTAATGGTCACTACATTATGATTTATTAGTGTAGATGTACATATATGTATGAGTATATGTAGATTTGATAAATAAGATGTTCAATCTCGAATTTTAACCTTGGTTAACCAGATCATATAAATGGGTACATCCTCAACAAACTTTATTTAAACGAATTTGATTATTTTACATAAATTATCTTACTTTGCATACTAATGTATGTATTTGAAGTAAATAGTCTAGTTTTCGGCGAATTAACAATTTAAATTTCAGCTCAATTATGTCAGCTTAGAGTTGGAATTCCAATGAAATTAGCAGATTTGAATGTCACGCTGTTTGGTGTTAGTCTCGGTTTTATTTGTCTATTTGTGAATATATTTAGGTAAGGATTAAACTAGGAAACTGCAGCCGTGCAAAGTTAGGTGTGTCACTAGTTTTACAAATATTGATGAATTAAGTATACATGTACAATGTACATGCCTATCAAAATGTCAAACAGGTACTAATGGGCATTTGCAAATTTTTCCATGCATTGAAGCATTGATCAAATTCTGCGGATAAAATTTTGGGGAATTAATTATTGAAATGCTGCAGACTACCTTTTTTTTTTTTTTTGGTGACGAGGGATACCTTCAAAAGGCGCCTAGCTACTAGGGAGTGTGGGATTTTTACCTCACTAAAACCACCCCGGTGGCCACCCTCAACACCTGTAAGGGGCACCGGGTCCTCTTAATAGACCTACTCCGGAGCCCCATGGTGCAACGCCTGTTACGGCACATCCCTAGGGAGACGCGTGCCTCCCCTGAGCCTTACTATGCAAGTTGCACGGCAGCACGTGACCACTGTGCTGCCGTCTTCCCTGGGGTCACTGGGTGGGCGCCTAGAGTCCCCACTCTATGCGCCCGTGGCCCCAAAGGACCGCTTGCAGTTGATGCAAGCGGTATTTCGGCGTATTAGGCGTCAAGGCGGTTGCCTCCTCGACGCCTTCTACGAACAGGATCGGCCCTCTCGCGATCCTAATCGACCCTCTCGCGATCCCGGCTGCGGACTACCTAGCGGGTTTACCGGCGTTTCAGCTCGAAATGCAGAAGTAGGAACGGGGTGGTTTTTAGTCAGTAAGAGTCTGACACTCTCTCTCGCCTCGCCCAATGCGGGAGAAATCATTAATGATTTCTCCCGCCCTATGATGTCCCCCCCCTTAGAAAAAGCTTGGTAATTAAAGGGATTATTATAGAATAGGTAAGTACAGAAATTGAATGTCATTCTATGTCCAATTAATGTTATCATTAAAGTTCAATGTGTGAACGCGTCATCATTAGAGTGTGTAATCATGTAAACATTATTATTGCTACATCAAATTGCATTGGGTGCCATTTGATTTCAATATATATGTCAGAAGATTGCAAAAAAACTTTGAATAAAAAGTTACCATTTGCAATCGAACTGATACCTTAAAACAAGTGGTATTTGAGCAATTTTTTTTTGTCATTTCTCAATGTTATTGATTTATATTTTTATCACTATGTATAATTGTCACGCTTTTTATGCTCGAAGAGGTAGGCAGATGTGCTCATAATACCACTGTACAATGTACACCCACTTTTCACCATTTGTGTTATAAGTCCCATGTAATAGGGGGCAAGTCAATTGCCACAATGGAGAAATTTTTGAAAAACCGAAAACAGCTCAGTAATTTTTTGGCCGACCCGGGTATCGAACACGAAACCCCTTGTCCAGCAGTCATTTTAGAGAAAGAGAGAGCAATCACTAGGTATAAATTTAATTATAATCGGTTTAATTGTGAAATTAGTAGGAAAAAATTACGTATAAGGGTGATTCCTGATCGGCCCTCCACAAATTGTTGTTCTAGGTGCAGACCTACACACACACATCCAGATGTGATGTGTATGAATGTGAAATTATGTCTATAAACCAGGAGAAAATCCTGGTGTGAGGCATTAAAACCAAAAATATTAGGGGCAGATTACATAGCACTGGAAACGAACCTTCGGTGGTAACAGGTCATTTGCCGGCACGCTGACATCCTGAGTAGACAAGAAGGGCTTGACACTCGTCGGCTTAATGTTTAATTTGTTAGGAATATTATCCGCTGTTGTGGTGATCTTATTGAACGGCGATGTTGCAACGGGAGTAGGCTTCACGCGATTATTGAAGTCAATATTTTGTGCGGGCGCCGGTGCACGCGCAGTGGTCGGTGCAGGCGCATCGGGCAAGGGAAACACTCTCCACCCACTCACAACACAAACCACACATAGTAAAAAAACGAAATTAATCTTCAACATGATTATTGATTACAGGTAGCAAACAAGAGAACGCGACGACTGTTTAGATTAGAATGGATGTCGCGCACAATAATTTATGACGATTTTAGCACTCCAGAAGTGTTTGTATTAACATAAATTGTTAAGTAAGAGTGGATCACCCTGAAACGAGAACGGTCGTCGAGACATATACACCTACGTAAAGATGAGCGGAAGATGGTTATACCACTATTTATTAATGGTACTCTTTATAGACGATATTTGACGGAAACCGCAAAAAGCAAATATGGGTGGAATGTCATGTACTTGAATAAACGTTGGTATATAAATTGGCTGACATAACACGTATCGCTCTAGTCTTTGATAATATGATAAATAGTTTTGCTTTGGATTTTCCTTAAAGGAGTAGGAAGTAGTTAGATGATAATTAATATCATGCATATAGGAGATCATATTTAATTGTGTTTAACTCTCAATAATAGAAGATCAAGGATTTTAATCCTTCTAGGCAGAGACCGACTGCAAATTTGGAGTGGTACCTGGGCAACGTGTAGCGGGTTAGATTCCCGTACGGAATAACTCTTTGTGTGATCCACAAACTGTTGTTTTGGGTCTGGGTGTCATGTGCATGTGAACTTGTATGTTTGTAAACGCACCCACGACACAGGACAAAATTCTAGTGTGAGACAATGTTTAAAAAAAAGGAAGATAGTACCTGATGTACCAATTACGATCTTTCATAAAAGATAAACCAGGAATCTCATGTAACCTAATAGACAACGATCCTTTTGTCTCTCATTGAGCACAAATTGTTATTGATTAAGAATTTTTGTGATAAAAACATAGAAGAGTTTTTTTTTAAATAAACCAAGAATCAGAGATGTAAAAAACAAGAAAAAAATTACCTTGTATTGTAAGTCCTTTTTGAAAGATGTCCTGGTTAATTCTTATATATAGATAATAGATTAAAACTATTAATAAATAAATAATAAAATAAACACTATAATGAAACTAATCCACATCCGCACATACGACTGTTTACCTAACACGGGCTAATCAATCTGAAAATAATTAATGACTTATTTGTAGATAACTTCTGTCCTATGCTGATATAAGAGTGTTTAGTAAATAAATTAAGTCAATAATACGCGAGAGAACATAATTTTACATTCCTCAAAGACTAAAGGGATAGGCAGCAATGCATATAATGAAAATGATCCTGCCAAGCGTAAAAATGTGGGTGATCCGACCTATTTACGTAGGACGATGTTCTGTATCCTCCTGTTCTGTATTCTTAGGGATGTGCTGTAACAGGCCTTGCACTGTGGGGACTCCGAAGCAAGACTACTTGGAGGAATCGGTGCCTCTTAGAGGTGCAGAAGGTGGCTTTAGTAAGGTAAAATCCCACACTCCCTAGTCTTTTATCCCCAAAAAGCTAGGCGCTTTTAAAAGGTCTGCCCCATCATTAAAAAAAAAAGAAAATAAGGATGTACAGCCAGTAAGTTCTTTTTAGATATCCGATCTGGTAGTTTATTTATAACATTAGACACGTATTTTTTCTTTTCTTACAAAATTAAATACTTTCGATACATTGATTAGAATGTCATATGACGTCATGATTTACTACATTTCATAGGGTAACGTGATGTACACCTCCCACTCCTAAACTTAACTCCGTTTTATCTAAGAACAAATTAAACTTTTTAATTTTCATTTTTTGGGTTCATATCGGGTTTTATCAGGTTCAAAAAACGAATTGTTACAGATGGTCTAACCGAGTATTTAGTACTTAGTTATTTTTAATAGTTACTATATGAAGGTTACATAAATATATAGAATTAGTGAGTGACACTTCACCATGGCTTTTACGTAATACCAACCGAATTATTTGTTCTGCAGATGCCAATGGCAATGTGGTCAACCGCAATCGTTACGTCGCAATAAACAAAAACTATCCCTATTGCGTATGAAATAGAGATGATGAGAACTTTACTGTAACGTTAATGATATTCGTGGTCCAAAAGCTTAATTGGTTGAGAGCGCATGTCACTGTCGAGAAAAGAATCTTAGGAGCTATGTTTTTGTATTTATGATTTAACGATATTTGTAGGTTATAATATAACATAAATGGTGAAATGTGAGTGTACATATTTATAGCGGCATTACCTGCCTTATTGTGCACATTTGCCTACCCCTGCGGAGATAAATGGCGTGACGTTGCGTATATTTGTAGGTAACATGCCAACTGTCTAATTAACTGAAAATCTTTCATAGAATTCCTAAAAAATCTACCATATACCATTTCTGAAAAGTAACGAAATAACTAAAAAATATACAAAAAAGCAATATCAGGAGATCAAGGCCTTCAATACAAACAATTAAATAGACACAGTTTTCCAGCTCAACGGAATAAATTCATCAGGGTGGAATGAGACACGGAACTGAGAAGTGTCCCTCGAAGATATAAACCATAAGCAGATATTGATTATAGAAGTAGTGGCTTATTGTTGTGCACAACAGATCGCCATAAAGCACAAAGAGAAAAGAAAACTGATGACTGTTGAAGCGAAAGATATGTATAAGAACCGTAGCAATTGGCGATCCATTGTCTCTGCCTATCCCCATTGGAGACAGGCGTAAGGTTATGTACATAATATGTATGTAGAAAAGAGAAATAAAACACACAATAAAGAGGAGAGAGGAGCAACTCTTTGTGTGATCCACAAATTGTTGTTTTGTGTCTGGGTGTCATGTGTATGTGAACTTGTATGTTTGTAAATGCACCCACGACACAGGAGGAAATCCTAGTGTGGGGAAAGGTTTAAAAAAAAAGAAAAGAAAAATAAAATAGGACTCACCATAAATTACTGACGATGGTATGATCTATACATTGCAGAAGCTGTTTGCAAATCGTGGGGTAAGTTACCGTAATCCAGATCAGGATATGGCTTTTCTGTGGTAGGTGGTGGAGGTACACCAAGGATGTACTCCAAAAACAATACTACCAACAAAGGGATCAGAAAATACTTCATGGTTGTTTGCCCGACAACTTTCTAGTCACTGAACACAACAGCAGCAATTAATGTAAGCCAAGATAACAGTCACGTTGTAACTGCTTTCTTGACCCCAACCAGATGTGATATATGTACATGTGATATAATAATAATAATATGGACTAGTTTAGACACAATCTTTTAGCCTGAATTATTTATCAAGAACTTGCTTTAAAATAACAACTTGTTGAATCTGAAGAGCCGTATAATAAGTACATGTTCAACCCAGTTCTTGAAAATGGATATTTCACACTGTATTGGGATCGAACTGTCTTCACAGATAGGATTAATTGTTACTAACAAACCTGACATTTCTACCTTTTCAACAATTTCTATGGGCAACTAGCAAACCCGGCGAACTCCGTTTCGCCACCAATGACTTTACCTGTTTTCCTACTTTTCTCTTAATTTTTCCCCGAATTTTCTTTGTTATAAACTTCACAGAGCTCGAAACCTTTCCAACGAATGAAACAACGTGGAAATCGGTTCGTGCGTTCTGGAGTTATAACTAAGTCGGGTTTTCCTTCCTGACGCTATAGCGTCAGGAAGGAAAACCCGACTTATTTATACATTATAGATGTAAACCAAAATAACAGTTTCAATTCAATCACCAAAATTGCAGACATGTTGTTGCCCTATTAGTATTCATTCAGCGTTACCATAATAAAGATCGTTTATAATCAAAAAGGTTTGGACTGAGACCAAAGCCGTGAGTCATGGGAGCAGCCCACCATGCGAATATGACGTACCTTCTTTGTTCGTATTCAAATTACGTGTGTAACATTTCATGTAAGAATTTGTGATCGTTTCAATTCTATCCGTCTACTGGAAAATCCTTGGTAATTTTGGTCTAACTTTTGTATCCGTATTCCATGAATATCAATTATATCGATGTGTTACTAAGTAACATAGGTATTCTTCTATACTGTTGTATGACTTGTATTTATAGTGAAAATACAAAATAATGTACGAAAAATAAATAAACAAAGTTACCCCTTTCGAAGGATTAAGACAGCGAATATAATGAAATATTATAATCTTCAAAAGGCGCCTAGCTTTTTGAGAAGAAAAGGAAGAATGAAAGAAAGAAAGACTAAGTAGTGTAGGATTTCCGGCGCTTCGGGGCTGCGGCTCAGAGCAGGAGAAGGAACGGGGTGGTTTTTAATCAGTAAGAGACTGTCACTTCCTCTCGCCTTACCCAAAACTGGAGAAGTCATAGGATGATGTTCCCCCTCAAAAAAAGGAGGATATAGGATTCGTACCTCACATTGGAGAAGTCAATATTGGAAGACAATATACGCAATGAATGTTTCATGACTGGTATAATGATGATAATACATATTTTAAAAAAGGATTAACTTAATGAAGTAAATAATAACAGAGTCAATAAGCGTAAGATTCTAGTTGCCAGCACCAGTAAAGATAGAGCAAAAAGTTTGTATCTTTAAGATATTTTTAGCCAAGGCGGGTGGGACCGGTTCGCGGTCCTTGAAGGCGAGATACATCTTCAACTTGTACCTGTTTTGTTTACGTCTGACCCGCTTTTAGGAACACAAAAAAATACCTACAATACAGTAGGTACTACCCGTGAAATTATCTTAATTAAAATCTCAGAAGTTGTGTTAGCAATGATATGTAAAATACAATGAGTCTTATTTGCTCCGTCGCATCGCTCTATGAGTAGTGCGATGTGGAGCAAACACCACTAGGCTTTTTATGGGATAAAGTGGCAAACGACTATTATGGATGACTAAAAGGAGATGAATTAGCGTTACCCGTGGACCCCCAGATGAATTACAAGTGTGTTGCTGACCTTTTGAGATCTGGGGATTATTTTCTAAATTTTATATTTCATTAAAGTTTTAAGCATTCATGAGTTTCTTTTCTGCTAGTAATCTGAGTATGTTAACACATAAATAACGCATTTAGACGTTTGCCTGATATTTTGTTACGAGCAAAACCCATGTAAGTGTGCAAATAATCGTATGAAGATGGTATGTAAGAACGCTAGTAGGCGCTCAAGGTAAATTACACTTTTAAATCTAACTAATGATTGTACGTCTTGACTGTATTTAAAGTTTCTCTAATTGACATTTCATTTGGTCAAATAATTCTGGAACGTAACTTGAATAGTCCATTTACCTAGGAAACCTACATGGGTTATAAAACATCACGCTTTGATCAAAAGGAGCCTAGCAGAGCAGGTGGCACCGCGTCGAAGTAGCTAGTGTTGTATAAGGCGCCTGTCAGATAAGTACAGTGATGATATCGGTAAGGTGCTTAACTGTAGAAGTTGGAAGCAAAGAGCTTAATAGTGCACTACTAGAGAAGCCTATGCCCAACATTGGCTGATGCTGTAGATAACATGAAAAGACAATATAATTAGTAGACATAAGTGTTAAACGTCATGTTATCTTTCGATTTTATGTGGTGGAACAGAAACATTATTGTTTCTCACATCGGCTTGATATTGCTAAGATAAAATACGAAGGGAATCCTCTTCTCTTTTAAACCTTAAACCTGAACCTCCAGGCCAATACGACATTCGAGATTTGAGACTTTTACCAATTTAGATTAAATAAATAATCTTACTAACTATAGTTATATGTAACGGTATTAGAAATAAAGGCATTTCTATTTATTTTAAGGTATCTATCAAATAAAATTTAATGACCGCTGTGGATAAAAAGTAGTTAATTTTAAACATGTTCACAATTTTTTTTACATTTACTCTTACATCAGAATTGTTCCCGCTAGGCAGAAGCTACTAAAAAATAACCCAACCATTTTAATTAACACGTTAACCGCCACGTCGGACACTGGTGACCGACGCTTAGCGGAGGATTTGCCTTTAACAGTTTTCTTTCGGCAATTAATGCTTTAAATACGGCAACCACTATATTTTATAAGGAACACTACTGTCTACTACTGATCTACATAAATATTATGTAATCATATTATACAGAAGCACTCTTCGTCCCATTTTTACTGTTTGATGTTATGACAAGTGAATTAGAGAGAGGTCAGGGGACTTAGTCTGCTATTACAATTGTGTCAGAATTGACTCAGTGATCGACCATTCTGACACAATTAGAAATTACAATGTAATTATTACAATTATACATATAAATATCGAATTTATTTTACAGAATTGATTAATTTCATACATCGACTTTAATAATAGAACAAAGTCTAAAGTACGTTTCTGAAGTAAAAGAATACACGCACAAACCTTGCCAATACCTAAATAAAAAAAGAAAACATAAATGTGTTCCTGTTACTTATTTTGAAAAGAGAACGTAAACCACTTTCAACTTTTTCAAGGATTGAAAGTAGTCTTAAACGCTTGTTCCTTGTATTAAAACCTCCTTGATCCGTCACTCTTCAAGTTCATTTTTTATTACGTTTCCTTACTTTCTAGAAGTATACAAAATAAAACAAAGTTTTTTTTTATTATCCATTTACTTTTTCTCCGGTTATTACACATTGAACTTTAAATACATGTATGGTACAGTTCAGAATTCAGTGACAATTTGTATAAAAAAATATTTAAACCGTTTTTTTTGAGCTACACGAAAAGACAACGAAATAGGTATTTGTACTAAAGGAACAGATTTTTCTTAATTTGAATTTAAAAGAAGTATAATTATATTTTTTGTAACGGCTTTTAAGAGGTAGACATTAAAAATCAATAAAGTTCCCAACTAGTTATAATATGACTGATTTAAATAAATTACGCAATAGGCAGTCCGTGTTTAATGAAGCATCTTTATATTAATTAATTTGAATAAATTAAAAAAAAAACAGCTTTACTTACATACATATTAGATTGAAAATGGCACTAAACATTTGCTTAACCACTTTGGTTGAAATTATTTTAAACTCTGAAAATATTCTACATAAAGTAGTAATTGCTTTGACACCTAACTTCGTAGTTAAATTACAAAATAAATAAATTATAATTAAGTTACTATTCTATTATTATAACACTCTTCATCGAGACTTCATTCGATTGACTTTTAAATTCGTAAATCGTGGTTTATCCTTGATCTGTTAGTCGCTTAGCGCGTAAAATGTCTAGATAGCCGCTATGTACAATCGACATAGTTGGCGGTTGACCATCATTATGAGATATTCACAGGCACTCGGTGCGAGCGACCACAAGGAAAACAGAATGGATAGCAATTTTGCCACAGAATTTTGTTGAAAAAGTGTACTCTCGTAAACTTTGCCGATAGTACCAGATCTAATGTTGTATTTTGTATGAACTATCTGCTACATAAGTTTATCTAAACACTTAGGTATATGAAGGTGGTGAAACAGACGCTAACAGCCGCACTCAGAGACATTTAATGTTTACTTAAAGGATTTTGGATCGAAAACAGTTACTAAGGACAGGGTTAAATAACCATTAAATGACTCCGAGTACGGCGGTAAGTGGCATAATAACAAAGTATAGATTACCTAAAGTCTCGATATAAGATTTGATCGATATATTACTATCTATCTATATTACCATCTAGTGTCAATTAATCGGAGACTAGAACCGCCAAGAAATCATTATTATTTCTTGATGAAGGACCAGCTTTTCCACTTCGGAATGCTGCTGCACCTACCCCCTTACTTCTGCCCACAAAATCGGGGGGAAAGGGGAAGTTAGGGATGCCCCTGTGTCTGACATCCAATAGGCCGTCGCCGAAATACTGAAATTTAGAAAGAAATACATAAAAACCTTCAAAATCATTATCTTTGGGAGATATGTTAAGAGAAAATGTATTAACTTTGGGAGTTATTTGATTTAATTCGTATTTGAACAGTTATTTCCATGTCAGTTGAAATAAATAAAGTACCTACTTGAAATTGAAGATTTTTAGGATGTAGAAACATAGCATAATATAGTCAAATATCACATCAACAGCTTATAAGTGGCCACAGGCCACTGCTGATCAAAACCCACTTCTCACTCGTTAACTCAAATATACCTTAACCATAATATAATTGTCAAGTGAGAATGTTTAACACTAAGACGAAGTGCTGCGCTAAGTAATCGAAACGAGAGTGCGTTCGGCGCTCTGATTAGCCGGTTCGAATAAACCAACCAATCAAAAATCATACTAAGGGTAAACCATACTGTTCTGTAATCTAATACTTATTCTTATTATTTTATGACTAAACCTGCTAAAAATGCTTTTTAAATACTCTACTTACAGGTTGTTGTTGGAATCCATTCAAAGAGTTGAAACCAAAAGCTGAGGATGCACTCTGGCTTTGGCTTCCACCTCCGAATCCGCCTCCGAGGGCCGAAGCAGATGAAGTAGCTCCTGACGCTGACAGACCAGAGCCGCTGAATGAAGCCGCTTGGCTGCTTGCTTGACTGCCGCTGAAGCCGCTGGAAGATTAAATAATTATTGAAATGACAAACAAAAAAATGTTTCAATCGGGGTTCATAACATATTTTCTTAATATTCTTGATGATTGGAAGTATTGTACTTAAATTGTTTTGCTGGTTATGCTAATCTCAAGTAATAGCCTGCATTGTCATATTTTCAATTTCAGACTATCTAACTAAACTACTGATGAATATCGAAATTGAAACGCAAAAAAAAACTATTGTTGAAAGTCAGAAGATGCCTTGGCGGACTTGTTTAATGCTAAGTCCGCCATTCACCATAATTTACGTGAAGAATAAATAAATCTAGACTAACAAATAAAATTGGATTGTCTGTTTGTGATATTGAAGTAACCGATTTTTACTACATGCCTATGAATTGAATATATATAAGTACCTAGGTACGATACATACCTACAACAAAATAATATTTTTTACAATTATTTTTTTATGTATGTCTATTTGTTCTGGCTAATCTCTTGAATAGCTGGATCGATTTTGACTGGACTGTTATTGACAGGTAGCTGATATATTAAGGAGTAACTTAGGCTATTACTAGTCACAAAAATCGTAATCCACGTACCTATTACCATAATCAAGTATGACTAATACTATAAAGAATTTATGAAATACCTATTTCAATTTTATATTGCAATAAATCTTCGCCAATTCAACTTTTTTATACTTTTTTGAGTTGACAAACAGAGTCCTTTATGATAATGTAGTTTTTCATTTGTTTAGACATGTTGTAAGTCCGCATTCTTAGCACATCAAACGTTGGTTGAATGTAGGTAGGTAGATAAGTTCGATTTATAACTACAGTATTGAGTCACATTCGGGAAATCCAAGCAACTTGACCGATGCTATCTATATTTGGGTCACCTTGATCAACTCTCCGTCTACTATCTCCGGTTCAGATTTTACATAACACAACAACTCATATTGTTGCTTAAATGTTAATTGTGATTATTCACAACATAATTAAATTGATTGATCCAATTTGAAGAGAAATCAGAAAAATCACCACATATATTTTACATAATTACATTTTATAGACTTAGTTCTCTAAAAGTCGTATTTTGAAAACTTAAAGAAAAACAAAAGTCTGTTATAGTACAAAAATCAATTGCAAAATAGAGCGCTATATTAAAAATGTAAACAATAAGGTGACTGACCTTCCGAATCCATTGAACGACGACGCTTGGCTGGCGGAGTGCGATGCGCTGAACCCTTCATTGAACCCGAACGAAAACGACTGGGACGCGGACTGACTGCCGCCCAAACCATTCGCACTGCTGCTCACACTCGCTGTCAGGCCTCCAGTCCCTGAAGGAGCCACATTGAAACCTCCACCAAAGCCAAATCTCGGCTTCACTGGACCAGGTCCCGGAGCACGTCTCTCATGAGGCAGCAGAGTACTCGGATCACGCTCCAAATGTTCCAAAACTGGCAGAACAGGCGGAGTGATCACTGGCTCCAGCTTCTTCTCCCGTCTCCGTTCATCCGGGAACACGAAACCGTTCGCCGGCGCCGGCAGAACGATCTTCAGCACGGAGGCGAAGCACAAACACGTGTAGATGAACCTCATGGCGTCTTCTGGTGACTACGTGGGATTGACGGTGTATCTTGTTTTAATAGGGTCGTACGAGGTCACCGCCGGTGTTGGCATGCGGCACGCGCCGCAGCCTTCAGAAAACCCACTGCGCTGCGCCCGAGACGACATCCTGCCAACTATCCATCCCCCCTCTACAGACTCGAGCCCATAAAACACGTATTCCTTATAAAATTAACGACTATATTGTCTCCATCGCGTTTAGCGGCGACGGGAAAATTAGACGTCTAAGGTGCAGCTAATGATTGGGAAATCCAAATGTCCTACTTTATTTGTACAGTTAAACAACCTGAGCACGTTTGCATTGTGTGGATAGCCGCGGAAGCAGATCAGCTAAAATGTTTTAACTTACTGCGCATTTTGTTATTTCGTTGTCTATTGATTCAGAGACATTCATAAAAAAATAGACAGACGAAAAACTAACATATTACCTCCATTTATTATACCTAGCCTAATTGGTTGTAAATATACTAATAGAGGAATAAATTATCAATGTTTATTATAAGAAATGTTAGAGGTTACGCATAAATTGTTAAATTGTTATCTTAAAAAATTAAGCATTCATTCTTTCCTATTAAGAATATGCTAAAAGGTAGCGGTACTTTGAAACGTGTTAAGAATGTATAAACTTGGTAAGTAATCAATATATTTCGGTAAACACTAAAGAATATGTAATATGAGCTTAATCCGTATAATTTGAAACTATTGAATACATAGTTATACGAGAGTATCTACAAAACAGTAGATATGGCATGAGTTTTTCATACCCGTAATTACTAATTTTCCCGTACCTCTTGAAAAAGAAGAAAGTCAGGGAACTGAGAGAAAGGAAGTTAAAATAAAACAAATATGTAGATAGTGCAGCGAATGATGTAATGAAAAACAGAAAACATTACGAACTTATAAAAAAATAAACATTGGTAATTACTTCTACTAACTAGTTTTCACTGCTCTAAATAATAGGATAACGTCGGAAAACCAAACAACATATTAATTATTTTTCTCTCATGTAAGAACAAGTTAATAAAAAAATTAGAATGTCGTATCATCATCAACCTATCGATTCTTTTTTTTCTTTACGATACAATGTTCTTGCACCTTGTACATGATATAATTCACATATAAGACCTGTAAATAAACGTTTAAGTCGAGTTATATTGTCATAAGTAGCACTTAGCAGTTATAATGCAGATTACCCTATACTATCATTAAGTTTAGGGTTGGTAAAATTTTCTTGTAGAAGAAAAAAATATGAAATCCTTTGGTACTTGCCGTTGGTAGGTTTCGAACCCACACCCTCATGCATGAGAAGTGGACGTCTTAAACCTTCGGGCCACCACGACATTTTTAAACTAATTTTAGGTTATATTGGAGAAACCAAGGCAGCAAAGGCATGGTTCGTAGTTGAATATCCATTTATAAGGAACCTGCATGTTATTTATGTTGTACTAACAAACATAATTCGTTTGATATGTCTCACTACTACAGATGCAGAAACTAAACATGTACATGTTTTGTTTCACAACGAAATATTCGAAGGTGCTGTTATATTTATTCTAAAAATATAATTAATGCTGATACTGTGCTAAATTCTACTAATATCTAATAAATGACGGTATATCAAGATTTGAAAAATCTTAAAAACTAAATACTCTACTACTAAAATAATCTTTAATTAATAATATTATTTATTGTAGGTTTTCGAAGAAATAACGGTTTCATTTCCATTTATATTGATTCCTAATCACAATTGGAATATTAAGTTATATTATAAAAAAAACCTCAGAAATCGAACGCGGCCGCTGAATAAGATTCGAAGGCAATTCATTAATTTTTATTACATTTCATTAATTAAATTTTGTTTTTAATTGTCCAGAATTATACGTACCCTTTGTCCGCCCTCATTATAACATATTTATACGACAAGGAGCTTTATTACTGGTCTATTTAGAGTACCCAGTGTCTGGTCTTGAATCTGATGATCATCGGATTGGTGTTGGTCATAGTAACCTCACACTCCCTAGTCTTTCCCATCAGACGTAAGCCATCTTTGTAAGGTTTCTCCCGACAAAAATACTAATGGAGACCACAGGGCTGGCTCTTTGTGTGATCCACAGATTGTTGTTCCGGGTCTGGGCGTGATGTGTATGTGAACTTGTATGTTTGTAAACGCACCCACGACACAGGAGAAAATCCTAATGTGGGGCAACGTTTAAAAAAAGAGGTTTACGTGACAGCCCTAGAAGTAGTGGTCCGAAGTGTAAGGTGAGTGTGAACAGGGCCGGGGTCACACGTCCCGTGTCACGGTCGGCGATCATGTACATTATCGCCTGTATCATACGTACATGTCGATCCCATTGTAGATTGATCGTCAATCCAAGAAAATTAATATCAATTTCCTTTGAGATAAGGTAGTAATTTCAATGTGAATGTCATGGATTGGTGTGAATTCATTGATATTACCGTTATATTTTATTGAATTAATAACTCTTTCAATATTTCTTATCATAGTAGAGACAAGAGAGTGTGCATTAAACTTCATGGTCTAATTAAAAATTAAGTTATCTATTGATGAAACGAATTTAAAGATGTAAGTACCCAATTACCACAATACCATCAATAGTATTTTCTGTTATGTTTTACTAAGAGTCTGACATTCCCTTTCACCTCACCTGCGCGAGAAGACATTAAATTATATTTCCGGCCCAAAAAGGAGTTCACAAATCTAGTCTGTCTCCGTTTGCTCGTTTACCAACTTGTACCATAAAATAATAATACAAATTCCTCACAGGTTATCTACGCCATACCTACCTAGATCCGGAACAAATGTTTTACTGGAATGAAATGTACGAATCATTCAATCATCGGTATTCCAATTAATTTATTTACGGAGATACTTGTCATTTCCCGTCACATTCAAACTTGCGTGATTTATGCGTGATTTAACATAATAGTGTTTTTTTTTTTCATTAAACGTCAACGACTTGGTTTTTTTTGTGTTGGATTTTAAACTTTTTTCTTTTTTGGTCGTTTGTTTATACGACCTCATAAAGTTATTGTTTATTTACATTTATTTGCACTGAATGAAAACAGTAGTTAAGAAGAGAAAATACCGATAACTGAAAGAATACGAGTACATACCAAAATTGCATTTGGAAAAAGTATTATCACTTGTAATTCTATAATCTTATTTAATGAATTTACTATACTGTCATAATCAATAGGTTTATAAATACTCTTAAGCGAATGTGAGTACCGAGACAAACCTGATCTAGTTTAATGGTGCAAAAATATGTAAAACTGTATTGAAATGTAACAAATAAATAAACAATATAGTTAATATGTATTTTACAAATAAACGATATTCTTATGAGTCATTATGCATGTTATTGTAAGTTAATCGTCGTGAAAGGCGTCCTGAGTTGTCAATGAGTCACCTCAGATGATATCAGAGTTGCAACAGTTGTGCACTCTACTTTATATTTGGAACTAGATTGCCCATTTAGAATTTGTGATATAACCAAAATACGTAAGTTAGATAGAGAGAAAGATGTATGATGTTATAAAATTCATCATAAGAATCCACAATCTACATATAAGCAGCGAAAGATGAAAATATGTACAACGTAACTAATTTTATTATATACTTACTCATTAATACAAATGCGATTGTCGATTCAGATGCAATTGGCGATTCAAATGCAATTGCCGATTCAGAAGCGATTGCCGAATCAGATGCGATTGCCGAATCAAATGCGATTGGCGATTCAAATGCGATTGCCGATTCAGATGCGATTGCCGATTCAGATGCAATTGCCGATTCAAATGCAATTGCCGATTCAGATGCGATTGGAAAAATTGTTACCAAATATTTCCAGTAAAAAAATCAGTAAGTAGTTTCTCCTGTAGTTTAATTCGTATGTTGCGGGGATTATAATATTAATATTATTATGGATGAAATAACTGGTTTGTGAACTATAAAAGTTCTTTGAACTTAATTAAATAACTTAACTGGGTCTACTGGTCTTTTGACTGGTAACTGGTTATAGGGGTTTCTACAGCTAACATCTATACATATAATAAAATCGTAGAAAAGTGCTGTCTGTACATTGAAAATAAAAATAAAAAAAATAGCAGGGGTTATTGTTATGTCGATGTCGAACCCAAAAATGTAATTAACTTTTTTTTGTCTGTTTGTCTGTTTGTCTGTTCGTCTGTGCGCGCTAATCTCAGAAACGGCTGATCCGAGTTGGATGCGGTTTTCACGAATATATTGTGGGATGCTTAAATTTACATTTAGATGTCAATCGTCATAAATTTATGTCAAATTAAAGAATCACGTCGAACATTCTATGCTTATACCATTAATCTCCGCAACTATTTGACGGATTTGGTTGAAATTTGGTACAGATATAGTTTAGAACCTTAGAAAGGACATAGATATATTTTTATTTCAAAAATCAAAAAATAAAAATAAGAAATAAATTATTTATAAATAATTCTATGTCGATCGTTACATGACTTCGGTTCATGTTATTGTTTTAATTTATCGAAAAGTTCTTTGAACTTAATTATATAATTATGTAACTTAACTGGGTCTACTGGTCTTTTAACTGGTAACTGGTTTTAGGGGGGTTTCTACAGGTAACATATATTACTATAGTTACTTAAATAAAGTACCTAATTAGTTTGAGGGACATCCGTGAGCTATCTCAAATTAAATCTATAATATATAACCCTTCCTTGGCAGTCGGGTAAAAAATCCGCACAAACCGATGTTCGCGGTTTTGCATTCGTTGGAAAGGTCTCGGGCTTCGTGAGGTTTATAGCAAAGAAATTTCAGGAAAAATTCAGGAGAAAAGCGGGAAAACAGCAATAATCATTGGTGGCGAAACGGAGTTCGCCCGGTTTGTTAGTCATTTATAAAAATCAGAAAAAATCTTGGTAGGTGTGTAATGACGTAACGCAAGTACATTATCAGTTTAATTTGGCGTAGATGCGTAATTTCACAACAAACCGTCGCGTGCGCATCAGTTAGCAATGACATTGAACGTGTTGCCCAATGTGTAGGACGAGCTGTGAATACATTATATTGAACTGAATGTACATCAGGTGGATACTTCAAAGTACTCTGATTAGTGACGTTAGGATTCAGAATGGAATTTAATTTAGAAAAGGTAAAACTAGAAGTAGATTATTCTGTATAGGTATTATGATCTAGGCAATCAAAGTAGAAATCATACTTCACACTAATATTATAAATGTGAAAGTTTGTTTGTTCGTTGTCCTGATGAAACTACTCAACAGATTTAACTGATGAAATTTGGTATAAAGACAAGGTATGAGTTGACTTGAGTAATAGGACTACTTTTTATACCATGGGAATGCTTCTTTGGTTGATTTTTTTCAGTTTGTGTCCGAAAAATCCAAATATCTTACGGAACCCTATTTTTTTCCAAAATAAAATATAGCTGACAAGAGCTAGTAAAGTAGAAGAGTGGTAGTGTTGCATTAATTATGTATTATGCGCGCTTTACCTTTTGATCAATAATCTCATCAGCAAAGCTTGCTCAAAACACGGAAATTTCGATATTAAGCATATATTTACGGTAAATAACAAATTTCTCAATATTTTCCTTTGGTCTCTTGTTGTAATGCTGAGCTCAACTCTCGGGTGCTCTGAAGCAATGACCCGATCATGTCGTGCGGTTTCCCAACGGCTTATGCTTGCATACAAATACACATACGAGAGAATGTTGAGATATTTGTCTTAATACTTAACACGGTAGCCCAGTGAACTGTACGCTTAGTATGAGTTTGCTTTACGTTTAAAGTAATCGAAACGAGAGCTCGTACTGCGCTCTGGTTGGTTCGTTTATTCTAGACGGCCAATCAGAGCACCGAACGCGGTCTCGTTTCATTTTCGTTCAACGTAAAGTAAACTCGTACTAAGGGTACTGTTTTGTAAAAGAAAATTTCGTAAATATCGTTTGGCAAGATGTCTTTGTATTCAAATCTTTATTCTATGTGACTAAATCCTGCTATGGCCAAGCCTAAGCATAGACCACAATGCCTTTTGAGAATGTATTCTTGTTGACTCAAAATAGTTAATCAAACTCATATTTTTTTAAACCCAAACAACATACCTTGACTTCTCTGGTGCTATGGGTGTCCTTGACTTACCATCAGATAATCCGTATGCTCCAATTACTCTTCGGGGGCTTTATAATCTTTCTCCTTCTTTCGGTTGCCCCACACTGGTTCTCTTAATTTGATTTAAGCTTAGGTGCCAAGAAAAAAATAAACAATAAAATTATGTCATTGATTCATATGTTGCGCCATCGAACCCGGACCTCATCTCTGCGTAGGAACGATGACGAGACTAACACAATAAGCCTTTTTCGGATTGTAGGTCAAATTTAGGGGTCAAGTTTACCAATTTGTTATTATGTAAGTGAATACGTAATTTACAATTTTTTGTTTAATTTTTGAAAATTATCAAAAATGTTTGAACGGTGTTTTTTACTGTTTAAAGCAGTTTTTAGATTGAACCTAAAAACATCAGCATCAAATCTTAGGTTCTTGTGCGATTATTAGATCAGTTAAAGTGCAATAGTACCTACATACGAAGTTTGAAATTATCCCCGGTATATACCTGGGACACAATTTACACACAAAATTATTGGTAGGCATACACCTACCAATATTTTCCCAAACACATTACAATTCTGGACAAAGGTGTTTACAATATTAGATATTATTACTTCATCAACAGCATCCAATTTGGATGGCAAAATACTCACCTTTGCAGATCCTTTTCGAGGTACCTACCTACTATGTTTTTCTAACCGTTATTATTTCACATAGAGTCACATCCGCTTCCAATGTAGGTTTGATACAGCAGAGATATGAGAACCAGTCGGTTTTGACGTCATAATCCAACTCCACGACCCGGAATGTCGACCACATCTGTTAACGACCTCAGGATTTTAAACACAGTGACGGACTTGAAGTTTCTTATTGATATTCTTAAGTTAATTTCATTTTAATAGTATATTGATATTATTCTATTAAATAGCAATAATTTTACAATGTTTATTTCAATTTACACACAAAATAATTACTTATGTATTTGGTTAATGGATGCAATGAAATCAGTATGTTATTTTGTGCGCGTGAGACGTGTTCTGTGCTAGTATAAAATATCAACTTTAATATTTCCCTTCGGAAGTATAACACATTTGCTGATAGCCATATTTTGACATAGGTACAGCATATCTCCTTATATGTAAATTGAGACGGATTAATAAATAATCCTTAAATCCGCTCCTGTGTTGTATGGCGAAAACGCTAGAAGAACCAGCCATTGTTTGTGAGATATAGGTGCTAACAGGAACCTATTAAAATGAACTAGTCAGCAGTTTGTCAAAGTACATTCATATGCTAAAGATCTATGACTAACGGAACTAGACTAAAGTCAAGGCTGTTTTGTATTGTAAGAGAAAAAATAGAGTAAAAACATAAGCTTCTATTGACTATAAATGCACAGGTAGGATATTCTATACCCTGCGCGCATCGCGTTCAATGAGCCATCCGACCACCACAGATGGGGCCCAGTAGGGCTGATGCCGACCCAGAGCTGCGGACTGCCTTGCGGGTTACCGGGACTCTGCCTCGAAAAGTAGGAGTGGTTTTTAATCAGGCCGGCAACGCACCTGTGACTCCTCTGGTGTTGCGGGTGTCCATGGGCGGCGCTGATCGCTTACCATCAGGTGACTCGTTTGCTCGTTTGCCTCCTATTCCATAAAAAAAAAACAGTAACCGTCTGACACTCCCTCTTGCCTCACCCAGGGCGGGATAGTAGTCATTGGATTATTTTCCCCCATCAAGAAAAGATACTTATTTCATATTTCACTGTTTAAAATGTCAACATTTTAACTTTGAATTCTGCTGTGTGAATTTCAATAGCGTACTCTATCAGTTCTATCAAAATTATAGAAGAACACCTATTTAGTATAGGCAGGTCATGTACAGTCCTGCATGGAATAATAGATCTATCGTCCCATTAGAAATACAAATAAGTTTTAAACGTGTAGCCTGTTTCGTTTTAATCAAAAGTCTCAACAGCTAATCTTGCAGTGATACACATTGCTATGTCGTGACGTCATTGTGATATAACACCATGTTGCAACATGGAAAGCGTTTAAGCAAGGATGCATCGAGTGACGTCACAGATGTGGGCAGCAGCCTACGTGGTCAATGCGGATATGTGCATACATTTTGTGCCAAATTACGGTAAAGCAAGTTGCGTCTGCTTTACGTAAGACAAGACATTCTTGATGACAACACTCTTCGGTTTAGCTATAAATAATTCTGATAAATTACGATAGCATTTCATTCTTTTGTTGAGTAAATGTATAATTGACCTCTGTGAAAATGTCATCTAAATCCATTTATTATTTCTGGGTTGATTGAGTAACAAACATCCATCTCTTTAACATTTGATGTTTTGTCAAACTCCACAGATGGCCAGCATTACGCATATCATGTACAAAAGCAAATAAATTCAACCCTAACAGAACAACGAAACGAAAATATTACAACCACATTACAGAGAACATTTATACAAAAAAATAAACCAAAGAAAATCACAGAATTTCCCCACACAAATAGCTACATGAACGGAAACATTATAATATGACTTATCAGTTCTGTTTTCCATGAAAAACTGTACGGTTAATGTACGTACAAGTTAGATTTAATGTGTTCATTAAATACCATGTTTGTATTACCGACTTGGGAGAAATAACTTGGTTTTTTAATACTCATATTTCAATGAGATTGTGAAGTTTACGCCCGTCTCGGTTGCTACAGAAGGTAAGTAAAGAAACGATTAATAAGTAATGAGTAATTTTATTACAACTTTCGTGAGACCATGTTTTATTTACTCATTACTTAATTAATTATTATGTTATCGGCTAACTCACGTAACTGTTTGACGAGGATCTCGACTAGTTTCAAGTCATGTTAGAGGCTTATATTAATGACTTGAAACTAGTCGAGTTCCTCGTCAAAAAGTCACGTGCGTAAGCCGATAACATAATAATTAATTTAGTAATGAGTAAATAAAACATTGTTGTAGATTCATGACAAATGTAATGTTTTATTGGTCACGTTGTAGCTGTAAACCTATCTTAGTATACCTAGTCCGGGTCTAATCATTACTTTCAAATGTCTTGTGGTACACAGAACACAAACTTTAAGACATACATAGACGTATTTGTTCAGTAACGATATTAATTAGTACATAGAAAAGGATCAATGGTTGTATCTCTTTGGATTTCGAAAAAGGATAATTTATGCATACAACTGTTTAGTATTTAGTTAAAATTGTGCAAGGATTAGTGTAAACTGCAAAGGTAAATTGTGTTTTTTGTAATGTTTTTGTCAATTAGGGAAAGTTGTTTTGCCAGTGGATTCGTTAAGTATTCTACTAGTGTGTCTATAAGGCAATGGTACGCCTCAATACATATTATTTAAGAAGTTACTTAGCTGTATTAGAAAATAGGTCAGTATTTTCTTAATTTCAACTTTATTAAACCAATCTTGTTCCGAGCATGTAACGAGTCGAAAAATGTTATCCTGCATTCTCGACTAGTTACAACCCGCACCAGGGGCCCATAGCCATGAGCAACATGGGCGATAACCAGCGTGGTGAAAGTCGCTCAGCCAACTCATACAAATCATGTAAAAAAATAGAAGCCTGGAATTTAGTTTACCAACAGAGTGAATACTGTTACTTAATCTAATACGGTTATTCTTAATTTAAAAATTCCAAGTTCCTACGTCTGTACCGTATCAAATCAGCAATTATTTATCAGCAGCATTTTCAAGCATGTACAAAAACCAATTATAATTCGGTTTACAATAGTAGGGAACGTTTCGTCACACATGACATGTTACATAGGCCATTTTTACTTGTAACTTAAAAAATAACTTGAAAATGTAAAGTTAGACCATTAGACCTGGCTAATTTTTGACACGTTAAACGCCATAGAGGTCACCAAAGTTATTTAAAAAAAAACGTTGTAAAAAGTAAAATCGGGTTAAGTGCTTACTGAAACCAAAACATACATACAGAAACCCATTTTTTGTTATATATATAATTGCACTCATATAAAAAATACTTTTAATTAGCTTTGCCGTACACTAGTATTTTCTCCTGTATCGTGGGTGGTGGAACCGCCTACCTTTATCCCAATTTCATCCAAATCCATCCAGCAGTTCTGATATCATAAACTAACAAATATCCATCTAAACATTTTCGTTTATAACACTATTGTATAGATTCAGGTTTTTACATGTTTCAGCCACTAAGCACCAAGACTATAACGAACCAACATTGTTTACACAGCTTGCTCTACGAATAACAAATAACAAAGGACTCACATAGCACACTGCAAGGAGTTTAGTTATTCTCTATTACTTGGTTAAAGATATTGTTGTGATAATATTAACTACGGGTTTAAAATATTATTGTCTGTTTGCTGTACAATGGGATTTTCAACGTTCGTGTTGACCATATTCTTGGTCGTCATGACTAGTGGTAAGTTTGTGAATTAATTTTATTTTTTATTAGGCGCTATAGTTGCAATTTAAAAAAAATCTTTGAAAACTTAAATTTTATTATGATTATTGAATTTTTTTCTAAATGTGATGTAAAAACTGATTGAGGTTTGGAAAAATGAATGACGTCAGCGCTATTGTATTATTTGTGAAAATCAAAGCACCACGTATGTTACTGAGCTACTTGGCTCGCTAAGGGTTCATTCAGATTGAACCAATGCAACATTAGTCCTATGTAAATCTTGTTCGAAACAAACATTGGATTTGTTGTTAATAGCAATACTTTTGATAATAGCAAATTTCTCTGTTTGCGAATTGCTATTTGTTCACATATTTATAAAACTTTCTATGCAAAATATTTCTTAATACATACATATAACCCATGTTTGTTAAACTTAGTCTATAATTTTCTATATGTGTCGCGTAAGCGCACAATGCGCAGTTGAATAAATATAAAACGTAAATCAGTAGAAAACAAAGATGGTGTATAAAACTAAGACCTAGAACTGTATAGAAACCAAAACCTTTATTTTGATAAATAATTAAAATATATTGTTTGTAAAATATATAGTTTTAAACACAGTGATATCTGATTTAAAACACAAAAAAAAGACTAATCTTTATAATCCTGTAATTTTAGTTCATAAGTAATGTTTAACTATGAAATATTAATATTGAACTTTATTTCCACCGGAACAGGATTTAATTATGGCCACTTCTTTTTAGCTGGCTTTCCAGGATGGCCCACAGGAGACAGTCCGTTTACTGGGTGAGTAGTGACCTTGACTACAGAGTTGCCTTCAGCCTTCTATGTACAACGAATGGTGGTCCCTTCAAGTCTATAGACAGTAAAGACCAAGCGTAGAAGTTTTAAGTGTCGAAGAGCCATGCTTCGGCACGAATAGGCGGCTCCACCGGAGTGATATAAAGACCTCACAGAAAACCGACGTGAAACAACGCTTGGGTTGTGTGAGTGAGGTTACCGGAGGCCCAATTACCCCTTCCCAATCATCTCAGATGAACGCGTTTGGTATTTCAGAGTGTACATGGATACCGGCGATTATTTACCATCAAGTGAAAAAAAGTTATTCGAAAAAATTACAAGGTGTAAATGAACAAATTCAAAGTCCGTTCTAATGTTTTATTCGAATAAATTTTTTGTCTA
Organism: Spodoptera frugiperda; assembly: GCF_023101765.2. NCBI lineage: Eukaryota > Metazoa > Arthropoda > Insecta > Lepidoptera > Noctuidae > Spodoptera > Spodoptera frugiperda. The sequence goes on along the minus strand of NC_064226.1, from coordinate 4,361,392 downwards.
AAGAATTAAGGATTCCGATGGTTTTGAATTAAATTCAGTTACACCTTGTACATGCTCCTTAAACGCATTAATTTTCTTATGATTGTTTCAGATACCAATCACCAATGGTAAGATTTAAGAAACATTAATTTGGGTTAGGAATGATAAAAACATAACATGCACTACTCTACAAATATACACACAAATGGCACAATAGTATAATCCCAACATTTACGTACCGCGTGCGTGGCGTAGGCAGTAAAAGACTCGCAGTTATGAAAATTAATGCAGAAAATTATCCGGCAAAATGATAACCAGATCGATTTAAAAGGCTGTGAACATTAAGCTCTTTTGAACGAGGGTAAATAATTCGCATTTAAATCCCGTAGATAGAAAGCCCAACTCAGCGGAGCTCCATCAACCTGACTACAATATTTGCATTTGGCACAATAATTGCAATTTTAACCTAACTATAAACAGCGGAATCATACTATTTACTTACAAAATATACATAAAATCTTCGTCTTTGTAATTATTTCCAGCTGACTTCATTACGCTTTGGTCCAATATCAATGCCCACACCTGGGATTCCAAAGTTCCCCACGATCCCAGCACCAACGTTCCTATATCCTTTCCCAACTATACCAACATTCCAATCTATACAAGACATGATCAAAACAATGCCTAACAAGGGCGGCTCTTACTCTGGTGTGGTAGTGAGCACACAGACAGAGTCGAAAATGAAAGACGATGGTACTTTGGTCAAAAAGGGAGGGTCTACTATTCTGATCAACGACGACGGGAAAGTTACGGTGCATACCAGTAAGTTTCATTTAACTTAATAATCCTTAGTTTCTCAGTGTTATTCAGATGAAATAAAAAAAAAACAACTAGAACCAACAATTATCAAGGACTACGAAACTAACTAGAAACAGACGTCCCGATACGCTACGCAAAGTGCTACGACTCTCGTAGCGTCGTAGCATTGTGCTACGAAAATTTTAATTTACTTGTTTTTTCATATTTATAGGGAATCATAATTGTTATTTAATTAAAAATATTAATTTGCAGCTGGAGACAACCCACCAGACATAAGGTAGATTTTGAAAAAGCCTTCATATATCAAATGTATGATTTTAATCACAACAAACTTTTGTACATACATTTTAACACATTTATTTTGTTACAGCGATAAAGCAGCGGTAAGCATTAGTTAGCAGGGACCATGTAAAATATTACAATATTACATTACATACAATATTTTACATACGACACTAATTATACAATTTGTTAAACACAGGCCGATAACAATAACACTACATCAGCAGGTGAATACTGAAAACATATTAATACATAGTTTTTAATTTTATAACAAAGACGAATTTTTATTTTCTCTCTTTTCTCTTTCATTCTCTATATACACATCTCACTCTCTTACTGTACATGTACGTGTAAAATAAATGAAATTATAAATTGTCTTTTTTCAGAAGTATAATTTCTCCGTGTATAAGGTAGAATTTTCGATAATTTAGTTGCCTTGTCCTCCCGGACAAAAATCACATATTACAACTATATTGAAAATACAATTTTGATTTTTGATTGAATCATATGTCTCTGGGTACTATTAGTATTATTTTCTTAATTTTGCAGAATCCCGCACTAGGCGTTTGTAGGTAAAACAAAAGTACAAATTACGAGTATTTTCCGCCTAATAAATTCCAAATCGTATGGTTGTTTTCTTCACAATAATAACTTACTCTTCGGTTTTTAAAAACGACTACCTACTACTGCACGTGGTTTTATTTGCAACAGCACCATTTTTCTGGTTGAAATTAAAAACTTTGTCTGTTTAATTATCTGCGTAATTTGAACAATTCACTTGCTTGATTCGCACTTTATACCGACTTCAAATTCACATTTTACTGCTATATTATGCGAAAATTTAAGAAAGCCACAAGAAAGGCAAATACAAGAATTTTTGGTCCTTTGGGACCTTGGTCGCTTATGTGTGTTAATCTGTGCCATATTATTTGATCTAAAAGTTAAACGCACCAACAATCCATTCACACAACTCTTGGCATACTCTTGACACATTTTTTTATATCAATCTCTATTCTTTGTTTCACTCTTCAAAATTTTATTTTCTGTAGGGGAGATCGGGGTTGTTTGTCACATGCGATGGCCACAAAAGTGACACTAACCCCGGTCTCCCCTAACTCACATTTTAACATTATTTATTTTCCTCCACAGTTTAAGCCAATTCCACCATTTAAGTTCAAGAGCATGTACGACAGTTTTGACAAATTCAAAAATTACGACGAGTACCATAATTATCCCAACGTGAAGCCGATTGACTTTGATTCGATCAAGACCCATCAGCCGGGACCCGGGGAGACCTTCCAAGCTCACGCCATCACCAGCAACAGATACTCGTCCAATATAAATGGCCAGGTATCACAAGGAGGCCACATAGCCACAATACAGAATAACAACGGAGAAATAAAAGAAGAAAGTTATACTTTTTAAAACAAGAAAAAAAAATTGGAAGTTACAACGGGATATTTACCATGTTTTTCAAAAATGAGTTTTCGATATTTATCCGTGATCATGGCGCTTGCAACAGTGCCGAAATATCGGAAACTCATTAAAATTGAAAAACATGGTAAATATCCCGTTTTAAGTTCTAATTCTAGTGTTAGTGACCATGTCAGTTTAAAAACTTATAATATCTAAAATATTGTGCTCACCGCCGTACGCGGAGTCATTTAATGGCTACTTAACCCAGTCCTTAGTAATTGTTTTCTATACAAAATGTACTAAGGAATAGTTTAAGTAATCAATAAATGTTTCTGAGTGCGGCAGTTAGTCTTATGTTTCGTTGTTAATTCAGCTTAATTTTTTCAAGATTTAAGTTGTTTTTTGAGTAATTGTGTACTGTAAAAAAAACATGTTTTGTAATATCTTTACAAAATTTTTAAAGCGATAGTGTCTTGAAACAAGTTTTTATTTAAATAGTTTTCTTTTTCAATTTATAGTAATTTTATATTAAAAGCAGCAAGATGTTATGATTTTAGTAAAATTACATTTAGATAAGCATGTTATTAATAATTCATAATTAATAATTGTTTGTTTAATCCTTAAACTTATTTTATAGAATAATAATTTTTCAGTTTTGTATATCGATTTATTCCGTTTAGAATTATAAATTTTACTTATTATAGAAATAAATATTTGGAAACGTTCTTGTGTGGTTTATTACAAAACGTAAAATACAATCATGCCTTTAATTTTTCGGAAGGGTTAGTCAGTATGACTTAATATAATACCAAAATGCCAGTTATGTTACGAATGCCATGTCATCATTTATTATATAAAAACTAGCGGACCCGACAGACGTTGTCCTGTCTACACGTTAATTTGAAAATTTTAAACTTTTTTAATAAGCTAAAACATTCTGGACCCTTTTGATGAAAATTATTATTCAAATGTTATGACGTCATAATATTTGACACTGCGATGGTAGCGCCGTCCGTCGGATCCGATGTAAAACATTCCAAAATCAACAACTACTTATAAATTAAAAATTAATTAAAAAAACATTGCCCAGCGGACAAATTTGTGAATCTAAACCATTCTCAGATCCCCTTGAACACACACAAAAAAATTCATCAATGTCGGTCCAGTCGTTTAACGTTCCAATAAACTACCGATCGGTAGCCGTAGAATTTTGACACATTTTGTATGGAGCTTATGTCAAAATTCTACGGCTCGTAAGCAAATTTACCGATCGGTAGTTTATTGGAACGCGCCGTTAGAGGAGTTCAGTGACATACACACGTACAGAAGAATTATATATATAAAGATAAGTCGGGTTTTCCTTCCTGACGCTCCAGACTGCGCGAACCGATTTGCATGGTTTTGCATTCGTTGCAAAGGTCTCCGGCTCCGTGAGGTTTATAGTAACGAAAACTCAAGAGAAAAGCAGGAAATCAGGGAAAACATTGGTGGCGAAACCGAGTTCGCTGAGTTTGCTATTCAAATATATTCCAAACACCATGTTCCTCAAAAAAAAGAGTTGAGTAAGTAATGTTGTTCTACACAAACTTTCGCATTTATAATATTAGTAAGATAAACGCTTATATATTATGTTATTTCAATTTAATAATGTAAAATACAACATGTTGTAAAAATGACTATATAGCGCCTTATCATTTTACAACAGCAAAACGTAAAAATACTGATTTGACCGGCATAAAGTATGACTATCAGTATTCAATAAGGTTCTGTTTGCTTCGATTTCTGAAAAGGCTCGCTGCTAGGTCTCTGTCATGATATGTAGCCTCTTTAGATTAGCTTTAGCACGCGCTTTATAGTTTATAGTTTTTTGTGCCCGACAGGGTTCGTAATTATGACTTCATATTTTATTTCCACCACGTGATTACTCAAACTTTATACTGTAAAAAAAATTCTCCTTTATCGAGGGTGCATTTACAAATATACAAGTTCACATACATAAGACACCCAGATCGGAAACAATAATTTATGGATCACACAAAGAGTTGCTCCATGCAGAATTCAAACCCGCAGTCAGTTACCCAGCCACCACTCCAACCGTGCAGTAAAAACTCTACTAAACAACCATCATTGAAGTATTTAAAACTAAAATAATGGTGTAAATACCTTTAACAAGTAAGTAGTAATGTTGTCCTAAGAACAGCCTAAAGTTTCCATGAAATAATACGACGCAGCACAAATGTTTCAAATTCTAAGAAAACAAAACGAAAATCATTCATCATTATGTTCATAAGTATACACCATTCATTGAGTTATACATGTTATAATTGAAGTTCGTTACAAAGATCTATTTTCAACTGATGACCATTAACCAAAATCTTACAATATTTGTTTTGTATAGAAGAGTAAGATGGGCACTTTTGATACAGATAAGTAAACATTTTTTTTTAAGCCACAAACAATAAATGAGTTTTTTTGAGATGGGTAAACCATCCAATTTCTTCTCCAGCCTTGGGCAAGGCAAGGGAGTGTCAGACTACTACGGACTAAAAACCACCATGTTATTACTCCTGCTTTCTGAGCTGGAACCCCAGTAACCACCTAAGCAGTCCGCCGATACGGGTCGGAATAAATGAGTTCCGTACCGATTTTTTTTTCAAAATTATATTTTTGCTAATAAGGTTTTAAAAAAGAATTTTCTGTTTAATTTGAATCATCAAAACATCAATTATTTTATTTCTGACTAAAAAAAGTGTGGGTTCCGTCAAAGATTTTGTTTCTGTCCCTTGATATACAGACAGAGTATGAGCTGAATTAGGTGATAGGATAACTTTTTATCCCACGTGAACGCCGGTAAAGCCGCTGGTAGAAGCTAGAAAGTAATAAGTACGTAATTATTTATTTGACGGATATTTTTTTATATTTTACATGAAAAAGAACGCACATGACCCGTTTCTCCCCATTTTAGCCAGAATTGTTGACCGCTTCAAGGTTGTCACTTCAGGGTATAAATACGTCCTGAATTTTACATGTGTTTTCATAATATTGTAAGAAACAGTGTCAACAGTTGTTCGTCTTGAAATTCAAAGGAAATTCAGAACAATGTCGAAAATTATTTTGTTTGTTGCTCTCGTTACGCTTATGTGCGTTAGTGGTACGTATTTTATGTTAATTGTATATTTTTTTGTTTGTTTTTTATGAAATAAGAGCAAACGGGCCACCTGATGGTAAGCGATCAGCACCGCTCATTCACCCGCAACACCAGAGGAATCACAGGTGCGTTTTACGGAATAGGCTCTTTTCTTTTAAAAAGGAATACGCTCTTTTCTTAAAGGTTTGAAGGTCGTATCGTATTTATATTATTTTTGGTGATTTCTGGTGATGTTCTCGTTTGTTTTTTTTATTAAATGATTGATGGATTTGGTAGTAGTCTGAAACTATGACAGTTTTGTTATTTGGAACTAGTTTTATTTTTTTTTTTTTCGAGGGGGAAAATGATCCAATGGCTTGTCCCACCTTAGGTGAGGCGGGAGGGAGTGTCAGACTCTTACTGACTAAAAACCACCCCGTTCCTTCTCCTGCTTTGAGCTGGAGCCCCGGTAACCTTTAACGTTGTCCGCAGCACCGGAATTTGGTACTAGTCTAGGAACATTAATTGAATTATATATAAGATACATAACGTTGGCAAAATATACTAACTTCAAAATATAATTAAGTAGATTCAGTGCTTCATCAAGAAACCGAAAAGCTCTCACTCACTTTAAGACTCTATTACTGAACCCAAAACCACGAGTTCAACAACCATTTTTGCAACCACGCAGCCCACAATAATGACGCAATATTTTTGTAATTATACGTACTTCGTTTAGTTCTTTGTCTAATCACGTTCTAGTCACATTGACACTTGAACAAATAGTTCAATGTATAATGAAAATATTCACATTAGAAATGGTTTTCTAGAAAAATAAAAAGGTGTTATTTGTTTTTGATTAGAATTTCCAGCTGAGTTCAAATTTTTATTGATTATGTGCCTATCTGATGAAGGATAACAGATAATTCATTATATTTGATTCTCTGCCTATCTCATAAAGGATTTACAGACTTGATTTAATTGTTATAATCTCAGGGTAAGATTTTTCTTCTATTATAGAATTCAGCTACATAATACAACAAATAATTGGGCTCCAGGGTAAGTGGACTTTTTATAGAATTGAACTAAATATAATAAATAATTACCTAATAATTCAAGAAAAATTTGGATGATTCTAAAAGAGAAGATTACTGGCGTAAAAATAATTTATAACTTTACTTCCAAAAATAAAGCGCTTATTTTCTTTAACTTAGTCTCACACTAATATGTCCTACTGTCAGATTGTTTTTCTTTTTTTAATAAACACGTATAAACGTCTAGTATTTTTTCCTGAGTCGCTAGTACATGTTGAAAAACTGTATGACCATTCGACCAACGACCCGCACCAAATATATTTTAATCGAAATATCTAACTTCAATTTGTTCCTCATTTCAGGCTTCCTGCTGGATTTTTCAACTGGCCCTTAGGCCCTGTAAGTATTAAATTGTCTCAAAGATTTTACTGCACTAATTAATTACTGCGACAACAGTAGGCTTAGTTTGAATGCTGACCAAAGCACAGGACCGAGTTCATCATCATCACCATATCACCCATAAGACGTCCACTACTGACCATAATCCTTCCATAATCATTTGTATTTACTAGAAAAAAGTAAAGGTAATATTTAAAATGTTTCCATATAAAAAATAAAAAAATCACACATTTTATCACACACTTGCCTAATACACAGAACTTTCAACTTTATACAACAACAATTAAGCATCAATTTAATTTGTCACAGAATTTCCAGGCCTTCGTGGCAGCCCAGCGAGACAGTATGCTGAACAGAGAACCAGGGTCCAACGAGAACTACCACGCGGCTAGCATGACATCGACCTTAGAGAATGGGAAGGTTGTCACCTCTATCTACCAGAACGATAATGGAAAGAAGAAGGAATTCACTATCACTAACTAGACAGTGAAAGATAAAATCATATCTTGAAGAATACTTATGAAAAAGTCTTAATACATTCTAATAAAACGGTTCCATTTGTGTTTTGTTGTCCCACTCAACATTTTTTTTAAGTACTAAATACAAACAACGTAATTGAAGAACAGTAGTTTCTTTATTCAACAATTTTGTTATAACTATTACAATTCTTACATTTAGCATTTTATATCAATGTGTTTTTTTAAACGTTGCCCCACATTAATTTGCAAACGTTCAATTTCACATACAAATTTTCAACACCCGAAACAAAATTTTGTGGATGATGCAAAAATATTCAACTATGAAAATGACACTAGCTTTATTGAAAAATCCCCTTTTTAAATTCAATTTTTAATTTAAAAATAACTTAAATACTGTAACTGTAAAATAACTTAAGTCTATAAAGTAAGTTTTACAATACTATAAGCAAATAAACTATCTACAAAATTGACATTTTACAAAGATATTAAAATCAAATAACATCTTATTGTCATGGAAATTTTAATCTAGTTTTATTTTAATAGAGCTATAAAAGTCACACCTTGTTACAATACCTACTATACTTAGCCGATTTTAGTGTCTGACTAAAATATAGGTATTATTATTCGTCGTAATATCTATTAGACGATGATTTCTTAGTGATATTTGGGCCACAAAGCCACTTGTCAAGCCTTTTTTTTTGAGGGCTGAAAATCAGCCAATGACTTTTCCCGTCTTGGGCGAGGCGAGAGTGTCAGACTTTTACTGATATTATACCTACTGGATAAACCACTCCGTTCATACGGAGTCGGAGCCCCGGTAGGCAGTCCGAGAGTCCCAGGTACTTGATAAGCTTGGGAATTATAGAAAACCCACACCACACCTAATCTCATATGCCTTTGTTCAACAGAGCACACATTCAACTACCTGTGATTAAGACCCAGGATCTTGGCCTTGAAAGTCAAAAACCAGGAAAATATGTAAATAAATTGTATGCCGCCTGAAAAATTAAACACCGCAACATCTTTAATCTTTAGAACGTTGCTAAAGCGAAAGCATCAATTTAATCTTTTCAGTAGCTGATACTGCAACGATAAAATTGTTAAGAAAAATCGTCAAAGCGTCTCCAATATATTTCTATGATTATAATAAGTAATAAAACTTTATCTAGCCAAATAACAACCTAGGTCGGGCAATGACATCATCAAATTCCAAATGCAAAATCTTCAAAGCTAAAAATTAACCAAAATACATCGTAGATCCAAAATGGAATCACCAAAAAGTAAAAAAAAAACAAATCAGTTCTTCCGATTAAATCATATAGTACTTAGGTACTTTTGAAACGATCCCTGGAATACCAAAATATCCCAGAAAGTAAGTAACATAATACGAGAATTGACGTAAATACCTTATTCTTATATAACTATGACGAAATAGGCCTATTGTTCCTTCCTATTAATATAAAAACCCGTAGGATCTGACAAGACAGAAATAGATTACCTGTAAGCAGAATATAATAAAAGAACTTCGCGAATCGTTTTTTTTTTTGTTTTGTAAAAGCTGATTAACGAGCTGACGGGTCATCTGGGAAGCAATCGCTGCCGCACATGGACACCTAAAACACTAGAGGCGTTACAAGTGTGTTGCCGGCCTTTTGGGGGCTAGGAGTTTAATGGTTGTTGGGAAATCGATGATTGGGAAGATTGGGGAGAGAGGTAATTGGGTCTCCAGTAACGTCACTCACACAACGCAAGCGTTGTTTCACGTCAGTTTTCTGTGAGGCTGTTGTATCACTCCGATTGAGCCGGCCCATTCGTGCCGAAGCATGGCTCTCCCACACTTAAAATCGTATATTGATTGTGACTGAAGGCGTCAACTATTGTAGGAAACTACATTACGTTAACGTTGATTACTGCATGGCGTTTTACTTTTGTTTCAGAGTTACACAACACAACACAGCGTCAAACCTTTTATTCATTAAACCGGTGGTGCAGAGGTGTTTACGTTCGATATAGCAACTACGTTTCGCCAGTTGAGTTAGCAGTCTCGTGTTGTGGTCAGATGTTATCTTTCACAAAACACAGTGACGATCTTCTTTCTACTGATTTTTTTATTTATCCTGTAACTTGGCAATTTCATCATAATATTTCATCAGAGAGAAGTGTCTTCAGCCGAGTGGGGCAGCCATTGATGCTTTACTCATCTGTTGTCTTAGTACGAGTTTGCTTTACGTTTAAAGTAACCGAAACGGTAGCGCGTTCGGCGCTCTTGTTGGTCGGCTCGAATAAACCAAATAATCAGAGCGCACAGAATACATATTCCTTCTACTACTGATTGAGGGTTGACAGAGGTCTCCAAAAATAATTCTGTGTTGTCTGTGCTAGGAGACATTGATAACAGGAATTAACTGATATAATAGTACATTTTTTGACGAAACTTCTAATCCTGGATGTTGGATTAGCCCTAATTACATTAATCATTTTATTTGAACCCTATACATATTATAATAAGGGAAATGCCACAAAAAATGCCACAAAAAATACCTATATAAATCATATATAAATCAATTATAATTACCTATAAATGGAAGATATATTCTGCAGATGACTTTGTCCAAATAAACCTTTAGCTTACATTGTATTTAGTATTCCAGAAGGGTACATATTTGATTTATACCTTTGTTTACTAGGTAATAAAGTTTTTAAGCACTATGGTAAAGTCAATGAACGTCGACCGAGTCGTGCAATACTGAATGCAAGGTGAATCGCACGCTCTTCAAGTGGCCTAATTTAAATTTAGTTAATGTCGTTAGTCTAATTTATGTTTATTAGGTTTATAAAACGTTAATCGGATTTTAATAGATAGAAAATAAAAAGGTGAAGATGTATGCCAAACTATAATGTTCCATACTAGGCTATATTACAAACTGAAAAGAAAAAGAAAGAAACTTGCAAGAAGTGAACTTTAAAAAAATAAGGTTAATCAATTCGAACATATTTTAAAATCGTTCTATTTATGAATTTTTATTTCTTTTTCCTCATATTAATACTTAAAATACCATAGCGTGGGTTGTAGTATGCAACATAATATATTATAATAACAAGGATAACTTTTTTTGAGGCGGAAAAGTCATCCAATGACTTCTCCCGCCTTTGGTTAGGCGAGAAGGAGTGTCAGACTCTTACTGACTAAAAACCACGCCGTTCCTTATCCTGCTCTTCGAGCTGGATCGCCGGTATCACGCTAGGCAGTCTGCCACTCTGGGCCGTGCATCAGCCCTACTGAGCCCAATCTGTTAGACTACTGATAAAGTGAAGAGCTATCAGACTACTGATAGCTCTTTACGATATGATAGAAATAAGGATAACTACGTCAAGAAACCAGCTACTGTTTTAAATGCCATATGTTTTAAATTTATGACGTCGGTGATGGAAAAGTTAGTTGCATAAATTTGAAAACTATTAAAATAGTCCAAAAAGTACATAGATGGTGATTGCAAATGATTCATGATTAGGGTTGAAACTTTTTTTTTTTCTTTAAAAAAAAACGTTGCCCCAAATTAGGATTTTCTCCTGTGTCGTGGGTCCGTTTACAAACATACAAGTTCACATGCACATGACACCCAGACCCGAAACAACAATTTGTGGATCACACAAAGAGTTGCTCCGTGCGGGAATCGAACCCGCTACCCGTTGCGCGGCAGCCAGTTGCTCAGCCAACCGTGCCAACCGTGCAGTCCGCGTTACTTTGAACAAGTACCGATAGAGGTTATCGTTGTTATGATTTACATAATTATTTATTACGAACTTTAAAAATGTCTGATATGAATCATCCAATCATAACAATTTCCTCTAGATGGATATATAGATTAACAACAACTAACTATAGCTACCTAGGACCTATACTAGGTCCCTAAGGATGTATTGTAACAGGCGTTGCACCATAGGGGCTCCGGAGCAGGTCTAGTTAGAGGACTCGGTGCCCCTTATCGGTGCTGAAGGTGGTCTCCGGGTGGTTTTAGTGAAGTAAAAATCCCACACTCCTTAGTCTTTCTCCCCAAAAAGCTAGGCGCATTTTGAAGGTTTCCCCCCGTCAGCTATAGAAAAGTAAAATACGCAAAAGGAAAAAAGGACGTGATACATAATGTTTATTATAAATAGGAATAGCATGCACATTACACTCAGTAGTTCATTGATACCAGTGTCGACCCTAGTCGACTGGTCTAGCGAGTTACACAAGGTTTACTGGGAAGGGACCCTGACGCATCCTTGCTTGTCAAATGAACTGTTTGTTTCTGTATCTGATAGAAATAGATATAGTTACTAATGTATGTAAATCAGTAACATATGCAGATTGATAGAATTACTTAGTGGACAGTTTTAAACTCGTCTATAGAAGAGATGCGATGGCAATCCGGCGTGATCTATGAGAGGAGCATATGCAGGAGCAGGACCAATCAAGTAATGGAGCACCTCGGCAAGCCTTTTTTTAAGTTCTTGTTGGATATTGTAAGAGTGAATAAATGATAGCTTCTTTGTTTGTTTTGCAATTTCAATTCCATTAAGAACAATCGTAGATCGTAGCGAAAGAATTAGGATTAACTTTTTTGTATAAAATAGTGGTAGTATCTTGGGACTTATAAGTGCTCCTTATAAAACAAAAAAAAAATATCTTTAATTATTCACAGCTTGGTTTTAATTTAAATTTATAATTATATAAACTGCAAAAATTCACGCGTCAAAGCTAGATTTCGCAATTTTTATGTACATACGATTTACCACACATAAATCAAAATAAATCATCAATTAGTTTAGAACATAAATTAATTAAATACTACGTTTTAAATCAATAAAACATCTTTGACTATCATCTAAAGATGTTGATAATATAATCATAAAAATAATCAAGTATTAAAATGGCCTAATGATCTACTAACTATATTAGCACTCATACAAATCACATTATTACAAACACGTGTTAACACATTCTTATAAAATAAGCTAATAAAACAAAAAACCGATGCGAAAATAATAAAATTTTATTAACGGAATAATAATCACATAATGATTATGCCAATAAAACTAATATCAATATTAAGAAGATTATTGTCTAGTTTTGAAACGAAATAATTTTAATATGACATTTTTTTTTAAACGTTGCCCCACATTAGGATTTTCTCCTGTGTCGTGGGTGCGTTTATAAACATACAATTTCACATGCACATTTTAAAACAGACCTAACAAAAGAGAAGTAGGATCTGTGTGGTATAACAGACGTCACGAAGCAGTAGTAGGATAGGGGTGGTTCTTAGTTAGTAAGAGTTTGACACTCTCTTGCCTAAACAACGGCGGAAGAAGTATTTAGATGATTTCTCTTCTCAAAAAAGGGGTCTCGGTTTTCCAGAGATTCTTCATAGCTGGGAAGGTCTGGATGGCCTTTTCGGCTTTTCCTAAATTTTAATTAGATAATATTATAAATAGCATGAAGTGCGTAATTACACAGGAATCACATCATGATATAACAAGTGACAAGATACACGCGATAAAGTTGTATTACATTTAAATATACTCCTTCAGATAATAAAAGGATCTTACGTTATATATATACTAAAAGCAAAAAGATCAGATCACGATTGTACCTAGGTAGATATTTGAGAAAAATAAACGACACCCTTATGTATTATCCTTATACGATATACATACATACATATTATAGCTATCTTACGCAGAACAAACATGTTATTTAAGTGTCGGCCGGGTCTTATACCCGCATTGAGACGCCAGAAGCCAAATAGTTCGCACGTGTTTACATGAAACAAGTTATTAAGTAGTTTCTAGTTTTATATATTCGTCCAAAATGGCAAAAATCGTTTCGATATTAATTCTAGTGGTTGTTGTTATCACTGTCCAAGGTAAGCTACATCTTTTATCTTTGTAGTCTATAAGAGGAGAAATAAATATAGAACATATTTTTTGCATAGTTTTTTAAATGAACGATCGTTTTTTGACTTAATTATATATTAAATTTGAATAATGTGCCACTATTTACGTAGCATTTTCTTTATTCGAGAAAATTTTGTGTGAAAATTGTAGAGAAATATTTTTTCTGAAATCAGTATGTTATGCAATCTCTCTTTTTAAAGAAATACAAAAAGTGAGATTCTTTAAGATCAATAATACCTCAGAAAAAGCAAAATTTTCTAAAACCATTCATTCAACGCGTTCTTTGTGCGTTTCTTTGTTGATAATTAATTATTGTATTTCAATTAAAAGTCGCCACGGTCAGTCGAACACGATGGCTAGTAAAATCTTTTAATTTCGATTCCCTTCTAACTTATGAAAACACGTAACACTGAAGTACATACAGTACTAAAGTAAATACACACAAACTGACAAACATTTGCATTTAGTAAGATATATAATATATTAGTAAGTTAACCGTCGTACTCAGAGTCATTTAATGATTACTTAACCCAGTTCTTAGTAATTGTTTTCGATACAAAATCGTTATAAAGGATTAGTTTAAGCAATAATTAGAATAATGTCTCTGAGTGCGGCAAGAGTCATAAGTTCAGACGAATAAATAAATATAAGGGGTCAAATTAATTAATTAAATCAACTCTATCTACAATTTTACTAATATTATGATTTTACCTACGAAAGTTTGTGTGTATGTTTGATACTCAATCACATCAAAACAGCTGAAGGGATCAGTATGAAATTTGGAAATTATGGTCTGGAATAACACATATACTCATTATTTTAGAAGAAGGCGGGCGAAGCCGCTGACAGAAACTAGTTAATTATAAGCCAGAATAAATATTGCAGAATAGAAATAACACGTATTGCAGCCTTACTTCTGTCACGGCCAACAACAACATAGGTCATGTTCACAAGTTCACTGGCGTTAATATTATTAATTACTAACATTCATTAATTTATTGAATTCATTAGAGAATAGATTGAATATTGAATATCCACTAACAAATAATATAATAACTACGGGGTAATTCGTCTAAAGGCTTCCAAACTTTTGTTCCCTATGGAAATCCTTTTGGTTACCTTTTGTCTTACAATGTGCGTTACACAGCAGGTTATGTCGGTCTCTTACCGACTAAAATCATTCACTCTATCTCTGAAAACAAGAGGGTAACTGAGTACTCGAGTAAACGAACTTACCAGTGAAATGGCGCCTAACTGGTTGAACTATGGGTTATGGCTCGGCTAGCTATGGTATTAAAAAATCTTGTTAGTATATAAAAATGGTAATTTTTAAAAGCTCCTAAAAATAAAGAAGTTCTTCGTCTATTATATTTCGATCACGAATTCAGACCTCTGACGTTTTTGTGAGTTTTTCCTGCTACAAACGTGATTTTAAGTAATTTTAATATAACGAAAGATCAGAACATTAATTTAACAAAAGATGTAATCAAACTTTTAGATACCTATCTCAATAAATTCAGAGCAAAATGGTGTCTTGCTGACAACTAGCTACCGGGCAGCATACAAAATTCAAGAACTTGAAATAGCAACTCTCGCAATCTTAGAACTAAGATCTTATTTTTATTAAAATTCCAACATTACTACCTAATATTCAATAGAAATAATGATGAGACACCCACAAATAGTTGTTTCGGGTTTGGATGTCATGTGTATGTGAACTTGTATGTTTGTAAACGCACCCACGACACAGGAGAAAGATCACTCAAATAATTAACCCCTTGCTATTGGACTGTTAGGTTTTACTTATAGGTTAGTAAAAACAATAATGACGTTAAATGTCACCTATCTTAGCATAGGGTATTAAGAAAACCCCTTAAATTTAGGAGAGGTTAATGAAAACCAGCCTTATTATCTAATCATTAGTCGATATACATACATACATAACTACCAATCCGTTATATACGTATTGTTCGATTTCTTTGTCCCAAACTTGGTTCGATAACAATACTGTATTTGCAAATACGAGAACAGATGTACAAGTACTCGTACAATAAAACGTTTTATAACAGGAACGGAGAAACGTAACGTACGAGTATAAACACAATTTGCCAATTGTTTCCATTCATTATTGCATAAATACTGAACTTTCAATCAAAAAGAATTTGTGAAAGGTGTTACTCAATTAGTACTTGGTTTCTAATATAGGCCTGTAATCGATTCTCATGGTATTATACAGGCTGTAAACGGAACGCTCCCGAAACGCTACAAAAATGTATTCTTTTTTTTATAATTTTAATAGTTTTTGTTCTCGTGTTATTCATGGCACATCAGCCTCAAGCAGTTGATTACAACTATTTTTACATAAATTAAAAAAAAAATTCTCTTTTACCGTCACCTGTTTACGGCGTTTGGGAGCGTTCCTTTTTCACTCTGTATACCTATCTTGTTAGTTATGTGATAAGATTAAGACTGTCAAGTTTAAGGTTTTCGGTTTAAATGAATCAATCATAGAATTATTTTAGATAGAGTATACAGCATGATGTTTTGTTACTGGAACCACCACGACCCTCCGAGCTACCACGTCAAGCAACTTTTTATCCAAAATTTAATAACATAATATTATACTTATTTAAAAACATATCTATTAAAATAATGGCAGGTTTTCCCTAACAAGGGGCCTTTAGCAATCTTGAGGAAACTTCATAGATAATATTAATATACAAAAACATTTTAAGAAAACATTTATTATTGCTAATCTTGAGGGTTTTACCTGCAGATGTCCATTTTGTTTTATTATTATTTAATATATTAATATTTAGTGATATACCTTTATATGATCAATTTAATAATTTATAAATTAAACAATTATGATATCTATTAGTATGTAATTATTGAATTCAGTTTTGGTAATTTTAAAAAGTATGAGCTTTTCGATTTACTATATTATTCATTTATTATATTGTTATTATGCAATATGCACAAATATTCGTTTGATATATTATTATACGTAAAAACATTTTGTTCAAAGGTCAAAATTATTAAAAAATACAAAATGTCTGTGCAAGTTTGGCGTGTCAGTGATTTATCAAATGCAAATAGGAACATGTTTGGACGTCTGAAAATATGTTAATATTGTTAGCATTATACATTATACTTAGGTATTACTGTATTAGGTATCTACATTGGTATTATATTCATAATAATAAACCAAAATGACAACTAATTTTTAATTTTTTTGAGTGGGGGCAAATCGTTCAATGGCTTCTCCCGCCTTGGGTGAGGCGAGAGGGAGTGTCAGACTCTTACTGACTAAAGACCACCCCGTTCGTAGTCCTGCTTTTCGATCCGGAGCCCCGGTAACCCGCTAGGTAGTACGCAGCTCCGACTTAGACAACTTACTAACAAAGTAACGACTTCTTATTATTGAGTTTATTGGCTACTTCCCGACTTAGCAAGTAATGTTAATTGTTTGTTTATTTGTTTTTTACATAAACTTTATCGCGACACGAACGAAACAATAGCCATTTGTATGTTGTAATAAAAAACATCCGAACATAGCATCTGTCCTCCACGTTTTTTTTTTAAGTCGACTTACCCATTTGATTGATTTTTACGCATTTACTTAGGTAATTGAATTCGTACTATGATGTGCGTTTGCCCTTCTGACAAGTACCTATATCTGAGAGCACGGTAGTGTCCGCCAAGTCGAGCAAAAAAGCGGCATGGCCGTACCATTCTTTTCCCGAAGCCATTTAGGCCAATTTCGACCACCTATAACTTCGTTGTGGATAAAACAAGAACCTGATAGGCAATCGCATAAAAACACAAAAACACAACAGTATACCTACTTTTGTTGACATTTCTCGTATTATATTGTTTAGTCTATTTTATGATTACAATTACGATGGTCTATTGCATGATTACGTGGAATGACCAAGTCGATCTATTTTATTTAAAACGTTGAATAAATGTAGTATTGATAAGATAACAATTTACATAATAGCTTGGTATTACATGGATCTCACAACTTTTTACGGTAAGAAAACTGAGGTGCGAGACTTGGGCTTTTTTACAGGATGTTTTTAATAGTATTGTTTATACCGATAGTCAAATAACTACTCTATGTAATCGCAAAATTAAGTGCATATTTAGATAGCACCTGTTGCCTATTTGCTCTGTTGTAATTTGTATGTAAATATTTTCACGTGTAAGAATCCGGGTTAGGAAAAAAAGTGTCAAACTATAATTTATTCAAGTAAGCGTCAGCTTCTGTATTTGGTGTTTATATTATCACTTAGTTAATGTGAAAATATGACTACTGTTGACTGATAGTGTTTAAACTAGTATACAAGCAAAATAGTGCCAAAATATTCTGGTCTCAAAACTGCACTACGCTGAATTTAAACATATAAACTTTAGCTTAGGAACCTTTGGATTTAGAGGAGCAGAAGCTAGTATTTTTTTTATAAAAACTTTTATATTAAAATTGCATTATATTTTACTTTTATTTATATTTGTTACAGGACAAGGAATAGGAGAAGATTATGGTTTGGAATAATACGCCAGAGTATGCAGAGGTTATAAAAGCAGCGAAGGCTGGCAATTGGGACCAAGTGCAGGAATTGTAAGTATTTCTCACTCTTACAAAACTTGACAATGTATAGCGGCCAGCAGGTCAACCTACCACAGATGGGGCCCAGTAGGGCTGATGCTTGATCCGGAGCTGCGGACTATCTAGCGAGTTTACCGGTGCTCCGGCTCGAAAAGCAGGAGTAGGAACGGGTTAGTTTTTATACTGGAAGAGTCTGACACTCCCCCCAGCCTCGCCCAAGATGGGAGAAGACATTGTATGATTTTCCCCCCTTAAAAAAAGCAGATCAGCCTACTCCTTTAGGTCAGATTATCAACATTATAATTTTAATGCTAAAGCTGAAAATGCAGTAAAAATATTAGTAGCAGATAGGTTTCTTAGATGGTAGCAGTTTAGTAAGTGTACAATGTTAAACTAAATTCAATTTTATACAAATGCATTAAGTTTTAAAATCAAATAACAAAAAACACCTTATTTAACAGAGAACAGCCGTATGATGAAGTTCAGGCTAGTTATAATGAAGATGATGAGTAAGTTTTGCTTATATGTTGGTTCGTATGTACTACATAATGTTTCTGAGTAACCTATTAATTCTATTTTTGTAATTTCTTTACATGGTAACACTGAGTGTAAGTACTTTTTACATAATTTGTTTACTTATTCCATAAAATATAAAAACGTGTGACTTTTCTATCGTTTTTGGAAGAATGTTAGGTAATTAACATCACCATGTACGGTACTCAAGAAATAAAACGTTCAAATAAATATGTTATGTAAAAATGCCAACAGATTCGCAGAAATTCACTCGCTAATCTTATGTTTCGAAAGATCCTATATATATTGGTGTGGTTTGAAAAAACTCTGCACCGTTTATAAACAGAACTGGGATGTTTAAAAAATATCTTGAGGGTGAGCTTATCCGCCAAAGGCTGGCAATTCACTTGTAGGTACTCCTCTGATGTTACAGGCATCTATCCTCGTTAGCCCGCTATCTCATAAAACCCCTAATTAAGGTTTAAAAATAAACATGCAAGTTCGTTATCCATATGACATCAACAAGATGGGAAGGATGCCAAATTGCCATAATGATATCACCACTACAGAATATCACGTACGAGTACGAAGAACAAGTAACAAATTGTTTTGTTCCCAAATGATGCACGATAAGATTACAGGGGGAAATCCTTAATTATGTCATTATGTAGGTAGGTACTGTAAGTTAGGTTACGTGCCAAAATGTTTTTGGAACTACGTCAAACTGTGTTATTTTTGGAACATTATGTTTAGGGCCTGTTTCGCAATATTTGATTAAGTTTGGAACAGTATTACATATGTGTAGGGTACCAACATTTATCTAGATTCTAGACATTTTTGTACTAGGTATAAAAATATTTAGCTTGGAAATTTTTAGGTAATCCTTTTTTTGCGTATTGACGTAGAAATATCATGATTGTTTTGCGTCAGATTTTAAAGATTTTCTTTTTATTTACAGGTTAAATAGCAATCTTGGGAAGCAAGCTGGATGGAAGGTACGTTCGTTAAATATTTTAGAACATTTTCTCCAAACTGAACCATGAACTCTTTCGCGTCTTGAATGAAATAAATCATCATAAAATATTTGATTGCAGGCAAACCCTGATTACGTAAGTCGAATAATTGCAAACTGCATAAATATGTTAAAGAAATCACGTAACTTTAACTAATAAAAAAAGGTTACGTAGGTATAGGTAGAACTATTTTGCTGTGCGATACAATAGATACAATTTAGTTACCTCAATAAAAAATATAAATATCTTTAAACATTCAATTAAACAGACTCGTTAATTGCTAACTATTAAATGCAATGAGTAGTTATATTAAATATGAATTCACATAACTAATGTGTCGGCATTTTTTATACCAATTAGTTTTTTCATATAATTGTTTCCCTGACATTTCCTGTTAGCAGTATTTATAGGTAGCATACACAAATGCATCCAAGAATGCCTTTCAACAACGTGTGGTTGATGTATGTACACGATATGTAAATATATGACCGATTATTGACAGTGATTCAGAAACCAGAACATAAATCAAGTACCTATATAGCTAAAACACATAATGCCTGCCTTATGTATTACGAATAAACATGTCCGAGTCCTAATGAGACATATCTGATCCTAATGTACTCAGGATGTCTTATTACGTTAAGCAATAAATCTCGTTGCGATCCTTGATTAATTAAATTAGCCTTAACTGATTTCCAATTGTTACTCATCGATCGTAAAGATAAGAGGTATAGTCGATCCGTATTGTGCATGTACTTGTTCATATATGTATAAGTCATCATTTACCTCCCCTAAATTGTCGTTGACTGCAACTTAAAGTTACTTGGCAAGAAATATGAGATTGTTAGATAAGATTATTGTAAGACAAAGCAACATAATTTCATTAGCACGCGTGCGTAAAGTTCTAAAATAACTACTAATCTTCTGATGACTATTGAGTATACAAAAAAGTTTATTTGAGAAAGTTATTTCTAACCATGAGTACAATCACGTACTTAAATATCGGTTACTAATTACTGGTCACCCTATAGTAAAGTGTCCTTAGAATCAATAGTTCCTTCTTAAATTCAACAATCATTATTCACTATCTCAATTCCGCATCTTTGTGTTCCAGCCTCCTTTATTCGACAGCTTACGGGATCTGAAGCCTGAAAATGGCGGCCATGTCTACGGAGAAGCTGAGTACGCGTACCATTCTGCTTCCAACGTCAATGGCAAGACCACGGAGCACAATGCAGGACACAAGATCATAAACGAAGATGGACGAGTCAAGGAGTTCGACTTCACACCAAGCACGAGTCATGCGCCTCTTGTAAGTATCAATAGTTTCGATACCAAACTAAGAAGAAATAACTATAACTTAAAAATACCTTAACTCTAGAAATTAAAATTAAGTTAAGGCGTCGAAAAAATTATCCTCATCAGAGTCGTGATTTAGGGTACCCCAAAAGACTGGCAGCATTGCCACGTTGAATGCTTAATCTTTGACCAAGGTAGTATCCAGACTTCGATCACCTAAAGTGTCAACAATCCTCTTTACAATATCTTTGTAAAGGAGGAGTTCATGAAAATAATTGCGGTTTAGGATTTTTGTTATGGTATAAGTATTCGAGCAGACGAATCACCTGATGGTGAGCGATCGCCATGGACTTCCGAAATACCAGAGGTATTACAAGTGCGTTGCCGCCTTTTTGGGGGTTAGGAATTGAGAGGTTGTTGGAGAATCGGGGATAGGGAAGATTAGGAAAAGGGATTTTTACGCCTCCTCCTCCGTTGTGTGAGTGAGCGTATCACAACACGAGCATTGTTTCACGACGATTTTCTGTGAGGCCGTGGTATCATTCCGGTCGAGACGGAAAATAAAAAAGACATCAACATCGACTTGTTTAATTATAAGGATCGTTTAAGAAAAAGACTGCCCTAGTAATCTGAAACAAAGTAGGTAGTTAGCTTATGAGCATATAAAAGCAAAATAAATTAAACCTTTCATAATACTATTCCAGCTTCAGTCCCTCGTCTCTTCCCTTGGTCAGAAAGCCGCTGACTTCGCAGCATCAGATTACCACTATCAATACGGTGGATCGGTAGCTGGTAAGCCAAACTTCGCGGCACAGAAACTCAGCAACAATGTGCAACAGGACTACTATCCAAGAAATTCGGCAGTTGTACCTATCCCTGTAAGTATTCGTTTATTACCACTTTTTATAATTCTTACGATAATTGTGTATTTATCTTAGATCAATAGAATTCCTGAAGAAGAAATAGAAGGTTTTGTAAACGGCTCTAGGCAGACGAACTGCTCTATGGCTGCAAACTAAGCGTTCCAACCAATGACAGACAGATAACGTGTACGCTATTTTAAAAATTCAACGCTTTGTGATTAGTGCTTTAGGGTCACGTTTTTAAGCACAAAGAGAAAGATTATACTTTATTTCTTTTCGTTCTTTCATTTGAAACAACTATCCAGATTTCTATGACAAAACTAAAGCGATTAATTTTCCAAAAACTGTACTCCGACTGAAACTATATCCACTACAAAATTAAATGATCTCCATGTACTATGGGTCATAACATTTAACTTTGTAAACTAACTCAAGATACCAAGAGAGGTTTAGGACAAATAAAACTACACATATTACTAAGAACAGTTTTAAATTACAGCCAAAAAAACTGAATGATTCCACAAACCCACAAGATGTTGAATATGAATATGTGCTCACAAGCGGTACGGAGGATGACAAACCACCTCGCGAAATAAACGTTTCAGAAGAAAATAAATTCAATACCTTACATGAAGCAGAACAAAATAATGAAATCGCACAGGCCGATCAAGCTCCAGTTTCTGTAAATGATTGATTCCTTTAATTAATTATTTATTGTTATTTGATAGCCTAAACTCTGATATAGACGACGATTCTGGTAACACATTTTACTTTAGACCTAAATTATTGAATTTTCCGAAATAGTCGCCTTAAGATACTAGTCAAATATCACAGATATCTAGTTACATAATATACTGTATGAAGAAACTTCGTATGACTCAATTTAAACGACATATTTGTTATCATTTTGGCTGACAATCACAGATATCTAGTTACATTATTATGTAAAAATAATAATAGATATTGTGATAGCCAACAATCATCAGATAAGTGTGTATTATTCAATAACATCGAATATTGATATCACCAACCGAGAAGCCTCAGTCAGCTGGGGCTATTTTTAAGGAACATATTCTATAAAACGTAATTCTCTATGATGTTATAAAAAAGAAACTTGTCTTGCCCTATTGATCACATCTATTAGCGTTCAATGTTTAATAGGGTCATAAGAGTAATTTTAGAATTTATTTCTAGTATAATGAAGCTGGAAAAGAGGGAAAATATAAAGATGGTCTCAAGTATCTCATAGATATTGAGGAGCCACCAGAGGCTGAACCAGTGACCACGAATGATAATAAAACACCAACACCATTCAAAAGCACAGTGACAACTACTGAACCAAAGTTTTTAGTAAAGATTTGTTTTGCTTTGTTTAATCTAGTCGATTTATTTTTTAAGGAAGATATGCTTATCCTAAGTAATTGGAGATAGTTCAATCTTCTCAAGTAGCTTACAATCTTAGCACAAACTCTTTTTGAACTGACTTAAAAAAGGAAGATTCTCAGTTCGGTCGTATTTTATCGTTCCTTATAGAGTCTATCCTTATTTATTATGTGCTTGAATAGATCATAATCTATCCAAGCACATCATGCACTATTCCTGTTTTCACTTGGATGAAGGCAATAAGAATCAAGTAAAGGGTTGCCTTGATCAATGATGATGATGAGTACAATTTAATTTAGGAGATTCCACACCTTACAGATTAGTCAGACTAATCTGATAATATTACATTTCAGCTCCGTGTAGCCGATGTTGCTATAGAAAGAGTAAAAAGACCTACAACAACAGTTCAAGCAGACGATTATATGTATAATGTTGCACCAAGGTCCTTAGAAGATGGCGTTATGATTACTAGCACAGACCGTAACAAAGAAAATAAAATAAAAAATAGTTATAAAGATACACCAATACTCATTCCGTTTGAAGAGAAACCCATTTACAAAGCGGCGCCTGTCACAGTAAATATTTAACTCATTAAATAATTATTTGGTAGGCGTTAGCAAACTTAGTAGAACTTTGGGATAAGATGAGATAGAGTTGGGACTAAGATAGAATTGGATACAACTCTATCTTTAGGTAAGCGTCCACGGGTCCACATCGTACACATTCCGTATGACGTCATCAGTACGCATTGCATGTAAGCATTGCTCATAATGCGGTCCGTACGGTGCGGATCAATGGTCTATACAAAACCAACTAAAATCCGTTGCGTGGGGTGCGTGCAATGCTTAAAATGCCGGTCTGTGGACGCGTACCTTTATTCCGTGTCCTCTTAGTTAGAGGTCTGTTACAAACCAAGTAACTGGCCATTGAGAATGTTTTTAATTTCCCATTAAAAAACACTTATTGTTCGTGCATGAAACATGCCAGGCAAAAGACAAGAGCAGAGAGGATCCTATTAGACTGATTCTACTATATATACTAAAAAAGAAAAGCTAGTAGCTAATTTGTCTCATGGTTAGTCTTACGATAAATTACATTTCAGCCTCGCACGACTGACGTGCCCACCCCATCACGATTACCGATTGCAAATTTATTCTCTAACATTGATTATATGGCTGAACCAGTCGTCACAGGCAAATCCATGATCAAATTCATCGATCAAAATCAAGAAAAAAATCAAAAAGTGGTACATTTGCCTATGGAAATACAGACAACTCAAACGTCTACACAACACGTATGATTTTATTTAATTTTGTTTTGAACAAATGTCATTTTTATTTATTCTTGGCTGTTGCATCACCTCCAAAGAATACATTTAAGTACTTCTGAACATGCTACATCCCCGATGATTAAGAGGTTACGGGAGAACCAGAAGTCACAGAAGGAAATTAGCAGTAAAAGAATGCGTCTCAATAGGCTCACCTCCTATTACAAGGGACTTATAACATAAATGATGAAAAATGGGTGTAGGTACATTTTAAAGTGCGCTGACTCTTTCGGGGATAAAAGGCGTGACGTTGCATATAAGAATGAGTCTAATTACGATTTAATCGTAACCATTCAATTTCAGACCACGGTAACACGTAAAAAGTCGAAAATGAGTGATGCGGATTACATAGCTTATGTAGCATCTGCTATAGAAGACAGATTAGATCAAATCAGCCAACAACTGGACAAAACTGACTTTAATAAATTGAATTCCGAGATCTTCTCAAGCACCAAGAAAACCACGAAAAAAGAGCGTTCCGTAAATGGTTTATTCAATTATTTATCTTTTTTAAAAATGTGTAGGAAGACTGGTAAACGTTGATGCGTTGTAATCTTTTTACTTTATAATCAGTTGAACATAGTATGCACATCAAAACGGACACCTATTACAATATTTAGGCGAAACCAATGAAGACAGTTATATTTTTATAATAATTACCGCAAGAAATACTAAATTAACTAAAAATCACGGTTTATTCACGTACATTAATGGAGTAAAGCACAGAGGAACTCTTCATCATGAGTTTCATGAGCAGGGTGCGCAGACGCGGTGACGTCGCGCAATCTACTTTTGAAGACAATTATCGCGCTGTCTCAGTTTATAATAATATCTTATCCCAAAAAGTATAAGTATAGGTACAAAAACTTAGGCAGATAGTAAATTTATCCTTATAACGAGCGTTTAATAACCCAAAAGTATTAAAGCTATCGACATTTCTTCCAGCAGAAGTTTTTAGAAGAGAAACCTTTGTTTTCCCATTCGTTTGATAAGAAGTTTGCTTACAAAAACTTTTCTTCGTACCTCGATACCAAAAAACCAGAACATATTCAGAGAAAACAATTCCGTGCAAGCACAACAGAAGCGTATTCTGTAAGTTGGAGAAGTATCTGGTGTAGCTGTAAATAGACGTAGACGAAAAAACTGACTTTGAAAATATCGTCATATTTTCAAAGTCAGAAAATATCATGTCCTACGCCATTAAAATAGTGATTGAAATAGAAAGGCTAAACTAAGTTAAGCTATGAGGTACAACCAACTGAAAGATGAGGGTTTAAGAAAAAGGAATATAAATCCTAAAATACATTTATGTATATGCATACGGGCTAACTCACACCGTCATGCATGACAAGCAGGCATCTTAAACCTCTGAACCACCACAACATTTTAAAGTTACAGCTAAAAACAGTATACAATATTTTCTCGTTACAGTCCCTGACTTTCACGAACGTCCGTGATCTGAAGCCACCCCAGGGCGGCCATGTTTACGGTGAAGCCCAGTACGCCTACCACACAGCCACGAACATCAATGGCCAGAAAACTGAGGACGCTGGAGGCCACAAGATCATCAACAATGATGGCAAAGTCAAAGAGTTTGATTTCACACCCAAACCCAAATTCGGCCCTGTGAGTTATTTTTAAGTTTAAGAGTGTTGTGTGTGCTAAACTATCTGGCTGCTAAGTTTTATTATATTTATTGTTTGGCTTAGTAGAAATTGTGCTTATACCTTAAAACTATGACTTGTTTTGTTACCTGTTTATCGATATTCGACTTTATTACATGTCTGTTAACATTCTTTATTGCTAAAGAGTCTGCCTTGGACCTTTCATTAGCTATCACTGTAGTTGTAGTGCCCTTTGTGTGTTGATTTTCATGTCTAACGTTGTATTACTACTCTCTGTTAGTTCTTAGTTTGCTCACGATCAGTTGTATTGCTTTAATCTAAAAATAATCTTCTGTTCTATGTAGTTAAGTAGTTATTAGTATGTGTTCCCTTCTCTAGTTGTCTTTTTCCCAATATTGAAGTATTCATTGGTTTTTAGCTCAAGAAATTACCTTTAGCAGTTCTTGACAAAGACATCGGCTCGTTAAAGAGTCTGTTTCTACAGTAATTTGGATAATTAATGGAATAATCTGAATGCAAGTTGCCATGTCTTTACCTTTGAAGTTTATTTTGTAGAGAAATTGTGAGCTAAATTATTAACATGTAAAGTAGATTATGATATGACATTACTATTTCATTTATTAAGATAAACTGTCACACTCAGAGGCATTTGATGTTGACTTAAACTTAAACCGTTGCTTAGAAACGATTTTGTTTCGAAAACAATTGCTAAAGACTGGGTTAAGTGACTCTGAGTACGGCGGTAAGATGTTAATGTCTTAAAATTGTAAAATTCACAAACTTAATATAAAAAACTAATATTGTAGATATAGAAAGGGATATGCTTTCCAAAACATACATCTTCATTCTCATATTACAATAGATATTAAGTTTGCCATAGTACAAGTTAAATAGTACCTTTGGCTGTTGCATTACGTGTTATTTTGCTACGCGTTTATTATCAGGCACCTAAAGTTTAGTAAGTCATCAACGAAAAACAAGAAGTAAGAATACTTATTTATACTACTTAGAATACTTATTTCCCAAAAGAAACATAATTAAATAACTATGCAGCCAGTTATATAAAGCCGTGTCATATTATATTTATTTTAAGTACAAAATAATGAAAATATTTTCCGCCTTATGTACAGGGCTTGAACCTAGAGCCCAGTATCGCACAACATGATTTTCAGTTGACATTTTGATTTTAAATAAGTAATCTAAAACTTACTAATATTATTTACAACTTACAAATTAAAATTATATATAAGAAACATAAAAAAGTAGGAAAAGAAATAAAACTAAAATTATCCTCATTGGAGTCGTGAGGTAGCGTGCCCAAATGACTGGCAGCATTGCCATGTTAAATGGCAATGCTTAACCTTGACAGAAGCCTTTCGGTCACCTGTAGTATCAACCGTCCTCTTTACAATATCTTTGTAAAGGAGATGTGCACTTGGACCCCACGGCCCTAAAGTGGGGTATATTATTTTTTTAATTTTGTTGTCGTAACTAATGTATTTGTTATGTGAGATTGTTGAGTGGAGAATATGCTGTGATCGTTATTAGTTTATTGTTATAATTATGTATTGTAAATAAATTTAAAATTGAAATGTAAAAGAGAGTTTTATTGATCCACGTTATTTTCCAACTTCAGGGTGTTTTAAATTTCCATAGCTGCGGACAACGTAACAGGTTAGTGAGGCTCCGGTTCAAAGCAGAAGGAACGGAGTGGTTTTTAGTTAGTAAGGATCTTACACTCATAGCCTCACCCAAGGCTGGAGAAATCACTGTATGATATACCCCGACAAAAAATAACGGTGTTTCAAATCGAAGATTATATCAAACTACAAACATTCTGTTTCCGTAATTTACAGTTTGCAACACCATGTAGACAATTGATATTTATTTTTAAACAAACATAACAAAACATCAATACATAAATAAACAATACTAAAACTATGTAGCAGAACTACAAAAACTAATCTTACTGCTTTGATAATAAAGACTCTATTGCAGTCAAGGGTTACAATAGACCGGTCAATTACAGATAACCTGTCATACATTTGATTATTTTTTAAAGTTTAAGGTCTTAAAGTTACCTTCCTGGATATTAAGTCAATAACATAACATTGTGTCTGTTATTTACCGAAGAGTAAAAAACTTAAATCGTCCACCTACCGCTTTATTTATTAGAAACATCATATCATTGATGGTTGATCATTCTTCAAACTTATGATCTTCGAAAACTAATATTCAAAGATTTTACTGGCCAAAGATTGAAAGGGAGTCCTTCCAGTTTTCACTGGTTGTGTTAAGAGTACTGTTTAATAGAGAGTGAGCCTGTTGCCATAATTATAAAGGCAATAGTTTCTGGCTCCAAGAGAATTCATGAAAAACCGCAAAAGCCCCATAGTTTCTTAGTATAGGAAGGTACCTTGCCCCAACCGAGACGTTGCGACATCGCTTTATTTTTTTATATATTTGATGGGTCGACGTTTGGCCGCTATCTCGCCTGGTGGTAAGTGATAATGTGACTTACGCGGAGCGCGAAGACACCCAGATGGGTATAACCTCATCAGGAAACACAGACAGACAGAAAGAATTCTTAACAGTTGCCACTCGACAGTCCTAAATGATATAGCATCACAATCACGTTATTTTATACTTAAGTATTTACCCGACTGCGCCAGAAGGAGGGTTATGTTTTTCGAGTGTATGTATGTATGTATGTATATATGTATGTATGTATGTATGTATGTATGTATGTATGTATGTATAATTGTTTGGCACGCTCTGCAGCCTAAACAGCTTGATGGATTTTGGCTTGAGAGGTGTCGTTAGATTCGTATTTACTGTGAGAGTGACACTGGATATATCAAATTAATAAAAAAACAAAATGGCGGATTTTTGGCGCCAAATTCGAATATTGATCACTCTCTAGCCTAAATGGCTTGATGGATTTTGGCTTGAGAGGTGTCGTTAGATTTGTATCTACTGTGAGAGTGACACTGGATATATCAAAATAATAAAAAAACCAAAATGACGGATTTTGGCGCCAAATTCGAATATTGCTCACTCTTTAGCCTGAACGATTCGATGGATTTCAGCTTGATAGGGGTCGTTTGATTCGTATTTACTATGAGAGTGACACTAGATATATCAAAATATAAAAATAATAAAACTAAAAGAAAATTAAATAAAAAAGGTAATTTAAAAGACTAAAAAACCCAACTGCGTTTCTTTATAATATGCAAATGAAAAAAACCCTTAAACAAGAAAATCATCGTAAAATTGAAGCAGTCGGGACCCATTCTAGAAAGCCAGCCATATGTGCCCTCACTAAGTCTTCATATTTAGAATGGGTCCCGACTGCTTCAATTTTACGATGATTTTCTTGTTTGAGGGTTTTTTCATTTTCATATTATGCAGAAACGCAGTTGGGTTTTTTAGTTTTTTATTTATACTTATGTTTACAAAAACCAGTAGTTTTGTTGATGCTCACATCCGGGGTCCCATGACGTCATCGTGGCACATTCTGCCAGAGCCATCGTGAGCACTCGTGAGGCACGACCACATTAATTATAGCTCTATGTATACGCCTCTGTATTTATTTGAAACAACAACTAACAAGAAGGAACTACATGTTCAAAACCTCTGCCTAGGCAACCAGCTACAAAGTAACGTGTGGCGGGTTCGTAACCCGCATGAAGAAACACTTTGTGTGATCCACAAATTGTTTTTTCAGGTCTGGGTATTATGTGTATGTGAACGCGTGTATGTCTGTAAACGCACGCACGGAATAGGAGAAAATCCTAATGTGGGGCAACGTTTTTTAAAACAAAAAAATAATATCTTTTTGACATATCATAAATACGCATTTTATTCCTTGAAGGTGCATAATAAGTATTTTAGGCTAGCTGCTCCTGCGCAGTTTCACCTACTCGACTCCTATTAATCGCAACGTGATTATTTATGGCACATATGCTTTCGTCGTCGTCAACATCGTCAAATCAAATAATCACAAAATAACTTATTCAATTCGAAGTAGTAAGTAGTTTTGGAAATTATCGCTTTCAAACAAACCAACTCTTCAGCTTTACATATTAACAAAAATATATACATACATAGTAAAAAGACATAGCACCCACGTTTCGCCAGGTAAATAAACAAGTACAAAATACATATAACTGATAAATTGTATATAACCGTCGCATTCCTATTTACAATAAAGCATAATGTAAACAAGACACCATCGATCTTCATCAGAGTTGCGCATGCGCCATTTTTAATTGTCTTTTTTCTATAATTGTCATAATAGGTAAGATGGCGACCGTTTCAATTTGTTCATAGTGTCTATGTATCGTTTAAACTTCATTTACTTCATAACGACCGTATTTACAAGATCGATTTGTTCCAGAAAGTAAATAAAATTTTATAAGCATTTTAACTTTTTATAACATATTAAGAACATTAGATACTGATAATTGGAATTACCTCGTTGGTCGAGTGGTCACAATTGCGACTGCCGGGCAAGGGGCCTCGGGTTCGATTCACGTGTCGGGCAAAGTATTACTGGGCTGTAAAATATCTCAGTATTAGTACGGAGTCTGGAATTGTGCCCGGTAAGTATATAGCAATAGGCTCACCGATATTAAATGGGACTTTTAACAGAAATAGTGAAAAGTAGGTTTAGGTAAACTATACAATACACAATACCTCTGCCTACCCCTTCGAGGATAAAAGGCGTGATAATTGGGATTGCCACATAACATAGTTTATCGTTTAATTGTATCAGATGCGACCTTTTGAGATAAATGCATCTAACCTTGACCAAAGATATACAACTGAACCCGTACCTATGCATTTATGCGATAACATCCACGATTATAATCGTCCACAACAAATTCTATTGAGTTCATCTTCTGTTTTATAAATAAGGTCCTAATGTCAAAGGTGTAAGCACAAAATATTACATACATATAAATATGAACATCTCGTACGACGTACTGTAGTGGCGGGCATCGGCATGACGTGGAGCGAAGTGAAGCGGGAATCTCAAGACCGATCAAAATGGAGGACCTCTGTCCTCTGGACCTTAAGTCATATCAAGTCAAGTCATATGAAAAACTCGGACAATATAATGACTATTTGAAATGACTTATTTGCTCCCACTTCTAAACTTTGATTCGTTTTAACTAAGTATTGTTATCTTATATGACAAAATAAAAAATATACGTGTCTAATACGTTTTCATTAATTGTTCATACCTCATCATCTACCCTATTATTATTGCCCTAAAAAAGGTAAGTTATATGTATAGGTACTCACTGTTTATATTGCATGTAGCGTAGACTGTATGTATGACTGCATGTGCCACACTCATGATTACTTAAACTATTCCTTAGTAACAATTTTGTTCCGACAATGCTATGGTTGCAGTGGACTGGGTTAAGTAACATAACCACCGTGATCGGGTGCACAGCGCGTCGTGAACAGGAACGCCGCACAAGACCAATTATTTCTATGCTACACTAATTGTTCTTACTAGTCTGAATGTGATATGTATGTAACTTAACTATGTAAACCAACCCACAACACTGGAGAACATGTTGTTATGTGAAAACTCAATTTGTCGTCGAGTTTTCTTATTATAGTAATTGCTCAATTAAATACCGAATAATTCGTGTAAATACATAGCACGTGCAGCCATTAAACTAACGTAGCTGTTCAATTATTACTAGAAAACATATATTTATGTAATACATTGTCGCTAATATATATATTTATAGTATAACAATACAATAGAATTGAATATATTAAACATAAATTGTACGCGTAGAGCGTAGCCAAATATTAAAATCATTGTTTTAATAAAGTTGTAACTATTCGCACATAATAGGCACTTATACATAAGGATCTTGTTTTAATAGAATGTCTATTTAAATGGTAGGACCTAAGGAGTATTAATGAGGTGCCCTAGAAGGAGATCCCTCTTGGATCATCAATGGCATTGCCCCCGGATGTTTTTGCACCTGATGGGTAAATAGTACGACTAGTATTTACATCTATTATTACATTTGCAGTGTAAATAGAAATCGTAGATTCAATTGAGAGGTAAGATGATATCTGTTTACTTATAAACTAAATTGCACACTAGTGCGCCTTTGAGGAGCAAAATATCATTTGAGTACTTATTTTCAGGATATTTTTAGGATAGTCTTATACCTAATTTCGTATCTCGTCTTGTTTAAATATATAGTAACTAAAACCAATAAAATAATAGTAGATATTTAATCGATTTAGAAATAGAATAAAAATAATAGAAAAAATAAAACACAATATTTAAATATATACAAGAATCTCAATATTTTTACAAAAATATGCAACAGAAGTAAAAACAAAATTAAATTAAGCACATAATTATATTAGGAATTGGATAAACCCCGCAGATTACGTAAATCCTTGACCTCTGATGGCAACAAACAATCCGTGTTACTCGTATAACAATGAAAATAAAATAACATGGTTGCCGTTAAATATGCAAAAAATATAAAAAAGAACCTTTTCACGAATCATACTACGAGTTATTGAGTAAGTGCACACCGGAGAGTCAACCTCAGTATCATTAGCATGTCCTAGCTAACTCAATATGAACTAGTTGCTATTTCCATGTGAAAATTAAGTTGATAAATCGTCTAGGTACAGGAAATTTTAGAATGAAAAACCTATTTTGAAATGATGAGACATAGAAATATCTACAACTATTAATTTTTTTATGGTATAAGCCGGTAAACTATAAACCAGCCAATCAGAGCGCCGAACGCGCTATTTAAGGATTGTTGAGGAATCAGGGATTCGGAAGATCTAAAAATATTCTGTATGTTTTTACTGCAGACAAATGTACCTCTAGTATTTTTAGCTCGCATCCCTTTCTTTGTGTATTGATATCTTCATAGTTACCTTAGTAGCATACGGTCTAACTAAAACGAAATTTGAAATATATAAAATTATAAAAGGTGTTTTAAAAGTATCTCCCACGACTTTAATTTGAACATTACAATAGTAAATATAAATAATTGATTAAAAGTTTTTGCAAAGAAAAATATCTACGTTTGTTATGAAAGAGCTATCTCTTTCACTATCTCTATCGCTTCGTCAATTTTTTTTTAATTGCGCACTTTTGCATGTGGTTAGAGTTTAGACATTCTTCATATTATACTTCGCCCCTTTTGGATAAGTAGGTAGCCTATTACCTACTGCCACACATCCAATTTGTTCGTGACCTCTAAACCAATGACCTAGACTTATATTAGGTATTATTTCTACAAAACCTCAAATAATAATAGGTTCTAAACTATCATTTCCATACTCTTGATTACTAACCAAAAATAATAACGTAATTTACGAAAGTAAAAGAAAAATTCATTTAAATAATGAATACATAGCTCAAAGAGGATCTAATTTAATGAATGAATAGCAATTTCGTTCTACGTCGATGAAATATATTAACGTGTGCAAATTACTTAGTTATTTCCAAGGGCATAGGCACACCTCTAGATAAAATTAACTGTATATTAAAGTATTTATTTCATTCCTTTTGTCAAGCCTCGCTTATTTTTATGTCTTGTAAACCAGTTTATGAGTCATCGCAGATGCTGGCCCTATTAAACTCATCACAAGGGAATATCATTATTATAATAAGCTATGTTTTATTACATACCTAACTTTTTACAATAAACCGATAAAATTATAAATATTTATATCGATTTTCAACCTTATGACATGTTTAGGAGATAATATATGTTTTATGTTTATACTGTATACATTAATTTACGATATAAGTTATCTATATACTATATATACGCGTTAATTTATTATTAAACGATAAGTGTTGAAAAATTTAAAAAGTGTATCTAATATTTAACTAGAACAAAGTTTAAAAAAAATTAAATCTAGTAAATTGATTATATTCATGAAAAAAGAAATATAATAAATCATAAGAGTTGCTACCGCTAACACTACACGCGTCAGTTTCACATATACAATTTTAATTTAGACCGTAAAAATTGAATGAAACATATAATAATATAAATAAGGCGAGTCTGTATTTTTTTAAATCGCTAGTGATGTGATAAGCGCAGCGGAATACATTTAATAATGCGCGGTTCCGAGTGTAGCCGTCACAACACATTGGCCATCCGACCGACATACTCGTGTTTATCGATACTCTAATTGTGCCCTATTAGAGGTGTTACCTGTTCCCATTTATCGATATAAGTAACGACAGTGAACGTGTCAAAATGATCAAGATTATATTCCTAGTGATGCTGCCCCTAGCTTGGAGTTACGGTAAGTTATTTTTTTACATATAATTTTAATATATATTTTTTTAAATAATTGTGGAAGATGCCACTCGTTAGCTTGGTTATAATTAAAATGTATTTATAAAACTATAAGTTTACCATTAGTTAACGACTGTACAGGTTTTTATGCAAGTTGGGAACATTAAATTGTAATTTTAAAGACGTGTTTGTCATACAAATATTTTTATGAATGAAATGTCTAATGGAACATCTTCCTGTATCCTGTTTACTAACACAATATACACACATTAGAAAAAAGAAGTAACAAATGTTTATACATGTTCATTCAAAAATACTTTTTGGCTCTTAAGCATGTGTAGTCTTCTCGTGACCATACTTGACATACAATATATCACCAGATAGCCATTTGTACAAATATAATAGTACAATATGTATTGTGCTACACCTACGGCTAGCCATAACATTCATGCATAGTAAATATTGCATCAAGTCCGTGTGTATGTATGTATTACGTCAACAACGTATATAGAAAACTTGTATGTTTATTTGAAATAGTTATCTTAAGCGAATAGTGACAAAAAAATTATAGAACTTGAAAATAACAACAAAAAGTTATTTTATCATAATTTTATTATTTATCAGAGGTGCACAACTGCACATTTACATAATGCTACTATATAATGTATACCCACTTTTCACCCATTATGTGTTATGTCCCATGTAATAGGGATGAGCCTATTATTGCCTTATGATAGACAAAGTTCCAGACTCCATACTACTAATAAGATCGAAAAACCGAAAGAATGTTCAGTAAAACTTTCGTCGATTCGAAGATCGATTAATCGATGGTTATGTATATAGTATAGAAAATAAATCGAATAGCTATTTTAAAATACAATAAAAAATAACAAGCAGTTACTATTATGAATTGTATGTATGACGAATTGAATTAAAGGCATAGCATATATATCATTATAATAACATAAAAACAACCACTTTAAACAATACATTTACCTACCTATTTAAGCTAGTTACTGATACAAGACGATAAACGTTTTTCAGTGAGTAATTGCATTCAATTACATGTAGAAGTTTTTGTTTATAGTTTTTGAAAGCAGAACGAAATTAAAGTGTCATTTTGGTATAATAATTAAAATATTATTTTAAAGACATTTAATGATTAAGAACCTATGATAGTTTAGTCTCAGAATTAATTAGGTTAATCGAATATTAATTCAATAAAATCGTAAGTGATACAAATTATGTTAATAAAGCAATCAGCACACGTCTTCATTAAAATATAGGTACGTAACTTTGGAGTTAGGCATGTCCTGTTTTTTCGAGACGAGAGGGAGTGACTCTTACTGACTAAAAGACACTCCGTTCCTACTCCTGCTTCTCGAGTCAGAACCCCACTAACCTGTTATTCCACAACTCCGAATCTCCTAACTGTCTAACGACCGAATTCAAACAAAATCGAGCTTCTGTCATAATCCAACCTGAATCAATTCTGATTTTTTAAATCGGTTCGGTCATAAGTTGACTACATCATATGACATAATTGTATAAAAATGTGTTATCACCTAATTTTCTCAAGTAGTTTATATTCAATTATGGGTTGTTAATAGTAAAGATACAAATTGGACTTATATATTTAAGTGATCTTTAAACAAAACACCAAATGTGTGAAATTATTCCATTCACATGTAATTGACACTCTCGTTAGCAGAAGCCCCTTTAAGGTGATGCTTACTTAGGTATAAGGAATTGAGCCTAGTGCTAAAAACCGGGTACAATTCGAAAATTCTATGGCTTCGTCCGTTTATGTTAAGAAAAAAGTTAAGTAAAATTTGATTAGAGCTCTACCTACCCTAATTGGAGGCAGAGGTGACGATATGTATGTAAAAATAAAAAAACGTAAAAGTCACTTATAAATATAATCGTCTTTTCGGCCTATAAATTTCAATACCATACTAATTACAACATCTCGTAAATTAACTTGTCGTCAAAAAATTCGTTCATTCGTTCATACAAATGGATTTTTCTCACACAGAAAAAAAATATTGTCTCACATAAATATATTTATTTATATGTACCTACGTTTTTTTTTATTCGGTACAATTACAACAAGATTAGTTGCCAACGGTACTTGGCAGCAATAGCTTTACTGTGACATAAAGTAGCCAATTTATAATTTTCTTAAGTCAAAGCTAAGTAACGTGAATACAAATACATCTAGTTGATATTTATTATGAGAACATTTTGAATTTAAATTGTAACTCATTATGGAAACTAAACAGTTTTTGTATCGTAGCACGGGAACAGTAGCTTCTTTTCCTTATCTGATAAATAAATCAACGATTCTAAACGCTTTTGAATAAACGGGTAACCAACAATGACAAAAAATATCTGTTAGCTTCTATATCACAGAACAGATAAAGAAAGGAGTTCGGTTCTGTGTTCAATAGTAATCCGGTGCTGCGGACTATATAGCGGGTTGTTCACCGGGGCTCCAGCTCAAAGAGCAGGAGTAGGAACGGGATGATTTTTATGCAGTAAGAGTCTAACACTCGCCTCACCCAGGACGGGAGAAGTCAATGGATAATTATTCTCCCTAATTAAAAAAAGCTTAAACACTACGTATAGGTTTTACACTGGAAATATCTACGTAAGACTTTATAAATAAACAAATTAACTTAAACGCAATTAAATTAACTTAAAAGGATTGCTTTTTAGTATGTCATCATTATCAATATAACGATGAGAAATAACCTACAGAATTAATATTAAGATATTTTGGTACGAAAACAATATTAAATCCTAAACTTCTTTTGTTTTTTTACTTATATTCTGATCCATGAAGGTTAAACCAGTTAAACTGTGTTGTAGATTATTTTATTTTTCCATGCCTCTACGTCAAGGGTTCCATTCCTTTTATTTATTAAGGACCATTTTTAAAAACAATTGTTTGATTAGGGACCACTATTACTATTACTTTTTTTCATGTAGTCCCACATAAAATTTTCTTCCTTTTAATTATTGAGTTCAGTCTATCCTTTCAGTTGTGACATATATTTTATTTAAACTTTAACCGTAGTATTTCTATTAGATGTTGTCTTCTGTATCTGTTTGTTACGTATTGTGCATTGTACATCTTTCTAATTTTACAGACCAAATTTCGCCTTCTGTAGTCTATGGGTGGGCCACGGATCACCGGTTGTAAACGACTGCTTTACGTTCTCCAAATAGGTCGCTCTATAAAAACTAGGATTTAGAAATGTCAGGTTTTAACTTTTATCAGTTAACTGCGTGATAAGCGATCGATGCACTTGATATTTTTATCGATTTTCTATTCACTATCTAATTGGTCACAAGTAGTATACTGAAAGTGAAGCCTTATTATAGAGTAAGATTCTCAGGTCAGATAAATTCTAAAAAAATTGATACTTAAGCTCGTAATGAAATCGTAATGCATGAAATTCTTAGCCATTCAATAATAAATATAACCTGACAGATATTGTTATATGTGATAATAAGTATTGACGGAGAAATTAAATAATCATTTGATTTCCTTCATATACAAAACATGCTAATACCAGCAGAAGTATCGAAAATTATATCTAGACCTCTAGTGTATTCCCAACGTCTAACAGCAAGCTAAAACCTAAATAACCCAGCAACCGTCCACACACTTCATATCAAATTAAATTATAAAAAAAAACCATGAAAAATATATTCTTGACCATTATTGACTTTGCACCGTGATAATTTCATTGGTTAAATTCTTTGGTCACACCGAGTTAAGAGTTAAACTTAATGGCATTTTTGGTTTGATACACTTCTTAACTGTAACTACCTTGATCATGAACTCAAACTCAAATCATTTATTGCATCCATGTGTAGGTCGAGGTACATAGATATTACATAAGAACATTCGTTTCAACATGAAACCCGGTTAGGGTAACATGATAACTGATGAAGTATAAATTAAAGGTATAAATTTCATAAACTAAAAATAAAAAAAAATACGTTCAACCGATCATAATTATAACTAGTCGGTAAAATAAAAGCAATCATTGAACAATAGGATATTTTGTTGACTCCCCAACAACCCTTAAATTTCCTAACTCCCAAAAGGCAGGCAATGCACTTGTAACGCCTCTGATATTTCGGGTGTCCATGGGCGACAATGGCTTAAAATCAGGAGATCCGTTAGCTCGTTTACCGAAAAAAAAATATATAAATATTAAATCCATAATTATGATTGTCAACAGCTTATTTAATGCCTTAAAGCCAGACGAAAACCGCCAAAGGCGTTTTAAGTTTCGCGAAATAACCCCACAAAGAACACTATTTAAAAATTAATAAAGATGAGCTCATTAATTAGAATTTCGTTGACAGATTTATTCAACTTTCTTTAAAAAAAGTATTTGTACAAGGAGATAGATCATCGCTCGTTTCTCTATTAGTAGGTGATAAGTTATTTTCAAACAATTCTAAAGCGATTAAGGAAACGCCTGGGGCTTTGTGCTATTTCTTTAATTGCTTTTTTTGAAGTATTAAGCTTTATTTCTTTCTTTATTTTTCTATATTTTATGACGGCCATGACACTTTCATAATTCAAAGGATTTAGTCATTCTTTATGATTGTATTTTTTTATTCTTTCCCACGCTTTTTGAAAGGTGGAATAGATTAATTACTAGGTAATTCAGATACCTATCATTAGTATTTAAAATTATAATGATTATTATAAGACCAGGCTTTAGAAGTTGCAGAGGGTTTCAAGCCCTATTTTTGACTTAGGATTAGGCAATTACATTAGAATTCACTTAGCAACTGTTTCTTAAAAACCAAATTAAATATTCATATTATAATCTCTTTGGTCCACCAACAAAGCTTTTAATATTACAAAAACGAAAAAAACATAAGAATACAAGTTTTAAATAATTAACAAAACAAAAGAATGTTGCCAACCAATTATAAATACTTCTCTATATTTATTAAACTCGTTTGATAACAATATAATATGATATGACACAAAACGTAAAAACCTTAAAATTTACATAAAATTATACTTAAATAAATAAGAAAGTTTATGTACGTACGTAGGTATACCTATAGCTTAGTAATACAATTTTATATTCAAGAATTTATTAGACTTTAAATATTATTTTATGATTGAGTTTTACACAATTCATATTTACTTGAAGCTTAGTTTATTATTAAACTAAAAAATAAAAGTGACATGGCTTCATTCACCTTAATTTCTCCTTTTAGTAAATAAAAGAAAGAATCCTAATTAATATAACAGTTTAATTAGACTTTTTACCATTTCAAATACCTAATATTATATCAGTGAAATTTTACTCTTTACATGTCCTGATAAAAATATAACTTTTTAACCCAACACGTTTTCACCTTGGCAAGGCTAACATTATCTGTTTGCCGGATCACACACACGTACCAGACGAGAAAATTTTCTTGATGATAGTACTTAACTGCTACCTGTTTAAGTAGGTATATGTTTAGCTTCAAGTGAAACTTAAAGAAAGTATAAGTAGTGATAAACTTGTAAGATATCTATTATTATTTAGTACCATTGCAACTATTTTATTTGGTTTCTTTAAAAGCCATCTCCAGTTCTGAATTCTACTGCTTATCCACTTGACACAGGAATCAAAAGTACACTTTATCAGTTTTTAACTTTTTAAAATACTTTGCCTCACACCAGGACTTTCTCCTGCTTCGTGGGTGCGTTTACAAACATACTTTCACATACACATGACACCCAGACCAGAAACAACAATTTGTGTATCACACAAAGAGTGATCACCCAGGCATGGGGCCAACCAGTCAAATCTAACCTAGTGGAGTTATTGTATGTGCACTATAAATTGCCAAACATACGTACTACATTCTATAATATTGTCTTACTAATCTTTATATATATAATTCTTCTGTACGTGTGTATGTCACTGAACTCCTCTTAAACGACTAGACGGATTTTGATGAAACTTTTTGTGTGTGTTCAAGAGGATCTGAGAATGGTTTAGATTCACAATTTTGTCCGCTGGACAAAGTATTTTTAATTAGTTTTTAATTTATTAGTAGTTGTTGATTTTGGAATGTTTTACATTGGATCCGACAGACGGCGCTACTATCGCAGTGTCAAATATTAATGACGTTAGATATTGTCATAACATTTGAAGAACAATTTTCATCAAAAAGGTTCAGAATGTTTTAGCTTATTAAAAAAAGTTTAAAATTTTCAAATTAAAGACGTGTAGACAGGACAACGTCTGTCGGGTCCGCTAGTATTAATATAAATAGGAAAGTTTGTGTGTTGTATGTTTATTACTCAATCACGTCAAAACGGCTGAAGGGATCAGAATAAAATTTGGAACAGGTGTAAATTATGATCTGGAATAACACATAGGCTTAATTTTATCCCACGGGAAAGCGACCAAAACCACTGGTAGAAGCTAGTTATACATATGTAGTTATTTAGGCACCTATACTGTTATCCATTTTTCAATACTCATTGAAATATCACATACGGAAATGGCTTAAGCAAATAAATCCAAAATATAGCTCTAAGCTAAGCACTAATTAATTTCTCGATTAATCTAAGAGATTAATCTACTTTCTGATATATATTTATTATAAGACTGTCAGGATTGCAGTTATTAAACGTAAAAAAAGATATTTATGTTCTATAAATGCTTCACAATAACTATTAATTATGATAAATATCTTATGCTACAAGCAATCAATGTTTTCATTATAATTTTTGCATCTTCTTTAGATATTAGTTATGACACTCATTAATATGTTTTTTTTATGTACAAAGTACACGTGTGTGTGTAAATAAGGTATACCACCAGAGCCACCTGTTGCCGATTTTCTGCGATTTCCAACGTTCAGTTTCCACAAACTTTTCCGTAACGGATTAGCCAAAAGATTGCATACAGGCTACTTCTAACAATTGCATCTTCATAGCACAGCATAGTTACATAGCTTAATATCAGTGATCGGTCACATAGTGTCACAGCTTAGCTATTACATCTTCTTGACAGACCTCAAAACTATTCTGGGAAATACATACCACAAAATGCCTAAATGTAATGTACCAATATGTGCATTACCCAAACAAATATGGAACGGGCTTCATCATAGTAATAATCAAAGTGTGTTCTTGACTTCGAAAACCAAATAGGTAAAAGGAAAAATCCGCACCTAAGTAAAAAATCGATATGATTTCTTCACATTACGTACCTATTTGCTAAATGCTAAGTACACAATGTTCTCAGAAATGGCTGTTCATATCTAAAATTAGCAGAAAATATTGATCAGGTACATTCCCGTACATTTGAGGGTCAAGAACGATTATTTACGTATGAGTACCTACACAGATGTGAAAATTGGAAAATAGCTGATATAAATACATAGTGGAAATCTGCAGTGGAAATAATAAAGTGTATTATATTACTTTACACGTAACAGATTATCGTGATCGTAAAACCTAAATTACAGTTAGGTCGCCTAAAGTCTTTTTTTGAGAAGGGAAAATCATCCAACGTCTTTTCTCGTCTTGGGCGAGGCGAGATGGTATCAGACTCTTACCGACTAAAAACCACCCCGTTCCTACTCGTGTTCTTCGAGCCGGAGCTATAGTAACCCGTCAGGCCACTAATGGCCTAAGAATTAGACACCGAATATCTAAATAATAATCAAGTTAATAAAACCCAAAAGTTGGTAGACAAAAATAGACTTAATTTATGCACTGACTTTAACGCTAAAATTGCATGCATCGTATAAGTTAAACATGTATTGGCACGTGAATTTTACTATACACGTGTGATAACACAAATGATAACTTTTCCATAGAAAACAGGATTTTGGAAGGTCAAAGAAACGTTATTATTTGACCAATAAATAAATACATAAATAATTTATTGTAATACTTATGGTATGCATAATATTACTATTATCTTGTAAAATGTTTAATTCAACGCGAATTCTTGATTCTAAAGGGATTTAACTAAAAAAAACTCGTAAAGTTTATTGTAATTTAATGACC
Source organism: Spodoptera frugiperda (assembly GCF_023101765.2). Lineage (NCBI taxonomy): Eukaryota > Metazoa > Arthropoda > Insecta > Lepidoptera > Noctuidae > Spodoptera > Spodoptera frugiperda. The sequence continues at coordinate 4,318,896 of NC_064226.1, read as the reverse complement.
AAATAACATTTTTATGTCAAAGATATTTTATTACTTTGAACGGTCAAAAAGAATGGACGATAGTTTTCTCTGTGCCAAATGAGAAATAAATAATAAAACATGAAGTTCGAATATCCAATAGCGATATCGAATACATAATAACAGGCGTTTTTCCCCCAAGAAGTGTAATAAAAAAGAAAAACTATTAGTTGATACTAAATAGGTAGCATACAAATTAAACACATAAGTTATTCTGGTTGTTATATAAAATGATGTAGGTAAATAAGATCGTATCCGGCTTCGTAGGTCAAGAGATTACTACTTACCACTTACCTAGTCACAAGTGCTATTGTCCATGCGGATTAAAATCTGAAATTTTAAATCCGGTCTATGAGTAGGAATATCGTTATTGTTATTAGTTATCTTTATTTATAATTCTAAGATAAGGTAAGAATAAGGTATATAAGGTAAGAATAAGATAAACCCTTATAGATAAACCCTTAAATATTAATTAATTTACTTCCTAAATACCCTGCCCCAGAAGTAAATATTCGTTATAGTAAGGGAGATCTTATACGGATATGCGAACAACCTTATGGGTTACCGGGGCTCCGGTTGTAAACAAGAGTGACTTGTTTGTTTGTTTTTTTAATTAGAAATTCTCCCCCTTCCTGACGACAGATCAATCTGATTTTGGTAAACACTCTTATTCTTGATGACTATACACATTAAAGAATATTTTTTTTATGAATTACTTGTTAGTCAGTAAGAGTCTAACATTCTCTCTCGCCTTGCCCAAGGTGGGAGAAGACATTGAATGATATTGCGGTCCAAAAAAAAGGGATGTTATCTTATTACCTACGTATACCTACTTACATTTTCATACTTCAAAAGCATGACGAATTCTCTACACAATGCAGTTTGAAATGACGTGGAATTTTGTATTCAGCTCGCGATTTAGCCTGTCATACTTATAACACAGACTCAATGCAAATAGCAGTAAATTCAAATCGCATTGTTTTCATATTGACCCTGAAACTATTTGCGAAATAATAGCCTTAATATTAAAGCATATTACTACATACATTGTGAAAAGTGAGTGTACCTTAGTAGGTACACTCACTTTTGCAGATGTGCAGTACTAGTGTACAGTGGCATTACGTGCCACAACATGCACATCTGCCTACCCCTTCGGGGATTAAAGGTGTGATGATAAGTAATAATATATATTCAATCAGACTATAATGGTAATTTTCTAGAAATAAATAACCAACTTTAATTTCTAGAGGGAAGTTTTTCAATCCAATCTTTACAGTAAACGCTCTGTTTTCCGAGGACAAAATGTATTGTAGTATGTGTTGATTAAACTACTAGAAAATAAAAGCAATCTATTATGCAGTAGGTACATATAAGTTTATGAGAAATCTAATATTGATCGAAGATAAGGAAAATCATAACTAATTGAAATGTATGTAGGTACACGTATTCATAACCGGGCCACGTAAGAAACCACGTTACTCGTATAAAACCACAGTAAACAATAAAGAATTAACGAAGTCATACAAAACATGAAATGATTCATCATTACTAAAGAAATAGGTATATAATAAAATTTCCATTATTTTTCTAGTGAGTGATGACCACACGTTAATGGTCATTTGTGTCTCATGCAATACATCATTAATATTACAAATGGAGATTCACACTTCATTATCTATTAAGTTGATCGATTTAGTAATGATGGCAGGATTCCTAGTAAGAAAATAATAATACCATTACATTTAGATTAAAATTGTTCAACGGGCCTCTGCGAGTTGGCTTCGGCTCCTCGTATGCCTTCCAAAAGTCCGGGACCCTGTGGTCTTATGCAAGGAAAGGACAAACATAATAATGGAATTTATTGGCCTCGTCATCCAGGAGGCTGGCGTTAGGCGGGTGAATCAAGGGTCTGATACAGAAGGTAGTTCTCCTGGAAACGGTACGCATAGTAAGGAGGATTCTCTCTCTGGAGCCTGGAGCGCTAACCACTGGTAGCTTGGACCATGCTCCCGCTAATTGTCGGCTTCTATTTTTAGATTATTATTTTTTTCATAAATATATGGAATTTATTGTACTAATTGAATTAGTTAATGAATTTGCTCTGTAGAAGCTATAACATCTCCTCCTTGTGTTTGCTTCATGATTAAATGCTTCGACTTTAACTTTATATGAAAAAATACATATTATATTATTACCTCTAAACGTGTCCATTACACCAATTTTATAGACATGTAAAGTGCCCTTATCTATACAATTTTCATTGCGTTTTCCAACTTAACCACGATTTACTACGCCTTTCTTTTCAATTCCTTCAACAATAATTGCGTCATCCATATTCACGCGAACTTCAACTCTATTTACTTAGTTAACAATGGTTTGTAGTCGATTATTGATTCCAGTTTAATATTTGCTGTTCTGCCGTTCACACCTTGAGGTTAGAGATTTGTTTTAATTATGTATTTTATTCATACTCTCATAAGTTTATTTTACTTTTCTTAGTGCTTGTCCTATAAACCGTTTATTATATTTTATAAGTCCTTATCCTTATCAAGGACCTATTCTTATCAATACGTAGTTACGCTTTAAGCTTACCGAGATTAACATAGAAACCTAGATTTCTAATCACTGTGACACTGTGCTAGTATAGAAAAGGATAATGATAAAAAGCGATGCGTGGGTTTATACCATTTTGAGTCTTGAGATTTCACTAACAGATTTTTCAGAATAAACTACAAAATACACTTTGATCACGTAAATATTTGAAAGAAAAGCTATACTAATTTCGAGTCACACAAGGACTCCTTATCATGAGCAGCGTGCGCAAACACGTCGACGTCACGCTACTCAACTACTGGTAAAGCTTTTTCTCCAAATATTTACGCAAGTAAACCGTGTTTTGTAGTTAATTTAGTATGTCTCACGATAGTTATTATAAAAATATTTAATTTGTTAGAGCAAAGTAATGTAATCAAATAACTTTCAACATCTATTAGTCACCAAACCACTGAATCAGTGGCCACCCCCATCCTTCTCTAATGCACTAAGTATTATTATAAAAACTAAACCAAAAAACAACGTGCAAAAAGTATATTTCTGCACATCATTTCATCATCAAAATTGAATCATAACTATTCGCAATTCAATTAACAACAAAAGATACTTCGAACGATAATTACAAAGTGCGAAGTTACTCGTATTTTGTTATTCGTAAAATATACCTTAGAGACGTGGTAATTAAAATCATAATTACATAGCCTATTATATTATAGGGGTTTTCCCAACGATTAGTGATGTAGGTAGTAGTAGTGTCAGATGCTCTCATGCGCCTGAGTTTTTACAAACAAACCACAAAGTTAATGGGACTGATGTTAAATGTTCTAACACGTTTACCGATGACGATGACGAGGTGATGATCAGTATGTATCGCGTGTGTCAAACACGTGACTTATGTACTAATTTTTTAAAAGAATATTTTATGCGTGATTCCTAATTAGCGATCGAAATTGATGCTTTGTTTTTAGTTGATTGTGTTTTGGGGATTTCCGTGGAATGTTTCTTTTGGTTTTTGTTGTGTTATGTATGATAGTGTAATTAGCACCTTCGACGTGTGTATTTTATTTTTTGTATACTATGTGATCTGTATCATCTTCAGTTCACTAGTTACTGGACTATGGGCATCCTATACATAAGAAAGTTTGCCTTAAGCTTCACATTTCTTAAGCGGGATGGAAACGCATTTTATATGCCATAGGTGTTACGTTATTGTCGTGTTATTTCGTCCTATTCACAATGTTTTCTAATCCCAATAGACTTCTAAACCCCAGCGCCCAATACAGTAGCAGTATATAACTACTAAATTAATAATAAAAAATCTTTGAATCCATCTATAACGGATTAGATTTAAACATCCCACGCAAACGTATATGAATAACAATTTAATATTTTAATAACCAAATAACATAGTTTTAATTCCACATCTTTCAAATTAAGAAATAAAAAAATATAATGGACAGAGAGAATTTATTTAATCAATTTCACTACATACAAGAACTAAATAATGATGACGTCAATATAAATTATAATAATTAACATCGTAGGCGTCTAAATCCATATGTGGACAGCGAAAATTAAATATTTGATGAAGTCTTTTCACTATACTTAATGACTTACTACCCACACACGATTGGGTCATGTACTCATGTATAGCTACTTCAATACCAACCTACTTTATACATCTAGATATCATATACATACAATTCAATCAGCTATAAATCGTTGTTACTCGATTTAAGAGCGTATTTGTGCAAGGAGCCACTATAAATCTACTACTTCATACATAAGGAGCTTTAAAAGTATCTGCCAAGGCTTTAATGGGAGGTAGTGTAGTGTTTGAAGATTACAATAGTAAATATAAATTATTGATTATGAGTATTTTTTTATCTACGTTTGAGATTGTTATGAAAGAGGTAGTTCCTTTGCTCTAGCGTCCAGGGTATGAAATTTCTACACTATTGTAATCTTCAACCACAACACTACCTACCTCCTATTAATGCCAAGGTAGATTTAGAGAATTTACTACACACGTTTACTACCTATTATTTTAAGCCCACTGATTGATAAATAGATTGGATTTAATTCCACCATCAATAATAACAAAAACATTTAAATAAACTCATTATTCTGTCCACAGGTGAACCAAATTTGCAGGGAGGAGGAGCATTCGCGTACGTGGACTCATCAGGGCATAGGTACGGAGGTACATACGGGTTGAAGGACGGCAGGGTAATACCCACGTCAGGTGACCCCATACCCCAGCACTTCGCCGATTTCGCGTTCCCTAACGAAGACGACTTCGGTTCAACGTATTTTGCGAACCTCGAGAATTTACTCCAAGAGTAAGACCAATCAGATGAAGCTGTTCGCTTCCGGTGGCGGGTCTACAGTAAAATGGTGATGGGTATATAGAATTTAGCACAAAGGATGTTTATTATTATGAGGGCTTCTTTAGTGAGGCAGGAGCAAGTTCGTGATGTGGATGTGGTAGTTTATATGTAGAAGTTAAGTTTAGGATAACGTGATACCAATACGTTTGTATCTAGTATCTAGTCTTAATCGTCAGACAAAATATAGGGTTTACTCAATGAAGGTTTGTTCGGTAATTTTAATATCAGAGATGCTTCAGAACAATAATAATAGCTGCAATAATTTTAGCCTGATGTCTGTATTGCCATCAAATATACAATTCAATTTGTTATACATACATGAACTAGGAATCTGACCGTGTTCTGGATTATACATATAAGTAACAAGCTTACAAGCAATTAAATACTAATAGATATATTTTGCCTGATACAAATGAGTAAATATGAACCTTATTAAATGAATTGTATTTTATAGAGGAGGTTTCCTTCGCGGAGCCCGTGGGAAAAGGTAAACAGATACACCTGCATGCGTGTGGAGTGACTTTATAATCGTCCTAACTTTCCGACTGTAGTTCACACTAATCCCGCTTGTCCTTCTCTGGCGCTTCCATCGCTTTAACCTACTAACGTTTCAGTGTGATTAATTAACAATTTTGTGATTACAGGGTGTTTCAAAGGAATATTGAAAATCAAAGGCTAGCTTTCGACGCAGCGAGAAAAGCTTTCGACTTGACGTCGAACCAGGCTGGTTATTATCCCACCCCAAACCTTGCCTCCAGGTTCGCGTTCACCAACATTCCGAGCTTGCCCATGCCAATGCCACACTTCGGGTCCAACAGCGCCTTCGCCGGCGCGGCTGCCGGCCCTGGGTACCAACATCAGGTCGCCTCAATATTCCCGGCTAACCCTGTAAGTTATATTTTTATTGTAAGTTTTTTAAACGTTGCCCCACGCTAGGATTTTCTGTTGTGGGTGCGTTTACAAACATACAAGTTCACATACACATGCCACCCAGACCCGAAACAACAATTTGGGATTCACACAAAAAGTCGCTCCGTGCAGGAATTGATCCCGGTACAAGTTATGTGGCAACCGGTTGCTAAGCGAGCGCGCCAACCGTGCAGTCAAATCTATATCTATATTCTATATAATAAAATCGTAGAAAAGTGCTGTCTGTACATTGAAATTAAAAATAAAAAAATTTGCGGGAGGGGTTATTGTTATGTCGCTGTCGAACCCAAAAATGTAATTAACTTTTTTTTTGTCTGTTTGTCTGTTTGTCTGTGCGAGCTAATCTCAAAAACGGCTGATCCGAGTTGGATGCGGTTTTCACGAATATATTTTGGTATGCTTCAATTTACATTTAGTGTTTGTTTCATGTCAATCGGTTCATAAATAAAAAAGTTATGTCAAATTAAAGAATCACGTCGAACACTATTCTATGCTTATACCAATAATCTCCGCAACTATTTGACGGATTTGGTTGAAATTTGGTACAGATATAGTTTAGAACCTTAGAAAGGACATAGGATAGAATAGATATTTTTATTTCAAAAATCAAAAAATAAAAATAAGAAATAATTTTATTCCGGACATACAGCTCACGGTTTCTGTATTCGCGGCATATTTACGGAACGCATACCCCGCGAATAAAGAGCTTCTACTGTATAAATAAATAATCCAAGTTATCTTTATCCTCGATAGATGGCGTTGGGATCGAAATAGATCGCGCTATGGTTTCGTTACATTCATTTGGTTGGGTATCGGCCGAGCGCTTCGGTACTATTGTAGAAAAAGTGTAATATCAGTCGTATGATTATTTGTCTGTAGTGGTCCTGCTGTTTCGTATATTCTAAATTGGTTTCGTTGTATTTGTCAATTAATAAGTTTATTTGTTGGGTTTTCCTGGTTTTCTGGTTAAACTATTTAACGTAGGTTTAGTTTGATATCGATTATTAGTAGTTACTGTAGTTAGTTTTTTTAATAAAATTGTAAGCCTAATTTATAAATTAATTAGATTAGATTTAAGTCGTTTCTTTTAAATTATTTAGTTTAAGCTTGGTTATTATAGCATAGAGGATAGTTTGTAATATAATTTCTTTTTTAATTGTTATAAATTCGTAATTCGTAGCTTTCTTTAGTTTTAAGTTAGTTTTCATCTTAAGTTCGGAAAGATTATAATCTATTATATAAAAATAAGTCGGGTTTTCCTTCCTGACGCTATAACTTCAGAACGCACGAACCGATTTCCACGGTTTTGCATTTGTTGGAAAGGTCTCAGGTTCCGTGAGGTTTATAGCAGCATATAAAAAAATTTAGGAAAAAAGACATGGTGGCGAAACGGAGTTCGCCAGGTTTGCTAGTATTTTATATAATCCTCCTCAAACGATAAAGGCTTTCTAAATTCATAATCACAGTTCCCTATTAGAATAAACATCTAGACAACACAATTAACCTTTACTTACCCTTATTTTGTGTAAAACACGTGATGTTGTTTGTTTTATTTTCAATTGTAAATAGCTAAACATATCATAATGTCTGTCTGTAATGCTTAGATCACGATTCTTACCTTCAAGTCTTGCCGACGAAATCCTGACTGTTTTTATACTATTTTTTCTGTATGAGTTTCCTTTTCTTCGTGAGCCAACTTGACAGAGATGTATATGTACTTAGGATAATCATTGTTTAAATGATTAATAACGATCTCAGTGATGATGTTATTGTTAGTAATAACAACGCTTTTTTTTAACTCTGAAGTGGTAGGCTAAGTTGGAGCTTAAACTCAACTCAACTGCCTCCACATAGTGCGCACCACATTATCAGCAATGCCTATATGCGATGCGTACCGATGACGTCATACGAAATGCGTACGATGTGGGCCTGTGGACCTTAAATCCACCTAGCTTAAATGACGGACAGGCTAATAGACTATTTATTTGTTTATTAATTTGTTGACGTTTTAAAAGTACCTATTTATTGTTTAATTGGAATAAATGATTTGACTTTGACTTTGAAAAACTCTGAGGACTAGCTTTTGAAATAGAAAATATATTATTGTATGCAGTAAGTATCTCTCAAACATAAGGAAGAGACATGAAAATAGTGTAAATATTATAAGTTTGAAATCGCCAACCTGCATTAAGGAACCGAGGTGATTAATGCTCAAGCCTTCTCTGCCAGAAGAAGCCTTTGGTCAGCAGTTGTCACTGATAGGCTGTTGATGTGAATGTTTGTGTGTGTGAATGTCACTAGGTATAAGAAAACCGGAGCTGCTCCGAATCGAAAAGCAGAAGTAGGAACGGAGTGGTTTTTAGTCAATAAGTGTCTGACACTCCCTCTCGCCTCGCTCAAGGCAGGAGAAGACATTAGATGACTTCAAAAAAAAGAGGTATAAGAAAAGAAGAAGAATGTATGCATCTTGTGCCCAATAATGTGTTGAGACAAGTTCTTAGAAATGTTCATTATTTTAACATTTACGTTAGTCATACCGTTATTGGGTTTTGTAACCGACTTCATTTAGTTATGGATCGATTATAACTATTTAATGTTGTCCTTATCAGTCGTGACTAAACTGTAGAAATAATAGTTGGTTCTAAATGAGCCTGACCAAATACCTGAGTAAACTTCTTTGGTAGAATGACGTAAATAAATATATTATTAAACATAATTGCAAAAATACTTTTGTCTACGGTTCAAAGTCAAAGTCAAAGTATTTATTTTAATTAGTCAGTCAGTCTGTCGGCCAGTGAAGCTAGGTGCTCGTTCCAAAGTGTCCCTTCAAATGGAGAAGAACGAGCAAGAAACTCCATCAGTTATATGATTAGCTATAATGGAACGCCAATTGCTTACATACTTCTTTCGCTTCATCAACAGCAATCAGTCTTCTCATGCATGCTCGTCGGTTAAGTCTTAAAAATATTATTAACAAACTGTTGCCAATGTCCAAAGAAAATCTCGAAGATTAACATGACATAAGTGTTTTACCTAATAAGGACTCATACAAAAAGCATTACAGACTAGTGTATGTGTTACAAAACAAACAGGATTATCAATAGCTAAAACACACCCAAAAACCGTTTGATCTTTGTTAACTCATTCACGAACTTATCAACAAACCTCTTTGCAGGCCAACCCCAACGTGAACCACTTCGCTGACACAGTGCCACAGCAAGGCAGAAATGGATTCTACTCCGTATCCAGCAACTCATTCTCTTCCTCATCAAACGTTAATGGAAAGACTTTGAACTCAAGAGGAGCAGAAACCGTCGTCAACGACAACGGAAGAATAACCCACTACAAAGTAGAAAACTAAAAAAATAAACCGATCTTCCTAATAGCCTCTTATTCTAAAACAGATCTCATGATACCCTAAATTAAGGATAACGAAAAAACTACTGCTATTATGAACCTTATATTTGGTAGCGTAGAGGCGAAAAAATTCTGTTGTTAATACTATTAGTTGGTCTGTTAAGAAATTTTATTTATAATTGAGATGTATCAATAAAATGATTATACGGTTCTTGTTGCCTCATTTACACTGTCAGAAAAAATTGATGAAAAAACGATGTAAAAATATTTGGTCGTTTAATTTTTTATACTTGAGTATGAATCAATCATGTTGATGAGATTTTTTGGTTCACATACGTATACTTCATTCAATTTCAAAATAATTTAGTCATCGCCATCTAGATAAGATTAAAAAGTGCTACCTCGCAAAGTTCAAGTCTCTGCATGAGCTAATTATTTCAGAGAATGTTTAGGAAGTTGAAAAAGCGCTAAAACAAACTGTAATTAAAATCTAGAATAACACATTCGGCATAACTTTGATGATATCAGCACTAATCTAGTTTTTGTACTAACAATAGAAGTTCGTCCACCTCGCGGACAGAAGCCAGTAATTAACTACATAGTCGAAATACTTTTTGTAGCACTTCATAATGAAGACAACACACCTATTGATGACGGAAAGATATGGATAATAACATCACACGCAAACATTAAGCTTGAATTAGCGAATACTTGGAAACGTGCGCACAATTACGAACGTCTTATACCTTTCAACCTCTGAGCAACGTCTCAAGGTCAGTCAGATAACATCACAATTTTTTCTACACACGGATACGATACGGGATGAACAAAAACAATGACCACAAAACAAATTAGTTTAATTTCGCCAATTTTCCATCCAATTTCATTTTAGGAGTTGTTGTCTCGTACACCCAGTGGTTTCTTTGTTGCGCGTTTGGGGGACAGCCTATATAGCCTTGTCCGCTTAATTCTCTACATCTTTTGCAGTAGAATTCTTTCATTCCATCGTCTGATATTCTTCTATGGAACTTGCCAGGCGTTTGATAAGCTGGCTTACTAACTCTCCAGCCTGTGTTGTATTCTGTGTTGATTGGCACCTGTTGGGTCATCAAGTTGATGTTATTGAATAAGCTTGATGGCTTCCACTGTGACGGATTTGTTATAAAGTTAGGGTATATGTCATATTCATCCCTTACATTTCTATTTATGAATGCAGAGTCTGGATAGAATGAACCTCTGGTTCTTGTGTCTGGTGTCCTTATTTGTGTAGTTTCAACTGACTTGTAACCGTTTAAAACAGGAACTTCTCCGCTATCTTCTTTGGCTTCTTTCTTGCCTATATTGTAGGTTAGGGTCCCAGAATTATCTGCAAGAAGTATTTTATATATCACATGACGAATTTAAAATGACCAATTTATAAAGTCTTGAAAAATGACAAATCAGTCTACACTGGCTCTCAAGCTACTAAAATGGATACTTAGGATTTAGAATGAGAGCCAGATCATGGTCAAGCACACAAATAACTTATAATCTATACAAGTAATATTTAACTAGCAGATAACAGTAGACTACTTCGCTATTTATTAGAGGATCGACCTTGTCCAGCCATTGATAACAGCACTAAATCTATTTGTTTATCGCACTAAAGTACCGAAACGTAATAAATTTTAATCCAAAACTCAGTTAAACAGTTTCTGTTAGTGTGTGAGGTTTTATTGTCCTCTTTATCTTAAGGAACATCTTCAAGTTGGCGGTGAGCAGCCAGTTGGAAAATTGAGCTTGCGTCCATTGCCCCATTCAAATGCACTAGGATTTTCAAAACATCTACAATGTCTTTAGTATTTGTGGAATTAATTTGACTGTGTAGGTATACTAAAGTGTACTTAATTGCTCTTGAGATAAGATCCTAATTAGAGGTTTGGCAGTTTCTTGTATATATTTTTTTTCTATGCTGTTGAGTTTATGCTTACCATCATTAGAACTATGTAATCCTCTTCTATTGTTATTATTCTTGAGTTTAGTTGAAAGGACAATAGTGTGTTGAACTTCTACATCTTCGTCTTCTATTTTAGTAGAATTGGTCAAAGACGCCACTTCATCTCCTCCAAAATCCATTTTCGTTGACACTGCATCGCTCCAACCAGTAAACGCTGAAATAGTTACGAGTCATTAAAAGCGTAAATAATTTAGTTATTTAAAATACCTGAAATGCTTTTTAACTTTATTAATCTTTAATTAGAAGTATTATCAGACGTGAAATTACATAATGTATAGGAGTGAAACTAATGTTCTGATAAAACCTCCATAACTAATTAAAAACAATACAATATCAAACTAATTCTTCAGTAGATACAGATTTTTTTATATTTATAAAGATACATAACACGTATTTAAACGTGCAGCCCTACATTCCTACAATGTTTATATGAACATTAATACCATAAACTATTCATTTATTTGTCTGCCAGTCTGCCTAGTAAGGCTGATCTTGACTTATCATTAGGAAAATTATAGCAAAGTCATTTTGTATATTCGTTTATCTATTTCAATGCCAGTGAGCTTTGTGATCATTTCACTGTTCAAGGGTGCGCCCAAATTCAATGTCAACTTTCTTTATACTCATAAATACATTTATTTCAAGTTCGTTCTTAGTTGGTTCTATTTCTTTGGTGTCATGTTGAGATATCCCCTTTTCGGTTATGGTGTTTTGATGGAATTTGTTCTTAGTTTGTTTTTCATTTGTTATACTTATTTCTGCTTGTGAATTTGTGGATGTAGATATGGAAGCTATTTTGGAAATATGCCAATGGTGAACTATGCATAATTGTAAAAGATGTTTTAAGTTTAAAATGTATGATTAGACACTTGTTTATATGATATGCGCCTAAAATTCCTTCAATAAATAGGAATTACATAAAGAAACTAAAAAAAAAACATTTTGATGTTTAGCCTGGTTTGCAACTTTAAAAGATTTATTAAGTGAAACCAGATTGGCATCTTGATATATCAAAGTCCATAAACATCAGTTAGGTAGGTGACGTAACATATTGTTATTTGTTACAAAGAAACAGACATGCACATTGATCCCAGTCAAGGAAAATCTTTAAAATACTTAGATTAAAACTAATTACAATGACGTAGCCACGTAGGTAAATCTGATGAAGGACGTACCTAAGCCTTTGCAGTCCACTGAATATTAATATAGAGATTTGAAAGAGTACCAGTCTTATTTTTTCTTCTTGATGACAACCAAGTCTCCAATACAAGTTATCAACTATACTGCCAGTGTAAAGGCTATCATAGTCATCGTGGTCAGAAGATGAGGACAGCGTTATGACAAAATGAGGATAGTTGTAATGGTGCATGGATTAAAAATAGGCAAAAGTGTTAATAGACTATATGATACGATAGCTCCAACAACTCAACTATAGATATGACAAGTAAATGAGGTTAAAATCCCATATAGATTTTTACAAATAAAGACACATCGTGTATATAAGTGCGATTCATATCCGCCCATAAACTCCCGCAACAACAAGAGAGTTCAATAAGTATATTGCCGGCCTTTTGGGTGAATTGAATCTTCAAGGTACCTAATAATATCCTATTCAATTAATCCAATGGAATTGCCACCACAATTAAAATCAACATAAGTAAATGATCTTACCGCAAACACTCAAGAAGAAATACAGGAGCCCCGTCATTGTATCACAGTGCACAAACAATATGGCATCCTTCGCGTGTCACCTACGTTTTATATAAACTATACAAAATTACTCTAAATGATGTCGCGGAGGAAGTTGGACAATTACCTCGTGTGTCGATGCTATAAGAAGTCTCGACACCTTCAGTAATGATGGTAGGTACCGAGGTATATTGTTGTCGCGTCATGCTCTTAACTCATGCGCAGTTGGCAATTAAACAGTGGTGGGCAAAAACTTTGACCCCTATCTTGTACTATGTTAGATCTAGAAGCGTATCTATGGAGCTGCGGACTACCTGACTGGTATACCGAGGCTCCAGCTCGAAGGGCAGAAGTAGGAACGGGATAATTTTTAGTCAGTAAAAGTCTGACACTCCCTCTCGCCTCGACCAAAGCGGGAGAAGTCATTGGATGATTTCCCCTAAAAAACGCGTACCTACAAGCCTTAAAAGACCGAACGCTACTAAAGATTTGATATGTTTGCATTGCACAAATCATAGCATGACCTGACTATTATCGAATAACTGACTGAGAAACTAATTCCTGTTATCGACTTTGTTCCTCCATGACAAGGCTTTACATCTATTACCATGCTCCTCATATTGTAAGCATGGATTTAATCTATTCATCAGGCTTAATGTCTGAAAGAATATGTCCTATATTATTAATCTAAACGTAATTAAGTTCACATCAATTGAAGTTGTACTTAAAATTACCACGATGGCATTTTGTTTAACCAAATAGTGCCTAAAACCAACCCATAGCACCTTATAGTGCAAATGACCGACTAATGTGCCTAAGCGGTTTAAAAACACTATGCATCAAAAAAGGAATGATTGCAATAAAATTATGATAAAGTCATGCAAAAAGTCAACGTCACGTGGTGTTCCCAGGCGGTCACCCATCCAAGTACTGACCACGCCCGATGTTGCTTAACTTCGGTGATCGGACGAGAACCGGTGTTTTCAACATGGTATGGACGTTGACGACCAATGGGATAAAATACATGTTTAATATAAATTAAATAGTACTTACATTGCTACAAATACTTAATAATATTTTGTATGAACTGAAATAATTATAAGTAATATTCTTTTTACTTAACAAACATTTTTGAAATAATGTGATCAGTGATCACAATTTTCTTCACAACCACTTATTGTTATTTATTTTAACGCCATCTATTAGTACCTACTATAACTTATTTGAGTTTTAGAAGCATTCCAAACCACATTTTTAACGGATTCTTCTTTAAATGTATAGATGGCGCTAACTACGTAAATGCTGCACAGTCTTTTGATTTTTTATTTTTTTTAACAATGTAGTAGTTTTAATTACCATGTTGTTATAGATTAGTGTAATAACTAAATAGAAGAATTGTGCCTGACCTATAATTCCAAAAAAATACGACAATGTCCTAGGTCCTTGGTCATGTATAATCATTATGTACAATACGTAAGATACTTAAAATAGTGCAAAATACTATGTTATAATAAAATTATATTTACAAAATAAAAACTATCTGAACGAAACGAGGCAAAAAGATTTCGCCCAACGTGGGGCTCGAACCCACGACCCTGAGATTAAGAGTCTCATGCTCTACCGACTGAGCTAGCCGGGCTGGTGATATGTGAGTCGAAATTATTCTCCAGTTTCTAAAAGTACCATAGTGTTGCTTTTGAAAATATTTATTTAACAAATTACAATAAAACATCGTAATTATACAAGTGGTATTTTAAAATAACATTTAGTAAATATCATTTACACTAACCAATTTCTATTAAAAATACTTAGACCTACAATTTCTACCTAGCGTGACCGTTTTTGTTTTAATTTACCCACATACCCATAATATTTAAATCAAATATTTATAACAGGAGTATGAATTTACAGGGCCAATCCAGAACGGTTCTTTACTGCAAAGAATTCTGCAACGAGAGATATTTCTCTCTCGGAAAGATTATGGTCCCTATTAGAGGTCCTATTAAAAATCCATCAATACCAACCTTTTCTCCATTAATACACAAGGCAGTAAACAGTCTGCCAAGTCTCAGAAGTCATGATATCTTGGCAAGTACAAAGGAGCCCGCGGAACTAACTCTCAACCAGATAGCAACGTGTTTACTTGTGGATATTGCATGCTCAAAGCTCAAAGCTACCTCCTAGGGGGATTACACACGGTATCTGAGATATACGTAACTTGAAACGGACTTTATTTCACCAGTTTGAAGACTTTGATGGAACGATGCAATCTGCAATCGCAAACGGTTGAATGATTGTTGATGTGATGTTAGTTTTAGATTCTTTTGCTAAGCAAATATTACTTTATCGATGATAAAATGTTTGCTTTTACGTATTTCTTATGTTTAAACTGCTTATTTTTGATTTTAGAATAGTCTTAAGCTTATGAATGATATTTATTTGCTATCTTAAAAAGGATTAAACAATGTTTAATTTTGACGCCTATTAATAATATGATAGCAATCATTTGCGTTGTAGACAAATGTAAGTATTTAGTGAATAGGCGCTGTTGTTACGTAAGATGCTTGATTAAACTGATTCACTTTTTTATAACCATTAGTCATACACATTATTATACGCAAGGTATTTTTTTAAATAACTATTCGCAAACAAACCATGACTGGTTTGAAAACCGTTGAAGGTACCTAATTAACGCGCGAAGTGAACTCGATGCCATCCAGTCTTTGTTAAAACAAATATGTATTCATTTTATCAGTATTAAGTTTTTTATCTAACTTGGCAGTTTACTGAACTACTTACTACACTTTATCATAGAGTTCCATTTATGCAAAACCTTTCCTGTCACATAGATGGATCACTTTGTGAAAACATACTTTCACCGCACTCACATAGGTATAGCTATGCCTATGTATAGGGATTTGTCAGGTATATCAAGGAAAGTGAAACCACAAGAAAAGTTGTGTTTTTCTTATGGTAAACAGGGGGGCGCGGGTGACGCTTTCAAATTACCAAGATGCTGTGCTAGTTTCGTACAGTAACGGTACAGTCAGGTGGAAAATTATAGTGTCAGGTAGAAGAATGAATTGAAAAAGTAGGTACCTCGGTTGCCATTTAGGAAAAAAATAATACCTATATTTTGTATTCTAATCTATAAAACATCGTGAATATCTTACTTTTTATTTGGGGGAAAATCGTCCAATGTCTTCTTCCGATTTGGGCGAGGCGAGAGGGAGTGTCAGACTCTTACTCACTAAAAGCTCTCCTGCTTTTCGAGCTGGAGGCCGGAGTACCACCAGCAACCCGCTAGGTAATCCGCAGCTCTGATTAGGTTAGATACCTAAACTATCCTACTAATTGGTTTAGTGGTAAGACTAAAAATAAACGAATGACTTTCTTCATTTAAGTAATTTTTTATTTTTTCTGTAGCTGCCTGCTGTAAGTTGAAACCAACCAGCTATTTTAAACCCGTTCCATTTTTAAAGTGTGCTTTATCTGTTCTGCCCATACTAAAACATAATTCCATCTTAATGTTCTAATAATAATTTAGTCTGTAGACTGTTACTCAACAAACGACGCGCACTGTACCAGTGTACACCAATATGGCTGATGCAAATGCCGCACTCGCAATCAGCGGAGTGGGCCCGAGCCGACACTACTTACCTTTACCTTTTCTAAGGTAACTCTTAAAATATTGTACAAATGGAAACGTAACGAAGACTATCCAAATAAAACAATCTATTTATTACTTACATTACTGAATACTCGTTTACATAATATCCAATTACATTTAGAGAGGTCTTTGGATTTTTTTTTTTTTTTGGATATTGGAAACCAATAGAATGTATGGAACATAATTTGTTCGGGTTTTTAATAGATTCGGATTGGTAGACCTACTTATGGAAGTCTGTGAATGTCTCTTAAAGTATAAATATCCAAAACATCAGATATTGAAGACCTGAGAAAGTAAGACTGAAGCCAAGAAAATATGTTAAATATTAAAAACTAGTTTTTTTTTTTACCACGGTGGCAAGTAAGCTCACGGCCCACCTAACGATAAGTGATTACCGTGGCCTATGAAGGCTTACAACACTTGGGGCATTACATGCGCTTTGCCGACCCTAAAGAAACCTATTAACTCCCTTCTTGAAGTACCCCATATTGTATCCTACTGGGAAAACCTCGGTAGAATTGAGAAGCCATGAATAAAAACGATATTCAAACACAACTAGACATGTAGACACGCCATACGTTTTTTCAATCCAAAACTAATTGTACGGCGCGAATGAAATTAATTGAAAAAAGAAAAATAACAGACAGGCCACTATTTACTGCGGCACCTTTATAACAAATACTTAACAATTTATATCAAAGAGTTAAACTATTAAGAGTTTTGACAGCCGATCAGCCAATGTTATTTTATTAGAAACTTTTTGCCAAACCTTTTTTCACGTTACGCTAACAAGACAAAAAATATCGGCACACTCAAAGCATGGCTAGGATTTATAGCATGCAAAATAACTAACATGTACCTAGTTATCTGAGAGTCACGTTTGCTATAAAAAATCGGGCACAATGTAAATTCAATAGGAGATAAAAAGGCGGCTACTTCTGAGAGCTGGCTTGTATGTACTTTCACCATGGGTTCGGGAGTGTGGCGGATAATTCACGTTATGGCTAGGATAAATAATCATAAATACTACTGTGTTTTTCAAATATTTAATATATTATATAAATTCATGTTTACCCATACAAATATCTGAAATACCGCAATATTTTTATACACATTTTGCTAGGTAACCAAGTAAAAAGTCAAAAAAGTCCATATTTTTATTTCAAATAGACGAGGAAGGCACTTCAACGTCAAATTCAAATAGAATAATAATAAAACTGTAAGTTCAATTAAATAGATTACATAATTACCCTTTTTGAAGTTCACAAATACCTACAACTATTCTGTACATATTTAGTCAATAAACAATAAATCAACTCTAAGATTATAACAATACAATACCCAATTTCCAGATTGCCAGTAACTTTAGAGTGCCGGTAATAAGGCTTCCCCCATTAATTGAAATATGACAGGAGGGGTACGGGGCCTAGCTCGCCGCCCGACCAGAACCAGACCCGTGCGTGCGGCGCGTCGCGTTCTGCGCGCGCCTCAAAGAGCCATCAGACCACCACAGATGGGGCCCAGTAGGGCTGATGCCTAATCCGGAGCTGCGGACTACCTAGCGGGTTTACCGGGGCTCCGGCTCGACGGGCAGGAGTAGGAACGGGGTGGTTTTTAGTCAGTAAGAGTCTGACACTCCCTCTCGCCTCGCCCAAGGCGGGAGAAGTCATTGGATGATTTTCCACCCTCAAAAAAAAAAAAAAAAAAAAAAAAGGGGTACGGACCCGCAGTGTGGACCACGGGCGAAACCGCAGCGCATCGCTGAGAAGGCATAATGTTGCTACTAAATTATTATCAGCTCACAGGTGGGTATACCACTCATCATTTTAATGCCGTACCCTAGTTATAAGTTACGATGGTGAGATAGCATATCATGCGTATGAATTCTTCAAAGGAATACCTTTGAAGAATTATTATATAGATAATAATCTATATAGATTCTTACAAAGATGTCGACAAAGGAAGTGTAGATTAGAATTAGTGCATTGACACATGTGTTGTATATTCTTCATGCTCTTCACATCAACAGCCTATAAATGGGCACTGCTGACCAAAGGCTTTCTTCTCACACGGAGATGGCTTAAGCATTAATCACCACGCATGCTCAATGTTTTGTTTCGGAGGAAAACCTTAAAAGCTCTAATCTGTACTTAGTTTTAGAAAAGAAATACTTGGAAGTGTGGGATTTTCACCATAATAAATCAAACCCGTGGCCACCAACAACACCGTTAAGCAGCTCATTTTAAGCAAAAAATATTATTTTACCCTGGTTTATAGGACAAAACCGCCACAACCTCCCAAACCGCTGCAACTCCTGTAAGCTGTAAGGATCTACAGTAGATACAACCATGAAAACACCAGAATACTGATGTCCGGCGCGTCCAGGGATATGAATGACTGTCTTGGATAGTTGGAACACCGGAACACTGCTGTCCGGCGCGTCCTGGGGAAAATTAGACTGTCTTCGATCCCGCAACGAAATAAATAGAAGATATAGCAGAAGATATTATTAGAGAAGAAGAAAAAGAAGTATTTTACACTTACATAACCTTTATGTATCTAATCCAATACTTTCCTTCCAGTTCACCTTGTAAGGAAATTCAATGATTTTCCTTTTCCCCCATACATAATATTATACCTCGTGTGAAATTCAATTTTCTCAAAACGAAATGTCATGTGTAATGGAAACGAAACGGTCGCCATTTTCTTTCGCAAATAACTTGTCATTTCTTTACGTTTCCGTGTCGTTGGTTTCTGTTGGTTATTAGGCAATACATTTGAATAAGTTAATGAATACTTATGTAAGATGATGTTTATTAATAACAATAAATTAAATTAAATACTCTTGTGTATACAAAATAAATGTTAAACATGACTTAAGCTTGTCCTGTAGGTACTAAGGTACCCTTAGTACGAGTTTGCTTTACGTTTAAAGTTCGGCGCCTTCGGTGAATAAACCAAACCAATCAGAGTTCTCGTTTCGAATACTTTAAACGTAAAGCTAACTAATATTAAGGTTACAGTAATCTGTAGAAGTCCTATAAAACAAACATGTAAAATTATTCCATACAAGTACCCTACCATCAAAACATCTAAATGAAAAACAAACCAATTTAAAAAATTAAGTACACTTTACTTTAACGCAAAAACAATAACAGTTGCGCGCGAGCCGCTGAGTCGAGCGTACGCGTAATCGATTGCTATATCTTTTTGTGGTATTTTTTTTTAATCTACCCACATCTTAATCTGAATGTCGTTCGACAATGGGTGATGTAGAAAAGACTTTTGATTTATTTAACTCGAGTGGTGATGAACAATCAGTGAATGCAGTTGATGGTGATATATGTGAGAGAAGTGCTGAATCAACGGAGTTACTGAGAATTCCGGAGAAAAGAATGAGGTCCGAAAGTGATGAAATAGTTGAAGATGATGATGGCTTTGTAACAGTTAGAAAAGGCAAGAAAAGGCTTTCAAGGAGATTATCGGAAAAGAATACAGAAAATGAACAGGAACATAATAAAGAATCAGAGGGTACCGACAAAATTATCGTCAGTGTCACGTCCAAGGAGATTTTACCCAAACAATTTGGTTTAGCAAAAAAATTAAGAACTGAAAAAATTGATAATATCCTGAAAATATCTTATAAGAACCCCTACAAAGTACTAATTGAATTTGAAGATAAAACAAATGCACAGAAGTTAGTAAATTGTGAAAGTTTTCATGCTTTAGGTTATAGATGCCAATTCATGAATGAAATAAGTTTATGTTACGGGGTTGTGAAGAATATAGATTTGGACATAGAAGACAAAGAGTTTCAGGATAGTTTAGAATGTGAGTACCAGGTAGTTTCTGTTAGACGTTTAAAAAGGTTAACTGACACAGGAGGATGGATAAATAGCGAGTCTGTACGGCTATGTTTCAAAAGCTCCACTTTGCCCCCATATGTCTGTATATATGGGTACAGGTTTAAAGTGGAGCCATACACCTTTCCGGTGACGCAATGCTCGGCATGCTGGCGTTATGGTCACCCATTAAAAATGTGTCCATCAAAAAAGAATTTATGTCCCAAGTGTGGTGAAGAACACGCTAACTGCGAAACTAAAGAGTATAAATGTTTAAATTGTAAAGGAGCACACATGGCGCTAGATAAATCCTGCCCTATTTTTTTAAAAGAAAAGGCGATACGAAACATAATGTGTCAAGAAAATTGTACGTACGGGAAAGCATTGTCACTTTATATAAACAAAGCCAGAACAACAAGGGAGCTAAATAATGTGTATCAACTCAACTCAAATAAACCGACAAATAAGACCTCTTACACTACTATTGATTCCAATAAAAAGAGTTTTAGAGACGTGCTTATGACCAATGTATCGAACAGCAATATACAACAAAGCAGTTCAAATTCTGAAGAGAACATGGATAGTGACAAAGAAAAGGACAAAAATCATATACCCTCCCCGATTTTAGGCAAAAACAGGTCCAAGAAGAACGAATAGAGCTAAGAAATTACTGGAGCCGGATCTAAGTGAGGAATGTTTTCGCATTAACGCCGCATCTACTTCACAGCAGTCTAAAAATAATGAGCGTAGGAAAGAACCCTTGCACAATACCTTTGGATTTAAAAATATTATAGAAAAAGTACAGAATATTTTTTTGTCAGAAAACAGTTTTAAAGATAAAATAAAATTGATGTGTAGCTATCTTTTTGAAGAGATCATACAATTTGTTATAAAGTTAGTTAAGAGTACAGATATTATGAGTAAAGTATATTGCCTCTTTACAAATGGCTAATTGTAATAAAGACTTTTTGTTGAACTTATTGCAGTGGAATGCACAGAGCTTAAAGCCCAAACTAGAAGAATTTAAACTTCTATTATTGCAAGAGCATGTGCATATTGCACTAATTAGTGAAACCTGGCTAGCCCCTGAATTTATGCTAAACATTAGTCAGTATAATGTGTATAGACGGGATAGGGACGATTCTTATGGAGGCATCGCAATAATAACACACCAGTCAATTAAAGCCCAAGAACTCTCGGTAAGTGTTAATAATTCAGGTATTGAAATTTTATGTCTTAGATTAATTAATTGTGGAATTATAGAATTCATTACATTAATTTATTGTCCAAGTTCTGTACGTACGACTCAGGCTGAATGGGATCAAATATTTTCTAAGTTTCATAATAAATGCATAATTTTAGGAGACTTCAATGCACACCATACAGACTGGTCTTACAAAAACGATTTTAGAGGCAAACAAATTCACGAATCGGCTACAGAATTTGGTTTTGTTTCTCTTAATGATGGACAGCCCACTAGAATGAAGCTCGTTAACGGTCATCTTCAAAAATCATCTCCGGATATAACCTTTGCATCAGCCGATGTTGCAATTAACTTTGATTGGTCTATTTTAAGTGAGAGCTTAGGGAGTGATCACATATTTATAAAAGTTAAAATTAGATATAAAGATCAATTACATATCAAGAAATTACAAATTAGCCGACTGGAACGCATATAAAAACATCATCTCCGAAAATTTATTGTTTTCTCAAGAACAAAAAGATATTCAAGGCCTGTATGATAATTTTATTCAGCAAATTAACAAAGCTGTGGACAATAGTATCCCCTTGAAAAAGATATGCTATAATCCAAGTAACAATTTTAGACCAAAAGGATATTGGTGCCAATCAATCTCGAAATTGGTGGGTGAACGTAGACTAGCCCTAGCCAAATTTCGAAGGAATCCTACTCCTAATAACCTAAATATTCTTGAAGAGAAAATACTAAATGCTAAGCGTGAAATTGGGAAAGCAAAATCAAATGATTGGCAAACATTCTGTGATAGTATTGACCACACAGTATCAGCTTCGCAAATGTGGAACAAAATGCGCTGGATTAAAGGGTTTAAAAAATTTAAAGTTTATAGTTCTCAAGAGTCAAGATATGATTTGTTACGTTCTCTTACCCCTGATTATGTTAAGCCGTTATCTCCATGTTTTTCATCAGTGAATGAGTCACTTGAGTCGGAATTTAGTATAGAAGAAATGCGTGGATGCTTTAAGAAAAAAGACACAGCCCCAGGGGAAGATATGATAACATATTCAATGATCTCTTACTTACCTGAATCCGGTCAGTGGTATTTGTTAAATCTATACAACCTAATATTGAAGTCCGGTGATGTTCCAACTCAATGGCGTAATGTCAAAGTTATAGCCATACCTAAACCAAGTAGTTCTTCTAACGCTAATAATAAACTTAGACCTATATCTTTAATTTCTTGCATTTGTAAGATCTTTCACGCAATGATAGCAAGACGTCTTGAGTGGTTTGTAGAAAATAACGAGATCTTATCCCCGTGTACTACAGGATTTAGGAGAGGTCAGTCAAGTCTTGATTGCTTAGCACGCCTCGTGACTGATATTCAAATTGGCTTTACTAAAAATTCTCCAACCTTAGCATGCTTTTTAGACATCAAAAGCGCATATAATAATGTTTTAATCGAGAATATGTTACAGACTCTTGATATCATGAAAATAGGAAAGAGTATTTGTCAGTATTTATGGAATTTTCTAAGCGAACGCCGACTTAAAATTACTGATGACTTTGAAAAGGGTGAAGAAATTACTAGGATAGCAAGAAATGGCTTGGCTCAGGGTGACCCTCTCTCACCACTTCTTTTTAATATCGCAACATTTAGGATTTGTCGGGAGCTTGCTGCTAATATAAACGTGTGTCAATACGCAGATGATTTTGTTTTATATGCAACCGGTAACAATATATTTGAATCTGCGAGGAAACTACAAACTTCTTTAAATGTGTTTATAGAAATATTGATAGATTTAGGTTTGGAAGTATCTACAAGTAAATCACATTACTGTATCTTTAGTAGAGGTCGAAGAACTCAACAGCTTAGTCTGGTAATCAATGATAGTTCACTTGGAAAAGTAGATACCTATAAATATTTAGGAATGTGGCTTGATAGTTCATTAAAATGGAGCAAACATATTAATGAGATAGTTGAAAAGGTTTTAAAGTTCATTAATTTGCTAAAAGTACTTGGTAGTTCTTCTTGGGGGTTACACCACAATCACTTACGTAGGATATATATTGCTATTATAAGAAGTAGATTGGACTATGGGAGTTTTCTGTATAATAATTGCTCTAAAGCACTTCAATACAAATTAGAGAAAGTACAAAACCAGGCTTTAAGAACTGTGGGTGGTTTCATTAGAAGTACTCCAATACATGCTATGGAAAGTGAGCTCTGTGTTCCTCCACTGCACTTAAGAAGAAAATGGTTAGCATTTAAGTTTTGTTTAAAATCACGATCTATAGAAAAAAATGTAACGAATAACTTGTTAGACAAGCTGTGTAATCTTGGTCACAATAGATATTGGTCGAATAAAGAAATGCCACTGTTAGCTACTACATTCGAGTTAGTTAAGGATGAGAATATTGAGTCAAAACCTTCCCTAGACATGTTTAGTTTACGTACATGGGTAACAAATTTTAACATTAAGGAGTTGATTGTAATTAATTTAGATATAGTAAATATGCCTAAGAGAACATATAATCCCACCTATCTTCATTTCTCTATAATCAATGAACTACGTGAAAAATATTCAGGGTATTATATTATTTTTACAGATGGATCTAAAAGTAGTATAGGAGGAGGTGCGGCATATTATGATCCCTTGAAGCCGAATCATAGCAATACATACAAATTAAATAAATGTTTTAACGTTATGTCATTGGAACTCATTGCAATTTCGGAAGCGTTATCTTATGCTAAAACTATTGCAAGTAACAAAATTTTAATATGCGTAGATAGCAAGAGTGCTTTGCAACATATAGCTCGATGCGCCTCTGGTATCAGAGGTGTATCGATAGCTTATACCATTATTTCTAAATTGGACGAAATTACCCGTTCTGGAAATAAAGTCAAGTTGCAATGGGTTCCATCACATATAGGAATAAGTGGTAACGAGAAGGTTGACTGTCTAGCGAAGAAAGGAATTTCAGAAGGCATAGAATTAAACATCAAACCAGATTATTCCGAACTTTTACCAAAATATAAAGAAAAATGTCATCAAAATTGGATAGAACATTTTAACCTACGTTCAAAAACTAAGGCTATCTGGTATAAAACGATAGTCTGTGAACCTCCTCGTATACCATGGTTTTCAAATTGCAAAATGAGTAGGAAATTGTTGGTAACAGCTCTCAGACTGAGATCCGGACACATGCCGCTTAACAACTTTGCATTTTTAATGAAAAAATGTGCCTCCCCTAACTGTGAGGAATGTGATAAGGTGGAAGATGTTGTTCATCTCTTAGCGGAATGTGCCCGGTTTCAGGCTGAGAGAGATATACTTATTAATGAATTATGTTTAATCAAAAACAATATAGGATTATTTAATGAAATTTTATCTGCTCCTTTATCTGATGCGGCCAAAAAGTTGTATAGCTTTGCAAGTCTTCGTTTTGTTAAGTAGATATTAAGAGTAATATTTTGTTTGTAATAGTTTAAGTTATAAGGTACAATGGGACTGTCATGTATTTATGTACAAAAGTTCCTAAATTAATAAAGAGAAAAAAAAAAAAAAAAAAATAAACAGACACCTACCTTCAACCAACAAACAAACAAAAGCATTTCGAAAAACACTTACCTTTTAATGAAAAATATCAAAACAAAAACCCTTTTAAATCCTTTGCGTTTATCATTAGGCAGTGTTGTTTAAAACCCGATGAGTCAGCGGTGCAATGGTGACTGGTGACTTGTGACTAATCCTGTGTTGGTGAGTATTCGTGGCCACCGTAGCAACTGAGGGCGGGTCAAATGTTATTCTCTCATAACAAGTTATCTGTCAAGTTGAGACGTAAGCTTGAAGCGTTGGTCTGGATTTATTTTAGTTGCTACTATGTCTTGGGGTTTTGTAGCTGGATCTATGTAGGTACTATAGTTATATAATTTGTTTTTGTGTGATCAGTAGATACCACCTACCATTATTATTGGGAAAATATAAGTACCTATCTATCGCAACGTCACGCCTTTTTCCAGGCAGAGGTGCACATTACGTCACATTATGCCTATATACCTATACCCTACCTATTTTAATGTTTGTTTTGGGAAAAGCCCACCAAAACCTCGCGAAACCGTTGCAACTCCTGCAAGCCAGGATCTACAGGCCTCCCCTCGAAGACGCTAGCAGAAATTGTCATCAAATCATTAAACTCCGTGGATGCAGCAGCAACTGCTTCTACCAATACACACATCAGTTAAGCAGCTAACTTAGGTAGCAGAAGATTGAATTTAAATAACATTCTGCTTAATTAAAACTAACAACCTATCCACTAGATTTTTTTATGGTATAAGTCGGTAAACGAGCAGACGGATCACCTGATGGCAAGCAATCACCGCAGCTCGTAGACACCCGAAACACCGGAGGCGGAGGTGTTACATTTGCATTACCGACCTTTTAGGGGTTTGGAATTTAAGGGTTGTTAGGGAAGCGGGGATTGGGAAGGGGGAAGAATTGGGCCTCCGGTAACTTCACTCACTCAACGAAACACAACGCAAACGTTGTTTCACGTCAGTTTTCTGTGAGGCGGTGGTATTACTCCGGTCGAGCCGGCTAATCGTGCCGAAGCATGGCTCTCCCATACTAAGCTATACATAGGTTTGAATTTTACCTTGACTTTCATTGGCCACCGTTCGTATTAAATGGGCAAACATACTACTTCTAGTTATATTAGTACCTTAGTGTTTCTGTCATGGCGGCCGCCTTTGTAACAAAAAGAGCCAGAACTCAATTTCGCGATAAGTATCGCTTACATTGTTATAACCAGTTATTTATGGGCAAATATTAAACGGTTGGATAAATTAATTATATGTTGTTTATGTAGGTAGATAATAATTCTTGTTTCTGATTGGTTTTTGAGTCAAAATAGCTATTCAAATGTCACTCAACTTTGCGACTATAACTGTCAACACTATGGGTCTAGTCATGCCTATTGACCATTTGAAACTCGATAGCACTAGGTCTATTCATTTTAATAAATAAGTGAGTCAATTTTATGATACAACATAATTTCTAATTTCCAGTTTAATACATTTAACGCCTACGTCCACTTCTATGGGTTATATTATTGATCCTACAAAGATAAACAACGAGTCTTACTGCCGTACTCAGAGTGCTTTAATGGTTACCTAACCCAGTCCTTAAGAATTGTTTTCGATACAAAATCGTTACTAAGGTATAGTTTAAGTACCTAATCATTAAATGTCTCTGAGTGCGGCAGTTAGAATTCAGGTTCTAGATATAAATAAGTAATCAAATATAAGTTTTATTAATTTAGCACACTTAAGAGTAAACTGCCTTGAGAAATAAAACAAACAAATAATAACATTAATGAGCAATTATCAATAATTTCCATTAACAACTTTCACATAATAAACCAAAACCCAATTAAAAATAAACATTTAATTAAAAAAAAACCAATAACCGTGAAATATTCAATTAATACCAATAAACGCGGCGCACTCGGGTCACCATCTTTACAAGTGGCCAGTCGGACAATCCGAAAAGGTTAAATGGAGAATAAATAAAAGAAATCACTCACATGTCGGTCTGTCCGTCGTCCACTTACGTTCGATAATCACGATCGTGTTTAGATAAAAAAGAAACAATAATAACAAAATAAACAAGCTCCGTAATCACCTCATGTCAGCCGAATGAAGAGTAGGGTTACCATTTTTCGTGTTGGTACTAAAGTGGTATTTTAATGTGTGTTTTGTTCGACTGAAATTCAATTGTTGAATGTCTATTTTAGTATAAAGATATTTTTATTGTAACTTTCGTGAGACATACTAAATTAATTATTATGTTATCGGCTTACTCACGTCAGTAGCAGTGCGACAATCGCCGCGTCGTGTGTTGCGTAATGCTGCTCATGAATATGAGCCTCTAGCATGGCTTGAAACTAGTCGAGTTCCTCGTCAAAACGTTACGTGAGTAAGCCGATAATATAAAGATATTACGTGAAAATTAAAGATATTTTACGTGAATTTTTTTACATTGGTTTATCATTAGCTGTCATTTAGGTTTTGGAGATTAAAACTTAAAACAAAAACATTTATGAGAAAGCATAAGACAAACAAAATATAAAATGGAAGGATGTTACCGATACATCGTCGTACAGTCGTAGAGGTTTAAAAATATTTAAAATCCTATATTTTGTTCTAAAAAAACTGTATTAAGTATCTCGCATTTATTTAATTCATAGTCACTCTACTTTTCACTTCAAACTCAAGTTACGAGTTTCGTCATGACATGACGTATGCGCAAGCGACGTCCAAAATACTTATTATATATTATTTAAATGATTAACTTTAAAGCACTCGTGATTTAGTAACTCTACCGTTATTTGACATATCTGTTTTGACAAGTGACATATTAAGAAATGTCACTTCTACTTTGGTCAGTACCACTCTACGTAAGAGCGGACATTTTAATTTATTAAGTCAAAATTACAGGATCAATGTCAATTTGTTTGTTGTTGATGCACTTTAACTACTCCTTTTTTGTGGGGTGAAAATCATCCCAAGATTTCTCTCGCCTTGGGTGAGACAAGACGGAGTGTCAGACTCTTACTGATTAAGTTCACCCCGTGACAATTATAGAATAGCCTAGCTATTTCTTGCTGAAGCCCCGGTAACCTGCTAGGTCGTCTGTAGCTCTTTTACTTCATGGTTGAATAAACAATCGTTTTATCCCTACTTATAAGTAAAGCTGTCTCTATCTCCTTGCAATCTAACTTATCCCGCTAGTAACTACATCGTCTAGTAATAACAAAACAAAGCTATGAATAATTAAATTTGTCAAGCAACAGCCATTTATTTGAATCTTGTAACTTCAGACGTTGGGGACAGCCCACCTGCTACAAAATGCACTTCTGTTTACCCTAAGACTGCAGCCTCATTCAAAAAAAGACCTCATCCCATTTTCCATAAGACTGAAAGTTGCAAACATGGGAGTGGTCACAAAGTTTCATGATGTTCAGTTGGTGCAGCGTTGGCCGTGAAGTGTTATGGTATTCAGTGCCGTTTATAACCACTAATCTAGAGGATAATAGAGGGGAAGACACCTGAGGCCAATATTGTTGAGACTAGCCTTCCTTAGCTGTTTAATCTAGAATGATCCAATGTCAGACTTGGTCAAGACAGAATCCAATCTATATTAAAATGAAATCTCAGTTTGTAACAAGACTAAATTGCAAAGTCGAAATGAGGAAAGCAAACAATATCGTGTTCTCTTCATGCAATATCTGTTTTACTGGTGTAAAAATACTATACTACAGAGTAATTTTGAGTTTATATTAGGTTTACCCTTAGGCGCGCTAATTACAGGGATGACGCATAATTGGTACAATATCAAAAAGTTACAATAGTGTTTAGAAACAGAACAATACAACGCAGTCTTTGAAAATTTTGAAAAATTACTATCCTAGAAACTCATCTCTGGAACATAATTTCTAATTACCGTCTTAAAAATTAAATACTAAACTTAACCACCACTTAAACAAACAGCATTAAATTATGCATTTAACATTTTAACTCCCTCATCGCGAATTTTACCCATATTTAAAGAGAGAATTTTGCATAAATTCGTCCGAAAGTCGGTTGAGCAAACAACTTTGGTTAGGAGATAGGAAAATGGCGGTTATCGTAAATTTTAATCATAATTTAAGAAGGGCGATGAAGAAATATGACGTAATAAGTAAGTATAGCGGCTCTGAGGCTCGAGATGGTGCTTGGAAAGAGGGATGGTAAACGAACAAAAATATTGTTATGCATCATGCCGTTACGGTAACTAGGTTATTTATTATAAAAGCTGCTAACTTTTTTTCACGAGATTCCTTGAGACTGATGTAGAAGAAAGCTTATGCAGGTAGGCTACTTGCTCTATTTAGTTTTGTGCAGTTAAAACCAAAGTCAGTCAAAGCATTTATTTAAATTAATCTTAAATTAGGCATAAAAAACACTAATATAATGGAAACAAATTATGCAACTAACGTCTGGAGAAAGGTTTTTTTTATTTAGTTAAAAGTACAGTTTAAACCTCTGCCCTAGCATCCCAAACTCTAATTAACGAAACTAAAACAATAATGAATTAATCTAATATTAACTCAATTAAAAAAACCCAAAAAGCTAATAATCTAACTTATGGCATCTGTTTTAAATTATCAGAATCATTAAAAGTCTTAATTTTGCTACCCTGTCCTGTTTGGCACGTGCTGAAAAGCCATGCGGTTCTTATACAAACGCAGCGCCATCACTATTAATTTTTTTTATACTATCTTTATCATGTATCTCTAATGTGATTAGTATCAAATTATAGCCCTACAATTATTTATCATTTCTTCTTATTGGTAGCACTATACGCCATAGGAAACAATTTTAAATACAATCAATATTATAGCAAAGCAATTGGAAACAGTTCACAAATTGCAAGTTCCCATCATGATTTCAACAAACAAATTCTCTAGCCTCATTACAAGTCGTCCGTCTGGTTGCGGATGGTGCAATTTAAAATCTCTCCGTTCTCTCGTTATCGGATATTGATCCGACAAAATTGCAAATTGCATTCCTTCTTACCTACCTACCTACGTTTCTACCTGACAACACGCTCATACTAACGATCTTTTTCATTTAAATCCTTGTTTATTTTATTTTGGATGTCTAGTGCATTATTGTTTGGTCTGTCTGTCTAGCTTTGAGCTTTTCTTGCTTGAAGAAAAAGAAATATTTAATTTTGATTCTGTTATTGTCATCATTGTATGGTGTGCCACAAGGATGCATACTGGGACCACGAAATGTTTTTGATACATCGATGTGTAGTTACGCTTAAGTAAAAATAATGATTACAAAAAAAATAACGAACGCTGTGGACTTTAATTTAGTTTTTTATTTGACGATTTATCTACTTAAATTATGATATCCACAACAACTCTGATGTAGATTTGACTTTGTTTCGGTCATCAAAATAACATTTAGATAAAGACTAGACTTTAAGTGAAATGTGTTCTTTAAGTGGAAATTAAGTGTAAACAGATTTCTTCAATCTACTTACACTTAATTTCATACAATATACAACCAGAGCTTCTGCTCAAAACCAATCAGAGGTTTCACAACAACTAGCCACGATATGCAAGCGACTCTGTATCCAATAATGAGCGGCCAAGTAACAAAACCAATAACCGAATAATGCCTACCGGCAAAGAAAACGTACTGTCGGAAATTATCGAAGAGGTTTTTTTACAAGAAATCATTTCTTATGATGTCTGGACAAGGTTGTTTGTTTTACCAGCAAATAGTTGGGTAAATTACCCAGACATGGCTTATTGATTACTGGCCTGTTCTCTGCAATTATTATAATGTTACGTTTACATACCAATTTAGTTGAGATTGTCTTATTATTTTTTTAAGCAAATTAGCTCCGTTGTGAAGTAGGTACTGGTATAAGTAAATATTGTGGTTATTCCGTTTCGCGTGTGTGTTCTAGAGTTTTTAATTGTGTGTTTTACTCCAGTGCTTTGAGTTAAGGTATTTATTAGTGAGTTTAATGTAGATACAGAGTCATTGGTATGAGTAGGTACTTTACTGTAATTTAATTTATTTTGCTGGTTATTTTTACTGGTGTTTTTAACTGTAGTTAAGTACCGTATATATCTATACCCAAAGAAGGGTACCTACCTAAAGAAAATTTTAAATAAAAGAACTCCCAAAATAGAGTTCTAGAATGGAATTCTCGAGACAGCTCTCACAAACTTTCAATTCGCCTTTTTTGCCCTTAAACAATTCTTTTTCTTGGAAGCGTTGCCCCACACTTGGAGTTTCTCCTGTGTCGTGGGTGCGTTTACAAACATTACATACACACTTATGCCACCCAGACCCGAAACAACAATTTGTGGATCACACAAAGAGTCGTTCAGTGTGGAAATCGAACCCGCTACACCTTGTACGGCAACCGGTTGCCCAGCCACCGCACCAACCATGCAGTCAAAATTTATTTACATGATCGACTACCAATACGAACTATACATAATAATATGTATATGCGAAAATAGATTAAAATGATATGAAGGCAAAACCAAGAGAAAGAAAAAAAAACTCCACAAATATTAATTTATACAGCAAACCGCACACTCGAATAAGCTAAAGTACACACCATCCTACTTTTTCCACGTAAGTACACATTACAATAATTTATTTCGTCGTAAATATTGCCATCTTCAAAATTACGACTCATTTGCGTCACGTGCCGCCGTAGGGTTGTCGCAGAAACTATTGTCTGCGTCCCTAATAAAATAACGAAAGAGATAAATAAAATAAACATTGGTTTCTATAAAAAATAAAGTGCGTATTGTGTGGAGGCGTTCAGCGTGGGAATGACTGATGCTTGCGCCATGGGTGACCTCCGGGGATGACGATAAATTTATAAATGATCATTTTAGTTCAACCCTATGTGATGGGTAAGTGTTATTATTAAATAAATAACCGAATAATGGAACCAATTGCAATGTGTTTTATTTGATTACAGTCTTACAGATATAAAATCTTTGGCAAGATAACAATACAATAGCATATTTCTCTACTCTGTGATTCCTGTTTTATACTTATCACCTACATTATCAAATTAGGTTCACTTTCAATTAAAAATAACTAATAATAATACCCACAGGCACAACGTGTCGTGTCATAAACCCCATAAAAAATAATGACATTGCCCTTTTTGCATAACCATAGAAAAACTGTCACATGTGTATAATATAACATGACTTTTTGCCTTTTGCAGTGACGTAGCAATCCATACAAATCTTTTGACACGATGCGACTAAACTGTCGCAGCGCCCCACGTGACGCGACAGTTTGTGCGACGCGACAAAAAATCGATCGTGTTTACCCCAACTTTAGCTATGGTAAATGTTAAATAGATAACGACTCCACGTGAAGCAATTCGGAGGTGCTCGTGCATAGAAATTTTCGAATTAAGAATGCGTTCGTCATGTTTCGTTTATGTGATTAAAATATAAATTGCCAGTAACCAATGTCACGTTTTGGGAGAGAGTTATTTCAATTTAAGTGTAGTTTTGATTTTTTTCTTTATGGTTTGATTCATTATTCTCGTTACCTGAATTGATTCACGACTTTTACAGATTTCTAGAGTTAGATAACTATAACAATTATTATGTAAGAAATAAGTAAGATATCTATACATATAATAAAATCGTAGAAAAGTGCTGTCTGTACATTGAAAATAAAAATTAAAAAAATTGCAGGGGTTATTGTTATGTCGATGTCGAACCCAAAAATGGAATTAACTTTTTTTTTGTCTGTTTGTCTGTTTATCTGTTTGTCTGTTTGTCTGTTTGTCTGTTTGTCTGTTTGTCTGTGCGCGCTAATCTCAAAAACGGCTGATCCGAGTTGGATGCGGTTTTCACGAATATATTGTGGTATGCTTCAATTTACATTTAGTGTTTGTTTCATGTCAATTGGTTCATAAATAAAAAAGTTATGTCAAATTAAAGAATCACGTCGAACACTATTCTATGCTTATACCATTAATCTCCGCAACTATTTGACGGATTTGGTTGAAATTTGGTACAGATATAGTTTAGAACCTTAGAAAGGACATAGGACAGTTACATTCATTTGGTTGGGTATCGACCGAGCGCTTCGGTACTATCGTAAAAGAAGTGTATGTGTATGTAATACTGCTGTTTCGTATACCTATTCTAAATAAATTGGTTTCGTTGTATTTGTCAATTAATAAGTTTATTTGTTGGGTTTTCCTGGTTTTCTGGTTAAATTATTTAACGTAGGTTTAGTTTGATATCGATTATTAGTAGTTACTGTAGTTAGTTTTTTTTTTAATAAAATTGTAAGTCTAATTTATTAATTAATTAGATAGATTAGATTTAAGTCGTTTCTTTTAAATTATTTAGTTTAAGCTTGGTTATTATGCGGCGGCCAGCTCGGGCGCTGCTCACGTCCCAGAGGGTCATGGCTATCCGGGTGATCCGCGGATATCGCACGATCTCCGGAGAGGCGGCGAACCTCCTTGCCGGATTACCGCCGTGGGATTTGGAGGCGAAAGTGCTTGCGCGCGTCTTCTGTTTGCGTGCCGACGCACGTCGCCGGGGCGAAACTCCACTGCCGCGCCAGATTAGTGCGTGGCGGGACGAGCTCCGGCGCGATCTCATGGCGGAATGGCAGCAACGACTGTCGCAACCGAGGGCTGGGCTCGCTGTCATTGCAGCGATAAGTCCCCTCTTTGAGGAGTGGCTTGAGAGACGCCACGGCGTCCTCACCTACCGCCTGACGCAGGTGCTTACCGGACATGGAAGTTTCGGTAGGTTCCTGTTTCTGATTGGGCGGGAGGAAACGCCCGGGTGTCATCACTGCGAGGACCGTCCTGAGGACACAGTGGAACATACGGTGGCGCTGTGCCCTGCATGGGCTGAGCACCGCCGTGGCCTCAGGGATGTAGTCGGCGACGGCGACCTCTCGCGTCCGGCATTGGTACAAGCCATGGTGCGGAGCGAGGGGGACTGGGATGCCGTCTCCTCCTTCTGCGAAGCAGTCATGCTAGCTAAGGAGGAGGCGGGGCGCGTGAGAGAACGAACCTCCTCACGCCCCAGCCGTCGCGAGAGACACTCCGGGCGTCGGGGATCGCGTGACGATCTCCGGCCACCGTAAGTGCGGGCCTGCGGACGGCGAGCAAGGGTAGTTCGCCGCCCGACCAGAACCAGACCCGTGCGTGCGGCGCGTCGCGTTCCGCGCGCGCCTCAAGGAGCCATCAGACCACCACAGATGGGGCCCAGTAGGGCTGATGCCTAATCTGGAGCTGCGGACTACCTAGCGGGTTTACTGGGGCTCCGGCTCGAAAGGCAGGAGAAGGAACGGGGTGGTTTTTAGTCAGTAAAAGTCTGACACTCCCTCTCGCCTCGCCCAAGGCGAGAAAAGTCATTGGATGATTTTCCCCCCTCAAAAAAAAAAAAAAAAAAAGCTTGGTTATTATAGCATTGAGGATAGGTTGTAATATGATTTCTTTTTTAATTGTTATAAATTCGTAGCTTTCTTTAATTCTTTAGTTTTCATCTTAAGTTCGGAAAGATTATAATATTTCTTTAGTTTAAGTCCGTTTTTAAACTATTTTTTTCAATGCCCTAAGTGAGTATACATCTATTAAATTCAAACGCAGAGCTCATTATGTTGATTTTTGAAGAGTTCCCTGGAATATCTTCTACATCTCATTTTTGAAGAGATTCCGCGAGATCGGGAACTATGTGGTTAAAACCAAAAATTTGCCGGAAGTCACTATTCCACGCGAACGAAGTCGCGGGCAAAAGCTAGTTAAGTAATATGTTCGAAAAAAGCTCAAGTTTTTGAGGTAAAGGAAACATTAAGTAGATAAGACTTGGCTACCGAACAAACAGGGGTAGAAAAACAAACAAAACGTATAGCCATGCTTGTACGTTTGGAGCCAGTCTGTCCACTCAAACAAATTGATGCTTAAACGTATCTCGACACATTTCCTTCTGACGATAATGATTGATACAAATTGACCATCCATAACGACAAGAGAAGCTGATAAACAAAATAATTGAGGACAAGAAAAATGTATTTAGATTAATTTAATTAGAGCATTTTAGTAACAAAAAAATCTAGGATGTTATCCACGAAGCCATGCCAAGCCAAAAATAACATGACAAAACGCAAAATACCTAGGTTTGGAACTGCTCATCTCTGCCTTTTCGTGCTATAAATAACAGATACAACGTATAATATTATTAGAAAGAAATATAACCTAAGTAAACCCGTTTTCAATTTGCAGCGAAATTTGATCTAAAACAAACCTTTTATTAACCCCAAGACGGCGACGTACGAGTAGTTTATACCAAACTGTTTGCATAGTCGATTCGGCCCGATCAATTAGGCTGTATGGGACGTTGCCTGTGCCCAACAGATACGGGCCGTAAACAAACATTAGGATAATCGTTATAAGTCTATTCGATACTTATTATCGAGTGCATCCATCATTCGAGACATTAATCGATGTTTAAATTGCGGTATCGAGTTATTGTTTTTGTATGACTTTATTGAATGTTTTAATTTTATTGTCGTATTATTATTCTTATTTAATGTTAGTGGAAATGTGTTTCTTATATCATTCATGATTATTGTATGTGACATTTTAACTATTTTATATCTTCACTTATGAGTATGACACAGTAATAAAATTCTCCTAAACGGAAAATAATACTTGGAAGAGTTTATTTAATATGAATAACTAATATCTTATGATTGCTATTTTACTTTCCAAGA
Source organism: Spodoptera frugiperda (assembly GCF_023101765.2). Classification (NCBI taxonomy): domain Eukaryota; kingdom Metazoa; phylum Arthropoda; class Insecta; order Lepidoptera; family Noctuidae; genus Spodoptera; species Spodoptera frugiperda. The sequence continues at coordinate 4,282,900 of NC_064226.1, read as the reverse complement.
AATAATTTTATCATTCTAAGCAATAAAAATAACTTTGAATCCGCCTACGCCAAAGAGACACAAATTAGGCGGGTATACTTAGTTATATCCCTTTTTCTATTAAAAATATGCCACCCTACCACCTACCTACGATCGAGCTGCAGACTGCCTAGCGGGTTACCAGGACTCCGGCTCGAAAAGCAGGAGTAGGAACGGGGTGGTTTTTAGTCAGTAAGAGTCTGACACTCCCTCTCACCTCGGCCAAAGCGAGAGAGGTCAATGGATGACTTTCCACCCTCAAAAAAAACTTACGTACGATACTAGGTCACAAAAAATCACACAAACACACTTATAAAAACAACCCACATAACACAAAACTATTAAACAAGCAACATCACAAATCTGCCAGTCATTCACTGATTTCACGATCACCCAGACAGTCTACCCATATTACACGGATATGTTACCCACGACATGTCTGGCTCCGGATAACTTATGCATGCACTTGTTAGACTAGTTATCCAGAATTATCCGGATTCAGATCTAATATTAAAATGAGACGCAATTTGTGCGCCGCCGATACTGCGGAACGATCAATCTACCGGATTGAGCACACCCTGTACGTGGACGAAAAAGTAATAGAGTCGATGTTCGTTAAGTAATTGTGGATTAATATTTTAGTGGGTGATGGAGTGGTCGGAGTTGGCTTGCCTCACGATCAAGCTATTTGGTTAGGTTTTCGAAAGTATAGGAGAGGTGTAAACATTTACAGATAGTTTAAGTTTAAAGGCTGTAGTCTCGCTTATTAAGTTAATAATCCCTTTTATTGTAAGTATACAGGACAAAACATCATTTCATTTAAACAAACCGTCAATATCAATTTGGTCAACCTAAAGATGAAACACAATTTTTCAAAAACGTTTTATGAGCTCTGATCGAAAAAATGTTAAAGAAAAACATTTAATGTGAACTTAAACCCCGCAATAAACGACCGCAATAGTCAACCCATCAAATGTAAAAAAATGCATCCACGGGCTCTCAAAATTTGCAGGCTGAAGTGGCAATGGGCAGGCTACGTCGCTCGAAGGACTGATGGCCGCTGGGCCAGGAAAACGATCGAGTGCTGTTCAATATTCTGTTATAAATCTAATAAATTAAAATTCAAACATCTCCACGCCATTTGCTATCCAAAGGGCGTTATTCAAATAAGACACGCTGCGTATCGCAGGCGACTTGTCGCTTGATGGATCGCCTCGGACCATTTTTAATCATCCATGTAAACCATTCATGTTGCCTTAAACACCTTTGTCACACAAATGAAATTAAACCCTGCACTTTAAACTTTAAGGTTTATTTTCAGTATTGCGTTTCGTGTTTTATAGATAGATTTAGTGATGAGTTTATATGTGTTTATTATGAGTTCCGCTGTCAAATAATGTGTCCTGTTGTTTGTGTGTCCGTAATGAGGTTTGGTTAGCGGCATGAATTATTTCTTTAACTTACACCTAAGTTACGGTGTAATAAGGCGCATTTTTGCGTAAATTTTATTAAGTAGTCACACGTTAAAAATATAGGTCTGCGGGTAAGTAATGGATGCTATTGTGTACCTTACAAAGGATTTCAAACTATGAATGAAGACCTATTTCTTTCACGTCACCATCACACGTTGATAGTCAAAGAGTTTGGTAGGGTTACCGAATATAGTTCGCGCCTCTTTTGTTAATAAGGAAATGGGTTCAATACCGCATTTTGTAAGAGAAAGTTTCAATATCAAATATCCATTAAAATCGCAATTCAAAGTGAATACAAAACCTCTGTATGGTATTTACTCGTACGAAAATAGGTACAATTCTACTAACAATACAACTACTTCAAACAATGTTTTAAACCTACAATAGTTAGTCTTCCTTCATAAACCTTTCCACTTAAGTCTTTGAAATGAGTATTGTTCCAAACAATTCCTCGTCTCTGCAGCACCCGTACTCAGGATCCACGCACAGTCAGCTTAGCCACGGAACCACTTCTTGCAATAGTTTAATCCACTAAGCTGAGCTCCGTCAAATGTAGATCGTGGAAGCAAGATGAATTATCTTTACTGAAACAAAGCTTTTCATTCGCATTGTTAGAGCGAGGCTCATAGCTCGCTACGTGCATTACACCCGCCGCTATTTTGCGACAAAACCCTCCATTAGAGGTAGCATTGTGCCACCACTCAATGCATGATTAATGATTGCAGACTTCGAAAACATATTCATTCGTGGGAGCCCCTCTATTCCGCTGTCTCGTTCCACTACAATGCGAGATATCGATATTATTCCGCGAGACGCGAAAAATGGTATGTTTACATCCGCTCGATTAAGCGCAGCGTTCGATGGGTTTTTGAAAAATCGACGAACGCTCGAAAGATATGCGTCGCGTGCCATGAACCCCTTGAACAAATAACTAAAATACAACTCTAATCTTCACACAATAAGCTTCAATATCAATTGACAAGTAAAAGTTTACACGCACTTAGTGCTTTACGAAGCGTAGCAAGGATGTTGTTTTATTGGAAACGGATAATTTATTTGGTGTATTTATTTTGTTGCGGCGCTCGTCGGATTCAATAACGTGGGACAGAATGTTGTGGTGATGATCGCGTTATTAGTATGTGGAGAAAGATTGAACATTCAATCAGAGACGACAGACAGGCGCAATCTGGCACATCAAGCAAACATTTCACACAAGTAATTTAACGGAGATTGACTTGTTATAAACACATACGTCACTAAGTTAAAATTAAAATGTAAACAAACTTGCTAAAAGAAAATTAATTATACAAGCTGGTAGCTCATATTTCATCGCCTAAAGTAAAGGAAAAACTAGGTTACTAGGAAACCAGCAATTTGTAAGCAGTAAATTCGAAAGGCGTCGTTAGCTTAAGTGGGGAACACCTCGACGCATTCTAAAACCTTTCTATTAATCATGGTGGAGTACGTAATTAAATAAAACTTTTAATGGAGAAAAATGTTGATTCGGGAAACCGGACGAGAGCTCGATAAATATGGGAAACGAAGCTGAAGATACGAAAAACAGAAAAGTTTATCTCAAATTTTGGAAATGGAAAATTCCCAAGTGAATTAATTTTCGAAAGTGGGACACAGCACTCAGCTTTAAACAGTTTTGGCTAACACAATTTTCTTGGAGTAATTCACCCGTCGCGTCAGCTCGCTCGATATCATCTGATTCGGAAGCTAAAACTGGTTGCACAGCAAATTGAGTTACTGGACGAAGAAACTTAAAACTATCTGAAAACATTTGATCTCTTCTAGGGAGTACAAAAGTAAACATTTAAGTACCGATTCCTTAAATTATTATTAGTCAATTTAAAATTTTGTTTTCTTCAATCTTGGATAAATAATTTTATATTGTCTATTACTTATCTATCCAAGGACTTAATACAAATCAGCTTCTTGACATATTTTTCACAATAACTAACGAAAGCATTTTGCATCCTTTAGTACTGCAAACATCCTTTGCTATTTTCCTTTCCTTTAAGATAGTCTCCCTTCACTGTATTAATATCTACAAGCAGAGTAATATAGTTTAGTACCTACAAGGACACCCGAAAATCCGAAATCCTCAGCAAATCAAGTCTATTAGGAGACCCGACAATTCTGTTCCCAACGGAAATTACCCGAGACCCGTGTCAGACAACGACAGTGTCCCTTCAAAACTAGCCTAATGACATTTCAATGGAATTGAAGGAATTATGTACTTAACAAAAGTCATTTGCATACAATATGGGTCGTTTGTAAACTTTGATTTTGAAGATCTTCGGCACTCTTTGTGGGTTACGAAGAAAGCTAACGGGATTATGTTGTTTTACGTTTTATTCTAAATGATACAATGCAAAGCAGATGGTAGATAGTTATAATCCTTAAGTTTATCCTCATGCAAAACTTTATCACTGGGATCATTTCGTATAGTACGATTATTTAGGTAATATAAGGCGATTTTTAAATGGGTTAAATCATCAAATCACTTCTCTCGCCTTGGGGAGGCGATTCTTACTGACTAAAAACAACCCCGTTCCTACTCCTGCTTTTCGAGCCGGAGCCCCGGTAAACCCGCTAGATAGACCGCAGCTCCAATATTAGACGGTAGGATGTGAGTTAGTCAATTAAGCTAAATTCTATTTGTTATCTAAGAACAACATTAAAGAAACTCTTGCACTTACTTCTTTTAAAAGAACTTTAAACACATTTGAAGGATCTAAAAATACGACCGGTAAAATCTGCTCTACGCCCATAAACCATCGAATTGCTTGCAGAAAACATCAAAACTATAATTAAAACTAAAGCGAGTTTGTTAGAAGTGGTGTTTGTCGTACAAAAGCGTCGGGAAAGTTGGGTAACTGCTGGCAGAAGTCATTTTAAATGTTTTTCACCGTTGAAATTAATTTCTGGGGACCAACTGAGCTGAAACAGTGAATTTCGAAGCGGAAAGTTGGTTTGTATTCAGAAAAAAGTCTATAGCTCTTGTAGAAAAGTCTGCATCGACATTTTGGTACACAATCACATTATTTTCCCGTAAGACATACAAAGGCTTTAGTACATCTTCCATTTATTACGACATCCTTGGTCCTATATCGCGAAAACCCCTCTTTTGGTTTTAAAACAAGTTCTTTCACTGTATTGCCGAAATATGAGTATTCAGTACTCTACTAGAAGACATCTTCTTGTAAAATACAGAATGAACAATAATAACAGTAAATCCTTGGTTTACCAATTGGTAGTAGGTTGACGGAGGGTTGATGGAGAACATTACAACTTGGCTCACAACATGCCGCCGATACCGTTAAATTAGGGATACGACTGAGCCTACCCATTGATTGAACAGAGAAAACTTAGAGACTGCCCATTAATTACATGTTTAGTTGAATCTAATTTAACCAAACATAAAGGCTTTTTTTGCTGGTGCAAAATCATCCAATTACTTCTCCTGCTTTGGGCGAGGCGAAAGGGAGTGTCAGACTCTTACTGACTAAAAACCACCCTGTTCCTACTACTGCTTTTCAAACCGAAGCTCCGGTAAACCTGCTAGGTAGTCCGCAGCTGTGAATCAAGCATCAGCCCTACTGAGCCCCATTTGTGGTGGTCTGATGCCTAAACATAAAGGATTGAATGTGATTATGTTTATGTAAATAGACAGACACTCAGATAGCATTGAAAAGTTTGATACCAAGATAAATATCTTTTAGCATGTTCTAGTAACTTTGTCTTTTAAAGAAGACGGAACGTCTGACTATGATTGACTAGAAAACACTATTACAAAATGTAAGGAAATATCTAAAAAAAGGTAAAGTAAGTTTCACCAAGAAATGTACAAATAAGGAAGTTCTCTACACATTTCTCTGTCCTCAAGGCTAGACCGACGGGAATGATCGCAGAGCTAATCTTGAGGGCGGGCAGCCGCTTACGCAAATGTCATTCACGCGACCCCTTCACGCTTTTACACACCAAATTACCAAGACCTTCCCTGCCCCCCGCCCTCCTCACTTAAACAGACGAGAAAGGATAAGACCGGTAGTCCACAAAGGCGCCAATTACGTTGGTCTTTCATAGATATGTGAGTAGAATGGGATTCGGGCACAATCCTTCGTGATTGCGCCTCGTTCCATTTTCAAATCCTCTACAGCCGTTTGTCGTCCGAACTTGTATCGGTTTGCTTTGCGAATTTATAACGTTGAAACTTCAGTTCAAACACTAGAGACTGGTTTGCTAAAATCTCTTTTGGTATTCTGGAGAATCCTGACGATAGACCTGCAAAGGAATTCTGTATGTTTTAGCTGGTTTCAAACAAGTACAGAAAAAATCAATCAATTTCAAATTCAGTACAACACGTTGTCCAATACATATTAATTATTATTAAACTTACAATGATTTAACTACAAAATAGATAATTCCATACAAATTTCGCAAACATTAATTTAACTTGGAACATTAGTGACACAACTTTCGAATTACAAATTCCAGTGGACCATTAGGGCAGTGCAAGTATTAATCAAAGGGCCGGTACCCCCAAATCTAAGGAACGCCCTATACCCTTAAATTGTATTGTCAAACCAACACATGCTGCTAAAATAGCTCCTCAAAATGTCAGCGTCACAGAGTAGAAAAATAGACAGGCTGAAATGTGCACGCTGCAAAATTGCCCATAAAGCTTTCCTCGTACGATTTTAGTCTGTGGCCTAATAGTGCGCACACGTGCAAAACACTTGAAGAGGGAGTGTTACTAAAATGGACCGCCACTATCACGTAATTAAGTGCCCCGGTCCGCTGTTCACCGGACCGTAAGGGGACACTGGGCTAGAATGGCTGAGGTATTAAAATAACAGAATCCTTCTCACAATAGACATTCAACCTTAACATTTAAAGCGTAAAGCTCAATATGTTTATCACAATATTTGTGGAATAAGGTATTTTGGCAATTGGGGTAATGTGTTAGGCATAAATTACTAGTTTTCTTTGGAGTTAAATTAAGTACGGATGAAGGCAGTTAGTAGTTAGTGTCCGGCGTAATGACTGTGGAAACGGGTGGGGGACCGTGATAATAGATTCACGGAGAGCCAACTAATTTGGCAAGACCACTAAAAAGCTTCAGTTAAGTATGTACCATATGCATATTAGGAACCCGACACACTGTTTATATTGTTTGAAAAGACCGTACTTATCTATCTATGCGTCATGAATGGGCCGGCTCGACCGGAGTGATACCACGGTCTCACAGAAAACCGACGTTAAACAACGCTTATGTTGTATGAATGAGGTTACCGGAGACTCAATTACCAAGTAGGGCTGATGCCTGATCAGAAGCTGCGGACTACCTAGTGGGTTTACCGGGGCTCCGGCTCGAAAAGCAGAAATAGGAACGGGGTGGTTTTTAGTCAGTAAGAGTCTGATACTCCCTCTTGCCTCGCCCATGGTGGAAGAAGTCATAGAAAAATAATCCCCCTAAAAACCCGTTTAAATAGGTATGGACTTGCACGCTGCAATTAAACGATCTGAAAAAACAAAGAAATCTGCAACCCAACCCACCAACTAAGAAAAAATAAATAGCCACACATTCGTACTGAAACTCCCCCACACATAAACTTCGAATGTTAAATAATTAAATAAACATGGCTTTTATACAAATAAAATGTAATCGGTGTTAATAAACATCGTCTAGTTGTGAATTCAAATCCGTGGTCGCATCCGGAGGTCGTATAAAAGCGATTAATATTCTACACTGTTACTGCTAGTGATGGGAACAGAACTACGTAGTAACGTAGCAGTAGTATTAGAACTCGAAACGGGATATTTACCATGTTTTTCTATTTATATAATATAAAGTATATAAAATTTAAAAATATACAAAATAGAATAACATGGTAAATATCCCGTTTCAAGTACTAATACTAGTGTTAGTGACCATGTCAGTTTAAAAACTTATAATACGTAGCAGTAAATATTAGGTTCAGATTCGAACTAATATATTTTTGTATTAGTTACTTTTCGCAAAAAACTGAAATGAAATTAAAAATATGTAGGTATATTGACACGGATGTGAGGGGAAATAAATACAAGAAACAAACTTTGTAGTAAAAATCGAAAACTAAATAATTATAGCTTATATCACATTAGAACAAATTCATAGTAATTTGACAAAAAAAATGTGTTAAAAATATAATTACATGCATAGACAACTAGGAAGATAAATTGGGGCCTCGGGCTGTAATTAAACTTTATAACAGGTAATTAGTGACACTCGCAAAGAAAAACAACTAATGACCAGGTGAGTGCTTGTAAAATCATGTAATTTTTTCTTCAAATCCAAGTGATGAATTTGATTTCTTATATGTATACTTTATTGAGTTTCAAAGTGTGTTAAGCACCAGAGGGCTAAGTATGAGTTTGATTTACGTTTAACGAGATCGAATCGAGCGAGAGCCCGTTCGGCGTTCTGATTGGCCGGCACGAATGAACCAACCAATCACACCGCCGAACGCGCTCTCGATTCGATCTCGTTAAACGTAAAACAAAATCGTACTAAAGGTAAAAGCAACAGTAACAGGTATTTGCTAAATAGTTACTGAATTTAAATAAATAACAGTTATAAAGTATTATAACACATTGAACATGGCACATCCCTAGACACAATTTGAATGAACGCGCTGCGTGAATGCAATAAAATAGTTTCCATAAGATTTTTACGCCGTAAATCGACTTCACACAGGAAGTCGGGAAATTAATGCGTGTAGTACAAGATAAATATAATCAAGTACATGTTTGTGGGCACCGTATGTTTGATTGAATAATTACTTTCATACGTGCTTTGTATTGATGTAGGTAATTTTATAAAAAGTGTACTAAATTTTACTTTAGCCTTACTAGGGTGACATAATTTTTGGATTCACATAACTGCTCTTTCTTTCCTTATTGAATCCACATTTGATTGAAGACAAATGCTCAAACTATGAAATAGATTATCTCTTTCTCAATAAATAATAATAATAACTAATAAACTACGCATTTTCATTTACGCATGGCCTGATCCAGACACTCTTACGTATTCAAGGACACAAACGGATTCTTTCGAACTTTAGTTAATGTGAAGACGTAGTCATTTTCAGCAAATAATACCCATACATACTATTTAACCTTCTCTACTTTTTTTGAATTTGTATTTCCAGTATTTTTCTAATAGCCAGCGTTTCTACATTCAACAATCGTAAACAACAGACTCCTAACTTGCTTTATGTTATCCTTAATCTTAACAATCGTCTCATCAACATACTCGAAATGACGACACAAAAAACTATCCTTATTCCGGTCACATCTTCGATATCCGACCAATAAGGTTACTTCTTCCAATTTCTATCCAATTCCCATATTAGAGGGCCTAGAACGAGTTTGTTTTACGTTTAAAGTGACCGAGACGTTACCGCGTTTACCTCTGATTGGCTCGTTCATTGGAGGAGGCCAATCAGAACGAGGTGAGGCCTGCCACGACTGCGGAAGAATTTCGTTTCTCACACCCTCGTACCCATGTTTGAGACGGGACACTGAGATGGGTTTTATGTCAGTAAGAGTCTGACAGTCCCTTTCATCATCCCCAGGTGAAGAGGCTCCATGAGGATTTCCCACCTTAGGGTAGAAAAAAAGGCCAATCAGAACACAATACGTCATCAACGTGTCGATCTCGTTATACGTAAATCAAACTCTTACTAGGCCCTCAGATGTTATGTTAACAATAACTTATTTGACTAACAAACAGTATCGGCCGATTATCCTGCGTCTTGCTTGCATTATGCATGAGTGTCCAACTTCCTTCCAGCCCTTGGTTGCATGATGTAATGTCGCCTACACATTGTTAGGAGAAATAGAAAAAATATTGTAAGTATGTATGTAAACGTCACGTCTTGTTGGCTTGGATGATTGATTTGACATTGTCTTGTTCCATACTATAACGTAATACGTATAATAATAGTTTCTTGGTAGACGCATAGGCTAGAAAACATTCATAATAATAATTATACTTTATTTTCTTTCAAAATCTGTTTGTGTAGGTTTTTGTTTTATCACGGGGGAAAAGGCGCGTTTAAAATGCGCCTAGCTTTCTTAGGATAAAAGTACTAGGGAATGTGAGATTTTACCGCACTAAAACCACCCCGGTGGCCACCTTTAGCATCTGTAAGGGGCACCGGGTCCTTTAATAGACCTGCCCCGGGGCTGTTTGTATAACCTACGATTTTCTTCAACAGTACTAAAATGTATTTTCAGAAATAAGGTTATTTTCTAACTTAATTGAAATTAAAACTTGCTGAAAATCGTTCCAGTACCTTATAAAAAACAGACTTTTTTACAACATTTAAACTCAAAAATTTCGCACCAGTTACACTAAAGTAAGAAAAAAACTACCAACTTCTGTTACGTATGTGTAGGTACCACCATCAAATTCTATTTGGAAACTATAAAACAAATCACGTCGCGGCCCGTAATCACACAAATTGTTCTTTAATTGCTTTTTTTTACTTCATATTAAGCTACAATTAGACTGTTAAATTATTAACGATGTGACAGACGGACGGACGATGACTAGGCGTAAGTCACATATTGAAACGATGGACAAAAACTCCATAGAGTGGCCGTGTATGTATTTAAATCGCGGGTCAGTGAACTGGGGATACGTAATTAATTTTTCGTTTAATAGATTTAAATGGAAATGGCTTTAGGTAAGTTTAGGTGTTTATTTACTTTTAATAAGGTTAGCGGTCAAAAAGCTGTTAGTAATAATGTACTTAAACGTTTTGGGTAAGTATTTATGAATCATAGATTTTTTGTGCTAGTTTTTCACACACGTAGCAAACTCTTTCAAACTTACTAGTAGGTAGAAATCGTATAATCTAAATGGACGTACCATTTAGATTATACGATTTCTACTGTTTGGCCGTAGTCGTCCCACTGCAGGGCAAAAGGCCTACATACCCCGCTTCCACTCCTCTCTGTGCAAGGCTTTCTGCGGCCAATCCTTATCGTATGTGTCAAGTTCATTCCACCGTCATCTCTTTCTGGGCCTTCTATTGATTTTTTAACTTTTAATAGTATATATGAGCTTGACTACTTACCCTGTTCTTTTTAACGAATTTCTCTATTCAAAGAGCATTTGCTACTGTTCAGCTTGAAATACTCTACCTAAAAAAATAGTATCTAAACCTTCTCCACAGCACCTGTAGCATTCAAATAATTATAAAAGCATATGATAACGATGACGGTGCGTCGGCTCCGGCGAAGGCTTGTTTGTTTACCATCATTGTTTTATTGCACACAAACACATCTTGTACACATCTACATACAATGCGCCGGCGCAGCCAGCTCACACCTCCTCATATTTTATTATCAGCTCATCCAATTTATGGTTTTGTGATCGAATAAAGTTCGGAAAGGCTAGTGTTACTCGCAGGAAGGAATAAATATTATACTGTTTGATGGGATTTTTAAAGTTTTTGTATAGTTTCGAGTACAATCACAGAACCACGAGGATACCTAGCAAAATTATTAGTAAATTTGCTTTTATTCCAAAGAAGATATAATATTATTTTCAATACAATGAATTCGGCCGGGTGCTGCTCGATGAAAATTTTTGTATTGACTCTTTCGACTAAGTATTAAGAATGCTACTAATATATTGAGCCCTTGCTCGTCAATCGTCACCATCAATCATGTTCACTTTAGCAGATGCTATTATCATTACTTCACTCTACAAAACTTTTGATTTTCAATTCTTTTCACGTGTTCTTAACACCCCTGGTCTTTGCAGAGCGCAATATGATCACAAGGAGTTCCCTAATTGCAACAAATAGCTTCATTTTTCAATGTGACACCCCTACGCTAGGGGTGAGACGTGATCGATCAATCTGCTTGTATGGCTTCCAAGTCAGCATTCATGTTATTGGAAAAGAATTACGTCAGTTTGAGTTATGATTGAAAAGAGTTTCTTTGAATTTGTACATTGATTTTGAATCTGCTGCTGGATTACATGACAATAGGTGTTATGTTATACGAGTTATTGGTGGAATTTTAAATAGATACAAACTTTGTTTGTTGACACTAGAGGAGTTTATCATTCTTTGTGTTTTTGTCAGTATCTCATAAGCAACTTCATCGGTGAAGTCTTTGAACCCAAAAGCACATAATATCACATAATAATAAATAAATAAATAAGCAACTTCAACGATCACATGAACCCAAATGGACATATTCTTTTTTTAAATGCATATAGTTACGTATAATGGCAATTACCTACTAGACAAACACGAACAATTATATCAAGTTAACTTCCATTCCTAATTCCCATCTGTTAATTTCCTCTTTGTACTATCCCAACACGTACACAGGACTAAAATAAAAGCCACATAGTCCTCGAAACCGTCAAAACTTTGACTAATTAACCCTCATTCATCAGATACCTGACTACCATTAAAATAACGTATCGTCCATCATCCCTTAGCCAACCCTTCACTTCTCGAGTTACATGATCCCGATACCCGATAGACAGATACAAATTTATGACAGGGTACGTGAAATATTCGGCCCTCCATTTATTGCTTATCTGTGGATCTAACCGCACGTGGTCTGATGTGGCGTGATGTATGGCAGGCCGCGACCACAGACGAGTGAATAGCGGTCCAAACCAACCACTTCACAGTCCCATGAAATTTAATCGGCCATTTTAATAGGCCTAATCAGTTCCGAATTCTGATTGCCACCACAAAATTGATACTTAAATATAATTTGATGATGATGTTTAACTGTGAAGTGGATAATTAATTTAATGCATTTCCTCATTCATTTTGAAAGAGAGTTCTGGAGATGGAGTTTGTATGTGACAAAACAATATGCAAATGAGTCAGCTATAACAGAAGTAGAAACATCTGGAACCGTTACTGATTAATAGTCTTAAGTGACTGTGACAGCATTAAATATAACGTTACTTCAATTTTCACTCGTAGAAGGTGACAGAGGTATTTTAGTAGCCACCTACTTCCCACATGTCTTTGGCAAATAGACATGCATTAGAATTCAGGTCTCTGAGTTTTCAAAGCTATAGTACTCATATTGATCGAAATTATGGAATTACTAGCTGATGCTAACCGTAATCCATGCGAGTGAAACTGGGGTCGCATGGATTACGGACGTTGTGACCTCATTTTCTAAAATAAAAGTACGCCTAAGTTACTCCTTAGTACATTAGCTACGTACCAATAAAAATCCCGTCAAAATATATCCAACCATTTCAAAGATTAGCCGGAACAGACACATAGATTTAGACAAAAAAATATTATTTATTTTTGTTTATGTATCATTCATATGCATGTAGTAAAAAGTGTTTTTTTATATTATATATCAATAGTACAAACAAAAAAATAAAGTCTTTATTATAGTGAAATTTAAAAACAAATATTACGAGCGATAATACTCTGTATGGACATTCTAGATGACATAGGACTTTAAAGCATAGATCATTTCTAAATCAGGCAGAGATATTTGTAGCAGCCAATTACTACACTATACAACCGCTGTTCACTTCCATCCTCCAATACCCGCTTGTCGCTAAGCTTGAGAAACTATCACCACCGCCTATTATGTAACCAAATACTGAAAAAATTACGACCGTATCATAAACGCGAGTGAGTCCTCCTTGCATGACAATTATGGTGGAATGTGTTTTGTATAGCTCTGATTTATGGCACCCGTTCGGTGACCCTGCTTTTGGAAATAGGTCGCTTCCTAATGTGTATTTATTAGATTTGACAATTTATTTTTCCTTCTTCTCTAGGTGATGATTTAATAACGATTAAATAAATTAGTGTTTAATAGTTGGCTCGTCGGTGATAGATAGCTGATATTTTTCACGGGTCTTTCTTATTGGTTACCAATGTTAACCTGAAAAGAAGCAAATTATGTACTGCATCTTAATGATGTACATTTACAGAAATAAACAAATTATTAAATATTGAGATATAGTCTAATATTGTGTGTCATAAGTGTTGTTGGATCATCAAGCTTTCCCAAATTATTAATTCAGTTCTATACCGCTATAAAGTGAAAAATAATAAACCTTTAAAAAATAAAGGTATCTTTGAACTAAAAATACGATGCTTGATTTTTTAAGTCGGATAATGTAGCTCAAGCCTTCTCCCAAGTCTGAAAAATACTGGGCCGAAAACCACACCAAAATCGGTTCGACAAAACGTGAGATAATCGCGAACAAACTTGAATACCTACATACATACAGGTAAAATTGAGAACCTCCTTTTTTGCAGTCAATTAAAAAAACTGTTAAACAAACTTATCAGTAAGGGTGAGTACCAAAATCTTCCGACCACGACCCTTACCATCACAAATTACGTACTCGCTAAAACAGCCTAGTCTGAGAAGCTTATTAAAATAATTGCAAGGGAATTATGCAGGCAGGACAAAGCGCAGGTACCCAAGACAGACGTAAGTTAGATGATAATAGAAGCAGGGTCGCAGGTTCTGAGCTGGTCCTCGTCTGGAATACTAATGTGAAGCCAACAATCCTGCTGCCAAGATACGTGGGACTCAGGATTTGCATAACTTGCTTAGGATAAAGGTTTTTGAGAAAAAGTTTTAAAGAAAAATTGAAGAATATCTAGGTAGCTGAAGATTACGGGGTCTCCTTTGAATAATAAATTAAATCGATAGATAATTTATTTATTATTTTTTACATGGCGTTTTGCGTACAGAGAATTTGTGCTCGAATCATTGAACTTAATATTTACGTCCTCGAAAATGTTATTAGAAAAAGTGAAAATGTCTAAAAACATGAAACTCACAAAAAAAAACATAAAAAAATTGGCCGTTTTTGTACTTTTCGTTAACCACACACTTTTCACTATTTTTGTTAGTATAGGTCCCATGTAATAACGGGTGAGCCTATTGCCATATACCGGGCACATTTTCAGATTCCGTGCATACTGAGAAATCTTCGAATAAACCGAAAAATGCCTAGCAATCCTTTGCCCAACCCGGGAATCGAACCCAAGAGCTCTTGTCCGACAGTCGCACAGCCAACCAGACCATCGTTGAAATACAGATTTTCATTAAAAATACATTTCACAAATTGTATTTAGATAGATTACAAACAGTATTCGCATAAAACACACCACAAAATGTAACACAAACGTACTCTATTAAAGTATTAATACCGAAACAAAGCTGAATTGTCTCGCAGTTCATTCATTACGCTTATAATAGTCGTACAGTAGGACATTTTGATAAATGTCCGCGCACATTTAAATTGTAATAAGTTTTAAACGGCCCGCAATTAAATGTTCAACGGATTGTAAATTGTCTCCCGTCTTGACTGCGAGTTTGTTATGTAGTGTGCTGCGAACGTAATTAGAAATGACGTTTACATTTCTTTGGAGTCAGATACAATAAGATAGGAAAGTCTTCAAACATGGCTGGTGTTTACAGAATCTTCAGTCTTTGGTCAGACCTTTTTTTAAGGGGGTAATATCGTCCAATGACTTCTTTTTAGACAAGGCGAAAGGCAGTGTCAAACGCTTACTGACTAAAAACCACCCTGTTCCTATTTGTGCTTTTCAAGCCAGAGCCCCGGTAATCTGCTAGGTAGTCCGTTCAGTACAGATCTACATTCTAATATCTGTTTACGTACCATGGTCTAAAAAAATACCGGACTAACTTTAAGACTACCTATACAAGCAAAAAGTTCTTCTGAACTTTCTCATTGAATTTCTTTGAACCTGAATAATTAATGACATAGATAAAATTTTAATAAAAACAACATAAAATATAGATATACTAGCTGACCCGGCAAACTTCGTACGGCGGTACGAATGAAACATTTTTTCTCACATTTTTAACCTTTCCTGGACTTCCACAAATAATTCAAGACCAAAATTTGCCAAATCGGTTCAGCCGTTCTCGAGTTTTAAGAGAGACTAACGAACATGTATAGTATAGAAGAGTAGTAAGTATACCTATGTGTAAATTCTTCGTCCTAAGCATCTAACTTTTCACTTCATGAATAAAGAAAAAGCTATGTTAATTTAAACCTTTATTACTGTAGCTAAAGGACATTCGTTTTATTTAAATCCTTTATTGCTGTAACAAAACAGTATAAACTCAGCTGACACTATAATTCCTTGACTTTTACTGTCTGTGTATTCGCATACCTAAGGTGATTGTTTCATGTTTTTCTCATTGCGCGTCGTGGCGGGTGTAAATAACGACGTCGCATTTGTCGCGCCGGCGCCGCGCAGTGTGCGACGCGCATGCGTGTCGCTAACGAGACTCTCGCTAGAGGCGCGAGCGCAACAAGGATAAATAGGGTGTTGCAATTCTATTGTATTATCGATGTTGGAGTTTGAATGGATTTTTGTTGGTAAGTTAGAAGTATGTAACGTATTTCAATATAGGTATTATAATTCTGCGTTCCAGATCAGCTGGACACAAAGCTCTAATCACATCTCATGAATGTGACAGGTACAGTATCATCATATTACTAACATCCATATAAAAACAGCCTTAACTAAACAGTAATAAAACACACATTAAGTTCCTCTGAAATAAATCGACACAATTAGTATTGAAACTAAATTAAAAAAATGATTGTTTCAAATAACACGAAAAATAAACCAACACCCTGAAAAATCCAAGCGCGCACCTAAGTCGCGTGCATCCCGCAATGCGCCTGCGCAGCCGATGCAAATAGTTGATTTACTCGCCCACTCCTTGGAGTTTACACTGCGCGTGCAGTTGTTACCCCTTGTCAATGTACCTCGGATAAATAATATTGTCTCACACAAGACGTATGGGTCTGCGAGCAACCCGCGACTCAGGCGCAATGAAATGAGTAATTGTGATCGAGAATAAATATAACAAGAACCTTTCCAATTTAAACTCTATATTGTAGGCAACAGAATCAAAATTCCAATGGCAAATATTTATTATAATTACGTTAACAAAATAATTAATAACACGCAGTGAGAATAATGCTGCGAGATTTAAATGGATTCTCATATATCTTGCAATTTAAATAACGATGTTTAATGTATGGATGGCCGGATTGGTTACAGTGTGAGCCTCGAAGGCAAGTTAAAACAAAGAGGATTGAAGCCATCTTGAATTGTTTAAGCATACGGAGAATGATTTCAATTTCAGTCAGTCATATTTATTTTACTCGTTAAACATAACCGGAGGATTTCTTGTAATCGAAAAACCCAGTATTTTTTGTTCCCTTACCAAGAATTTTATCGCACAAACTTCAAACAAGTATCCTTATCAACTTCTAGTCCTTATCGTACTAATAATCGCACAAAAACTTACAGAAAAAATAATAACAGTTTCCGCTTCGAATCGCGTGTCACTTATCCCTAATCGCATGGTAATCAACAGCAAAACTTTATGGCTCTCCACAGCCCCCGCTTAATTGAATAGTTTGTAAACAAAATAGTTCCGAACTCATTTCATAGAGCATAGACCGTGGCTGAACGTCGCGTGCCTTTGCCTGATAGAGATTAATTATTGACAGCTAAACTGAAGTAGCGGGAAACAAAGAAAAGCTTTTAAATATGGCCGACACTAATTTAGTGTTTGTCGTGTAATCGTTTAGGCTACATAGTTGTCTTTATTTATTTCTATTAGTTCTTGCTTTGGAAGACGATCTTCAAACAGGTTAACTAATGATAATTTAGCAGTTTCCTATAGCAACTGTTTAGAAACCAATTTAAAGTCATTAACGTAACATCAAGACCACTTTTCCCCCGAGAGTTTCTAAGACAATGTAAATAAATCAGCCTGTAAACTGGTCCACTGCTAGACAAAGAGGTTTTCGTTCGGAAACGGAATGGACTACCATTGTCACCAATTCAAGGCAGAATAGCTTTTAAAAAGTCGGAAAATCTTCTAGGCTTCTTATAACAAAGGACTCATTTAAATCAGAATCAGAAATTATTGTATTTACAGCGCACACCACTACGAAACCAAATAATGTTTACAATTTAGGTATTCCATAAAAACCAAAAACTAGATACACACGTATAACAATACCCAATACCCACAAATAATGCTCAATATTCCGTGCAAAATTGGTATCGCCAGGCGTCAGTGGCCATAGAACAAATATTTGCGATTTTATGCACCGAACGCAATCAAGTTTCAACTTTATTTATTGTGAAGCCACCATAAAAGCAAGTGCAGTATTAACACACAATCACTAGGCTTGTAAGTCTTGCTAACCAAAAAACACACACTATGTATTGAAAAAAATTTACATTTTATAAATGTACAGTTTTCTAAAAATCAATTTTTGGTTTTGCTAAGTTTTTTATCTTGTACCGAATACGTTTAATTATCGTCTATAATTGCATTTTATTACTAGTACATTCGAAACCTACGAACGCCAAAGTACCAATGTTACATTTTCGGAGTTATATGTACTTTTTGAGCATTTTTAAACACCACTCACTAACGGTGAAGAATGAGGAATATGAGGAAACCTGGGCTTATAATTTTTAATTATACATAGTTTGAAATGGCCAATTCGCATTGTGCAAGCGCGGTGATTAATGCTCAAACCTTGCGTGCGAGAAGACGCCTTTGGTCAGCAGTGGCCACTCATAGGCTGTTGATGATGATGTTTGATGACTTGTACATTAAGTAGTATTTCCACAAATAAATTGGGTAAGTAAATAAGTCGTAATGGATCAAACGCCCACTATTTGGAGACCTTCAGAAGTGTTCATATATAGGCTACCGTTTATCATTGACATATCAGCCACAAGACGTCCTCACTGAACACAGACCTCCTCTAATTACTTTCAGCTCCTGCATCCTGCATCCAACAAGCAAACTTTTATTTCAAATGGTCCTTCTGCTCGCATCTCTGTCGTGGGCCATTCAGAGTCAAATCACGCATGCTGCATCACGTGCCGTTAATGGATGTCGCCCTCATTATTGTGATCTGGAACATTATTACTTTTATTGGTATATCGATCTGCAGTATTTTTGGCATTTTCATTTGTTTTCGTTGAAGATAGGAGAGTTGGCTTGTGTTTTGGAAGCTGAATGACGGGATTGAGAATTTGTTTGATGAAATTAAATTTATTTTTGTTATTCATAGCTAAAGTGTTTCAATTTTGGCAATGTATGTTCTCTACGCCAGTAGTTAATGCAATGTTACTTATTGATCTAAATTCTACAGCCACTATTGTTACATTTATTCATTCATAAATGCACAGATTTTTCTGCACAATTTTTTGTTACAAATTCTAAATATTCCATACATACAGCCCACTTCACCAACACACGAATAAACATAAATAAAATCAAAATCTCACTAACAAGCTTCCCGAATCCCGAACACAACAGGGCCTGATCCCCGCAACAAATTATAATAATATAGGATACTTATCGGGCGTCAATAGAGGGCGTGGTAATGAGTACAGTGTGATTGAGACGTACGGACGTACGACACGACAGTCACCAGGTCAGGGGCGCTAATCCGCCCCTGTACTTACTGCCCCCGTCCGAGAGCCACTAAAATGACGCCAATGGACAGCTGCGAAATGTTAGCTGTTGAAAATATTGCATTGATTTTATTGGTATTGTTAGAGAATGCAAAAATAAATGTTGTATCGAGTGTAATAATTGAGTTTTTTTTTAGTTTTTAATTCACTAAAATAAATTTGCTAAAAAAGCTGGTGAAAATATAACAAAAGATCCACATGACGTTCATAAGTGCTTTATCTTTATTTTTTTCAATTGTTCAGAATAGAAATATAAGCTGAATATAGAAATATAAATAAATAAGCTGAGATTTGATTCAATTGTTATAACGTCCCTACATTATGCGTATTTTCAAAAAAGAAACATTCGTTTTATACCTCAAAAATATAACTACATCATAAACCCAATAACTCATTTATCACAACTAATCTCCACATGGACACAAAACGGCAGCAAAATAAGACGTCTCGAGTCCAATAAATTTTATCAACGTCCATAGTCCAAACGTCTATCGCCTTGTTATTTTCATACCCGGGACGTGACCGCGCATCCCTAATTCTACCATGTCCCCCCGCCTGTAAGAAATCCAAAGGGGATTTATAATGAGGTTTTATATCAGCATTAGTGATGTGCGTGGACTTCCAAATCTACGGACCCTTTGTTTGATTTTCATACGTGATGGTTTAAACTGAGATGTGTGTCAGTATCCAAGGTGATTTAATATTTGAGGTGAGGTAATTTATGATATTGTGTCATTTTTTTTGTAGTGATAATAGGGTAGAATACATTAGTCTTTACCTTTTTTTTTAAGTAAGGAAAATCATCCAATGACTTCTCCTGCCATGGACGAGGCGAGAGGGAGTGTCAGACTCTTACTGACTAAAAACAACTCCGTTTCTAGTTCCTACTCCTGCTTTTCGAGCCGGAGCCCCGGTTAACCTGCTAGGTAGTCCGCAGCTCCGGATCAACGGCATCTGTCATGTAAGCTGACTAAGGACTGTTGGACTGTAAATCTACCAATGACCGGACAGCAAAGGTCTCTGATAAATCAGAACCAATTAAACTACGATCTCCAACCCTCTTGCCAAGCATGGATATCATGACAAATCCTGTCGAAAAAATTAAACAAATTACATAAGAAAACACGACATTTTAGTCATTATTGACAGAATTAACAGGCACATTCGTTACGTAGTGCCTTCTCAAACGGATAATCTAATAAAACTGTTTGCTTTGAAATCACGTCTGAAATGAAATTAAAGCTCAATGCTTTGTAAATACGAGTACAGAGCTGAAAATGTATTGAATAAATTCGTTAAATAATTCGATTCTAAATACATAGCTGCTTCAATTTCTCAAGATTCAGTACAATTCAACGAAGGTTCAGTTTTTGACTACAATATGTTTTCACTATATAAAAACTTGCGTTCAGTGTGTTGTGATAACGTTATTCCTATATTCTATTATATATTACTACTATTACTACTATATTCGTTATTCCTTTCATCTTATTTTTAAAGGCAAAATTCAAAGATGGTCTGTTAAAATATCGTAAATTTTTATCCTTAGGTACAAATATACCTGATAGATACAGAAATTCCAATATCACAACACTTTTAGGAACAGTTGAATTACCTGCCGTAATGTGCACATTACATAGGAGAGGTAGAGCTGCACTCTTCCTACCTCTTCAGGGAAAAAAGGCGTGACGATACGATAACACTTTTAGCTCCTATTATTTAAATTCGCACCATAACTACTGGACTACTAGTAAAATACCGTATCCCTTTGAACCTACCCAGTCTGTAATCGGCTATTACGACACTCTAGGGACGTAGGAGGATCGAAATGCAATGCAAAGGGCAATAGTTATAGCTCACAATCACTATGACAATTCCGCTCAATTGCATCTTTTGTAACAGTAACAGTTGATCTAATGCTCACATTCACATGTAACTAGTGGGGATAGAGGCTATTGTTTCTCCGATATGTATTTGGTTGGATTACTTGGTATTTGTAGTCGATTTGAATAGAAATTTAGCTATTATTATAACTGTTGAATGAAAAATAAACTGTCGTAAACTTATTTGGTATGCTATGCAGCTAACGAAATAAAGATTAATTCAGTATATAGCCAGCAGTAGCTTTTGCTATAGTGGGTAAATTTTATGCTTTTTAAACCACTCAAATTTTACATTATTATGTTATCGGCTTACTCACGTATCTGTTTGACGAGGAATTCAACTAGTTTCAAGCCATGCTAGAGTCGGGACCTTAGGTATACCAATGTGTTCTATACTTACTTACTCAATCTTTTTATTTCCTGAGTACTAAATAACTTGACAGACATAAATCACGGGGATATAAAAATTTGCTAAAGTTTACATTTAAATCATTCGCACGCAATATAAGATGGCCGCATTATTAACAGCTTTGTCATTTTTATCTCGTTACGGAACAACGCTTCACTTTCGAGTAAATTACGAAATAAAAACTTTTTCAAAAGCAAAGTGGTTTGAGGAAGAAATATTACGATCACGTTTATGAGTGCCAAGACTTGGAAGTAATTCAACTTGGCCGAACAAGTCTCGAAGACCGTTCCCTCCGATGTCACTCCGCCATTCTTTTTTTTTATATTATATTTTTATGAACTTTTATGAGTAAAACATCCGAAATGTTTTTCCCGTTATTTTACGCAAATTGTGTCTCGTTTATTATATTTCTTTGGCATTTGTACTTACTGCGTACTTGTTTATCTCATTTTCATTTTCATTTGTTGCATATTTGGAGCTTTTTTAAGGGGGAAATCATCCAATGACTTCTCCCGCATTGAGCGAGGCGAGAGAGAGTGTCAGATTCTTACTGACTAAAAACCACCACGTTCCTACTCCTGCTTTTCGAGCTGGAGCCCCAGTAAACCCGCTAGGTAGTCCGCAACTTCAGAGTTAAGACGTTTGTTTTATTATGGCAAGCGATATAGTACCATAATTTACATAAAAATACTGGGAAGTTCTCAAGGTACTTGTTTACCTATAATACATAACCTCACATAAGACATACCATGGAACGCCAATTGCTACGATTCTTATACAACTCTTTCGCTTCATCAGTCATCAGTCTTATATTATATAGATAAATACCTATATATTAAATACATAGTAAACAGAACCAGACACGATATTTCATAACAACTCACTCAACAATAAACTTCGGTAGTTGATTGAATTTAGTATTGGCACTGTGGATGTGTCCACAAATCCACGCGCAGCAATAACGCATTGTGTTCCATCTGTTCCAAGCAAAATATTCCATTTCGAAGAGACAATATGTTTCATTGTTGTGGAAAGCAATTTTTCTACCATTCGCCTATTGAATGAGTGCTATCAATACAAGTATGCTGTCTCACCAATGCCACAATTCAATAACGAGTCTGACAATCCGAATGCAGCTGCAGCATTTCGGTCCAAGGTAACAGCGGATTTTAGAACAGATGATATTTCGTATGGGATAAAGGCAAATGAGTAAAGATCACTTGATGGTAAGTGATTAACTCCGCCCTTGGATATCCATATCACAGGAGTTATAAATGCATAGCAGACCTTTCAGGGGAGGAGATATATGACACACAGTATTATTATGATAAATAAATATTCGATTAGAACAAATGTCACTAATGCCTTAATAGGACAAAACAATTAATACAAAAAAGTATAAAAATAAATAATAGTTTTGCCCTATTGCGATGGGATTAACTGATCAATAGTGGGTGTATAACAAATGCACATCTGTTAACTCTTTTGGGGATAAACAGAAATGATGTAAAAATAACACATTACGAATTAATCCATGACAGCCTTCACATTTCGCCACTTATGTCATTAGGCTAGAAAAGGGGGATAAAAGGCAATGAATATTTTACCAAAAGTAGGATAAAGCAATGCAAGAAACTCAAAATCAAAATAAAAAATGAACGTGATGGCAGTAAAATAAATCATTTCAAATATGTCGTCTTGCAAGCGTTCTTGGAAAAGGAGACGTACCATTAATTAAGTAAGTAAGCATACAAAGTTCTGTATTATGAGAAACTATAACTTTAATGACCACGATGACCAAATAAGGGACGCAATATTCAAGCTTAATCGTCCCTTGATGGTCAGGTACAATAAGCAAAGGGTCCATAGCCTATCTATTCCACTTCAAAGCGATCCTGTAGCCCGACGTCCTCAAAAACCCGGTCAGTGATAAGCGAACCTAAATCGGGTACCGGATATCGAATTATTTGCTCATGTCAACGATAAAGGAACCTGAACACACAACAAATTTCCATCAATTTCTGATAACAGAATTTTGTTTACTAACGTTTCGTCCTCAAGTTTTTTGTATAAGCAAAAAATGTTTAGAATCTGTGTTTAAGAGTGCTTTTCTACCAGAGATATGCTATGTAGCTATACTACGAAGCTCGAAGATGTAATAGCTGAGCTGTGAAACTATGTGACCGTTTCGTACTAAGCTATATGCCTAGCTGTGCGAGTATGATGTAGCTAAGCCATAGCACGCATCTTTTCATATAAAAACATAGCTTAACTGTGTCCGTTTCTACCTGTGATTGGTGGAAGCCAAACCGAATCCACACCAACGTAGCATACTCGTAGCACATCTCAGGTGGAATAGTACCTTAATCCAACCTTTCACGTACCATTTTCGTCCCCAAAATAAACAATACTCCTAAACTCCTTTCCGTTGCTTTTATTTCTAGAATCTAAACGAATATCTATTGTGTCGTCTCTTTTTCTTCCTTTCTTCACTTTTATTACCCCATAAAGTTTATCAATGACGGCTTTGAGAATCT
Source organism: Spodoptera frugiperda (assembly GCF_023101765.2). Taxonomy (NCBI): domain Eukaryota; kingdom Metazoa; phylum Arthropoda; class Insecta; order Lepidoptera; family Noctuidae; genus Spodoptera; species Spodoptera frugiperda. Next base: position 4,258,990 of record NC_064226.1, on the reverse strand, counting down.
TTTCAGAACCAATAAGGTTTTATTGTAAATCTATTTTACTACTGTTTTTATGATTTTGACGATAATTTCGGTCTACTTTATAGCTATAATTTATGGTTGCTAAAAATACAACGGGAGGTGCATCAGCGTTTAGATTTCATAAAAAATAAATAACATATTTACTTGATATCCTGGGAAAGGAGCTACAAAGATTTTATAAGTCATTGTTTTATTGCAGATGTTACTGAAAAAAGGATCTACTATTAATATGGTTAAAGAACAAAATTGATTGTAATTGACCAGTTCGGACCGTACCGTTCGTAACTTGGCCCATCATCTTCATCCCGTCTCAACCATTTCCCGACTCAATAATTTCCTTTGTGGTGAGTCCTATCGCTCCAGAACTTTATTGATTAAAACCGAGTGTAAATGCCACGGTCCATCGCCTACCGACGTTAGGCCTTTGTTCCTAGTAAGGAACTTTTTCTTTGTACCCACTGAACAATTGGAAATTGTAAAACGTTCTTCGATTACTGAATGGATACAGATGGCTGGGATTATATTAAAATGACTGGAGTGGTTTGAAAGTGCTACTGGTATGATATCATGAAGTTGACATCACTTCTATCGCATCATTATGAAATTGGTTTTCTGTAGCAATATTTATTATCCTAATTTTTAAGTTTTAAAACTTGCAACCTATTTAACCAGCTAATTGAATAAAGCTCAAAAGGCTAAAAGCCATTTTTATCACATCTCCAAACTACAACCAAGAACAACATAAAAGACGATAAATCGAAATCTAAATCTGCCATTACTCAAACACCTAATAACCGCACCTAAAAACATAACGAATAATCAAAACAATCAGCTCTTCAGCTCTCATAACAAACAGTACAAAATATAATAAAAGTCATGAGAAGGAAGCACTAGCAAGTACCGACGATCCAACCAATCCAACAGTTGAAAGTTATAAGTGTTCGCACTCAACTTGAATAAGAATTAGTTTTCTTATTCCACCACCGAGTTTTATAAAAGGCTCCCGAGAATAGTTTTTTATTAAAACGGACAAGTATACGTAACCGTATTATAAAATAAAATGGCTGACGCTGGTATAGGAGTTACGGAGAATGAAAATAGATATTTGTTACAAGGTTGTGTAAACGATGCTTTGGGGACGTTGAGAAGGATGGCGGACTTAATGGAAGTGAGACAGGGCAAGGAAGAAAATATTGTTTGTAATCAGAATACGTGACTAATGTAGCGTTGCACCTATTCTGATTAATGTAATTATTATTACATATTAACCTATTATTCCTTTATAGAAAACTACATGTAAAATATCGTATTGATGAAATGGTCCTGAAGCTGAGGATTGCCTAGCAGTTACCGAGGTTAGGATCTAGTCTAACTCGAAAAGCCCAAGGTAGGAAAAGGATTAGACGATTTCGACCTAAAAAAAGGGAAGAAATGGCAAAATTAGAAGACTTTGATCAAGGTTCATCGGTTCATAATAATGATTATTTATTTGTTTCCATATAAACGTGGATTCAATTTTAATTAAGACCCGATAAATTACGGGCTTTATAAAAGCACCCTTCATCTCCAACTGCAAAAGAACCGCTACTCTATTCATCGATAGAATACAATCATTTATACCGTTCAATAGCAAACAAACTCGAGCAGACTTTACATTTATCATTTCACACCCAGAGATTGTTCAGTCAATAGAGGGTGTTTAAACTTTTAACTGTATGAATGGAAGCCTACATTATTCACTATTTCGCGAGTCCCCCTTTACAAAAGTAACGCAATTTCTGAGCGACATGTTAGCTTTTTTGTACGTTGTACGTCAGTAGGGACCCCGCTGTGTGGGCCCCTGTATTTCTTGATAACTTCATTGGGAATGCGCTCAGCGACTCCGGGACACTGTTCAACAAGAGTGAAACATGATTCTGCAGTTTTTTTTTTTATTTTATTTTCTTTTGCCATTTGTTCTTTCTCGTACATCGTCTAGTTTTTAATTTGATTCTCTTTTGTTTTGTCTGCTGTTTGTTTTAGCGAACTAGTTATTTGACACCCGTGGTTTTGTAGTTATCTTGCTTCAAATTCTGTCTGTGTTTGTGGTAGTTCAGAGAGTTCAGAAAATCCTCGAGCAAACCATTTTTGCAACATTTGTCAAGCAATAAGATATACCAGATTTGGCTGGCAACGCACTTTTAACGCCTCTGGTGTTTCGGGTTTGCATAAGTAGCGCCGATTGCTTACCGGCTCATACATACCACAAAAAAAAACATAATGCTAAAATAAAACCTTTAAAAAAATTTATCACGTTTTCTTCAAATTTTTGCTATGGAATGCATAGATGGCACAATTAATGAATCAAGATGAAAAGTTAAATGCCTTGCATGCAAAAGACATTAGTAAACTGTTAAAATGTTTAGTAGAAACGACATTTTCGATTACATCATCATGTTTGGAATCCGGAAATCCCAACAGTGTGACATCTATAACTATTTTCAATCCAATTTATTTTAACCTATTAAACTTTTAAAGCAAAAACTACATATCTTCCGATGTCTAGCCACTTGTACTATTTTTTTAGAAGTGTTTGTGAACATGTTGCATGAACTCTGCTATGCACATATGCAGGTCGGATGCAGTGTTCTCCCCGGGGTCTAATTTTCGTAACCCTGCCCTGTGGGGACTTGACACGTTGCTTTATTGTTTCTATTCTATAGAGCTGGCTAGTGTGTTTATCTATCATTTTAGTGTGACTAAGGACTTTTTTACTCTCGAGTTTATAAGTGTTTGTAATGTTTTTGTAACTGCATGCATTTCTGTGTTAATTTTCTTCTGTTATTTCAGAGTAAGTAGTTTGGGTGATTTAGCTGTGTGCTAAATTGTTTAAAAAATAAATTAAATAGGTCTTTAAATGAAACATTTTACTGCAATAAGTGGAATAAACCAAGTTGTTCCACGTATTTAATATAATTTATTAACTGCAGCGCAACTATCTCATACGTAATCTGTTGTTTCTAAGAAAACGAGTTAGTAAAAAGTTTTATAGACTTGAACTTATTTATATTGGCACAAAGTCATTTAAATAAATATTTACTTTATTAGTCATTGGATTCAGGTAGGTCACACATAAAACAGAGCTATCGTACCTCTATTTAATGGCTCAACATATACCTCTATAAAATATAAAAATCACGACTATTTTAATGTTCCAACCTACCTTATCTTCAAAGACATTTAACATTGGTACCTAACAATGGCCGTTTCGAAATCGATTTAAAGGTGGTATTATCTACACCAACAGCTCTATATAATCACACAATTTAGACCTACCCTAAAAAAAGGAAAGACATTCGTTAATCTCTAGCAACGACTAGATGGTTGTCAGTGAATTGGACGGCTTCCCCCGAGGCGGGGCACCCCTACACATATTTCAAGAGCAGGATTAAAACATCTATAAAGTGCGAATGCAAACCGTTTGCTTCAGACAGATCGCCTTAAAATTTAAGAGCCTTTATGACCCAGAAACGATCCGGCAAATCTTTTTAATCCCACATACGAACCATTTAGCAGGTCCCCATTTTGCTACAGATGTTTTTAATATTATAATTTATTGGGTTTTTAGACGATTCTGTAGCTTTATGTGGGATTTAAGTTAGCAGTGACAAATTAATCGTGTCTTAATAGAGACGTGTATGATTATGATTATGTTATAGTTTATCAAGCTTTGAATTTGTTATAGAAATTAGATTTTTGATTGGTATTAATATGGCATGGTTCTTAGTTTCTCAATTATGCAGGTATGGTTATTACTTACTTATTAGAATATTATTCCAGCTTTATCGTGAACGATAGAAGAACTAAGTTTGTAGGTATTAAAACGTATATGATGTCGGCCACGGCACATTACGGTAAAAGGCGTGAAGTTGTAGTTATTGTTAAAAGTAATTAAATTAAATGTAGTTTACAAGTTAATAATTGGGATTAACGGTGTAGAAGTTGACGTAGAATATCATTCCACTGTCTTATGCTGTTAGAAATTGTTATTATAACTAAGTAAGGTAAGTAAGTAAGTTGTTAAAAATATTATTGCAGATTATTTCTCTTTTAAATCCATTTCAAGTTTATCAAATAAATAAATAATGTAACTACAAGCTAGATGTACTAACGCTTCAAATAAGATCCTATAATTCCATTTCAAATTGTATATTTTATTCCCTGAAGCGTTTTAATACTTTTCCGTACGATTCCTCGCAGTTTTCAGCATGGCTGCCCTCGGGTGCAGCGAGGTAATCCTAATCTTTGCTCGGGAACTTGTATCGATCTTTAGTTACAGTTATTTTTTTAAATAAAGTTTTGCTTGTAAGATTTTCTCTTACTGTTTACTTATCTTATGAAGTTAATTCTTTTCTTGGAGCTACGTGTTAACGTGTCTGATTAGATAAATAATAATTTGGTTGATGTAATTAAGTCTTTCTTTTGTAACTTCGTGATTTATTCCAGTTAAAAAACACTAGCACCAGCTAGAAATGAGCTCGATCACGGTCCGCCATGTCATTTGTTATGAGAATAATTGTGACCATTTCCATAGCTGTGCGAAGAAGATGCGCTGCTCGAGTATGCGATCTATCGATAGTAGAGAAGACATCAATAGCACGCATCTTTCCATATAAAAACATAGCTTAGCTGAGTCCGTTTTCACTAGTGCTAAGTTATGTGTACCAATGAATATGATTGGTGGTAGCCAAACGCATCCACAGCAACGTAGCAAAGCAACGCTCGCTTACTCTCATAACCTAAAGTCAAATTGGTCATATAGCACCTAATTTCGAACATAACATCACAAATGATCTAGAAATAAAATACATAACAGTAAATTAATAGACATTAACGTGTCATAAACAGTAAGTCATTCTCGAGGCCTATTCAAATAAGATGAAATCTTTTGACGAAGGGATAAACCGGCATTATCTAAACTAATAAATAAAATTGGAGTGTCTGTTTGTAATATTGATATAACCGCTTTTTACTACATGCATATGATATGAATATTACGTATGATACATATACACAACATGTTTACAATTTTTATTTGTCTGTCTGTTTGTTTGTTCCGGCTAATCTCTGAAATTGCTGCACCGATTTTGACGGGACTTTTATAATCAGATAGCTGATGTACTAAGGAGTAACTTAGTTTATATTTTTTTAGAAAATGAAGTCATAAAATCCATTATACAAGCGAGCGAAGCAGCGGACATCAGCCAGTGTTAATATAAAATTAGTGCGGCAAAATGCTCAAGAGGCATTAACTTTGTAATAACAATAAATCTCCGTTGATTCGTCGTAAAAAGTTATATCTATTCCGAATATCAAAGGAATCCACTTTTTCGTAGAAGTACTAAATACTTTACATTCTCCTCTTTTTAAAGATCAAGACTTGAACAGTTGGTTGGACTGTTTAAGCTGCTACTTGTCTTGAGCACCGCTAAGTACTAGGAACGTGCCAAATGCCAACTTAGTGTTCAAGTAAATGGCTAATAAATGGCGGACAAAAATCTTTGAAAGCTATATTCATATATATACTTTGAGTGTGGTATGTTAAGTAACTGTTTTGTATTCATATGATCATTTTATAAATAAATGAATAAATGAATATGTAATATATTATATTTTCTTTATACGTATACAATTCACAATAGCTATATTTATACTGAAAACTTCAAATTGTTTGGTAGTCATAGGTTGCTTTTACATTTGATATTGCAATTGTGTACGAATTTAAGTGTGGAAAAGCCATGCTTCGGCACGAATGAGCCGGCTTAACCGGAGTGATACCACGGCCTCACAGAAAACCGACGTGAAGTAACGCTCGCGTTGTGTGAGTGCGGTTACTGGAGACCTAATTACTCCCCTTTCCAATCTTCCCAATTCACGATTCCCCAAGAATCTATAAAATTCAAAAGGCAGTAACGCACTTGTTACGCCTCTGGTGTTTCGGGTGTCCATAGGCGGCAACGATTACCACATCAAGTAATCCGTCTGCTCGTTTACCGTCTTATACCATAAAAAAATACCACAATTCTCTATCTCAATTTCATGACTCACAATAACAATTCACAGCGTATAATAACTCTAATTCACACACAAACTAAAATCTATTTACCGACCCAGTAGGTCCTACCCGATGATAGCCCAATGGTCCCCACAGGTGCAATTCATATATTATTCCAGTGAACTAATTTCACGTCCCGTGCGGTCACTCACGTGTTAATTTAACATAAACAGCGTCCGCTTGTACGAGTAATTAATAACTCATGATAAAGCAGGACATTCGATAAACTCCGCGTTTCGCATGACCTGTGTGAAATAATGTTTTTAATTTCAAGGGTTGGTTGTGTAGAGGAGTAGGATTGTTTTTGTAGTTTGCTAGGTTTTAGCCGCGCACCTAAAGGTGCTTTTTGCATTGCATTAGGCTTCTACCAATCATATCTATTGGCACACATAACTTAGCAGTGGTGGAAACGGACTCTAGCTTAGCTATGTTTTTTTTTTTGTAGAAAGATGCGTGCTATAGATTCGTGTTACGGATGTGTGCTATGGATAGTATCAGTGGAAACGGTCACATAGTTTCACAGTTTAACTATTTCATCTTCGTCCTATTCTTTATGTCCTCCCAACTGTACGTTGATAAATCGTATAGACAGTTGTTCTAATCATCATCTGGTCATGCATTAGCAGTTAAAACAGTTGAAAGCAACCTTATGTTTAAAACTTTCGATGTTTTTCTTAGGTTATTACTTAGGTACTACTTAATAAATACTGTTATTATTTTGGTAGTTCTCCCAGACTTAGTTTAGGCATTGATTAAATAAAATACATGCTACAAAGATGCGCCGCCCCAAAATAGGTGCATGAAGAAGAGGCGCAGCTCGAGTATGCGATGTATCGATAGTAGGAAAGCCATCCATAGCACACATCCTTAGCACGCATTTTTCCATATAAAAAACATACAGCTAGAAGACTTGTTATTTAACATTTATTAATCTATCCATAAAAAATCCACTCAAAACAATAAAACCAAAAATTGACTTAATACGATAGAAAACACAATGCCTTTCAATTTGTCCATTCAATTTAGTGGTCAATAGCATTTTATGATTAGTGACAGCCCTGATGGCAACATAATATAGCACCCTAAGTAATTGCTCCCGCGCGCGTGTAATTGCAGCTAAACTATTTATTGACACGTCACAACACTATTTTAATTTTTTTCATTGAGTTAAATAATATATTCGTTATGGGTATAGGGAACTTTGTGGGAAATGTAGGTTTTTTTTTAGATCTGATAAGGAGTATGACATATTTTTTCTGTTTTTTAAATGTTATCGTGGTTACATATAATGGTAATGGTGTTAAATATTTTGTAGCGATAAAAATTATTTTGTATAGTTTTATAAAAAAAAATGTAGTAGATAGTTAAACATCAATAGGAAACACTTTAAAGTAAACCATAGTTGTTTTAATATAGGTATTAAAAAAATTAAGTCCAATCTTAAAAAATCTAATTAAAACCCTAAATACTTTTTCGTGCATAGCGTATTTCAACTCATTGCTACTAACAATAACATTATTAAAAGATTATTGTTGCTTTTATTACAAATTTACAGGAAAACTTATACTCCTATCATTATAACTTAAAACAGTTTCAGTTCATCCGTGATCACGACGCTTGCAACAAATATCGGAAATTCGCAAAAACTAATAGACATGGTAAATATCCCGTTTTAAGTTCTAATGATAGTACTAGTGACCATGTCAGTTTAAAAACTTATACTAGTTGATACAGATTTGCTTATAATTGTTCAATTACTGAAACAAAAGACAAATGAAGTGAAAGAAGCTTAACACGCGCGGCCAGCTAGTTCCGCGCGCATTATGCTTAAGTAATGCTTAGTAAAGGTTTACTTATCATAATTCGACGGTTGAAAGGCTACTTGATTTAAGCGACATTTTTTGCGATATTGAATTATATACATCATTCGATGGAGAAAAAACGCTAAATCCGAACATGTATTGTCTTAATATCGCAAAAAATGTCGCCGGGATCTATTAGCATATCAACCGTCATTACCTATGGTAATGTAAATTAGCTTCCTAAATACTCACACAATGAAATGCTCAATTTTAAGTCTTTGACTACCAATAGAAAACTGTTGAAGGCAAATCCTCCGCTAACGTCGGTCACCGGTGACCACCACGGCGTTCAATGTGTTAAGACACGTCAACCAACAAAGCTAATTAGTAGCTAGCTAGATATTATTAGTTAGGTCTGTATTACTTACTAATTACTATAAACAACGTAAGAGAATTTGCAATTCCCTTATGTTGTGCTATTCACACCTGTTAATTAAGTAACATTTTCTTGTAATTCCTTACCATATTAGTTTACTACACCACATTGAATAGTAATTAAATTAACCTTTTACGGCCAATTCCAATAACCTATCTATCTGTACATTTGCCTACTAGAGATAGAATTTTGACACATTTTGTACGGGGGTTATGTCAAAATACTATCTCTAGTAGACAAATCTACAGACAGATATGTTATTGGGATTGGCCGTTAGTAACTAGTATTCAATTAAATCTATCTCTGTCATACATATGTCAATGAAAACAATTGAAAGCAATTGTTTTTGAACGAATTTATAAGATTTTATAAACCAGTTATAAATAATACTAACCTTGTCACACACTGGGTGCCCAACGAACTTACTCATAAAGTCATAACGTAGATGATATCTCTCAATTAAAAAAGAAATCACGTAAATCGGATAAGTCGTTCTCGAGTAACAAACACGCAAACAACAGTACAAACATGAAACTATGTGGTTTACTATAAACTAGAATTTTATAATTGTTTATAAGTAACTGAGGAAATTAAATACATAGATGGTTACATCATGTTTTAAAGAACGTTTTTTTGTAACTACAATAGAGATATAACTTTCTGTGGTTTGAACAGACTTGTAATCTTTAACATTATACTTATCGCCTGTAATAAAAGTTATAATTAAACCTTATACGCTGTGTGTCTCTTGAAATTTTCTTTGAATTTAATTGATGATATCGGCTTACTCACGTAACTTTTTGACGAGGAACTCGACTACTTTCAAGCTATGCTAGAGGCTTATATCCATAAGCAGCATTTCTCTGAAATTTTGCCAAGAGCAGGGCGTGGTTAATGAATGACATTTACAGAGGGAATAAACATTTTACAATAATTTAACGTCACAACTACTAATTAACATCCTTTACTAATTCACAATTCAAAACTATTCTCTCTCATCCCAACCCTATATATAAGAGCGAGACAACGAAACAAATAATTCATAGTTCTATAGAAGCAAAATGGCGTCTCCCACGACAATTACAACGGTGTCAAAACGGAAACGGAACCGCACGATAGGGAACGGGAAATGGACGGAACTATGGATTTATGTGTTGCTGCAATAGTTACGTCAGTTCAAGGGTAAACAGCTTTATTTATGGTATTTATATTATTGTACCATAACACAATAAAGCTTATGGGTCGTAGGTAACAACATGATTACGTTCATGTGGTGTAATGTAAACGCTGTTTGTGATGAGTCACCCATCACATGATAAAAAACAAGCTACCCTATTGGCAAACTTATAAAAATGCTTCATTACTTTGATAAATAAGACGAATATAAAAATAATATTTTTTTAGAAAGGATAATCTATCTTTAGAACTTGAGACGGGATATTTACCAAGTTTATTTATGTCTATGAGTTTGCAAGCGCCATGATCACGGAGTTCATAAACATGGTAATTATCCCGTCTCAAGTTCTGATGATAGGGATAATCCTCCAATGACTTCTTCTGCCTTGGGTGAGGCGTGAGAGAGTGTCAGACTCTTACTAACTAAAATCCCACTCCGTACCTACTCCTGCTTTTAGAACCGGAGCCCCGGTAAACCCGCTAACAAAGAGGACTCTAGTCTCACAACTCAACAAAACTAAAAGCAATAGAAACTTATTCCAAAAACCCACATTCAAATGAGACACGGATTTACGGGGAAAGTGAATTGACCTCCTCTCAGCAGAAATAAGATAATCTGGAAAATATGAGGGTCTAGCCGGGTTTCCCGACAAATAGCGGGATTATGCTAAACCTACAGCATTGCAACCACTGATACGGGTGCGGAATCCTTAAAGGAGGTTACTAGGTATTACTATGTAATTGGACTATTTGTTCAGACGATAATGTAACTTAATTGTATTGATATTGGGTACTTTTGTAGATGGAAGGAGATAAGGGAGATGACTTTATGATTTAAAGCTAACACTACTAATGTTAGTAACGATGCAACCAATTCTGACTAATGTATCTAAGTCTTTTCCATACTTCCGTTAAAAATTCTGAAAATTTCTAAGTATAAAAACTGAATAATACTTAATTGTTCTAACTAAAAATCAAAATCAAGACCTTAGAGACTCGTTAGCGGACTACCTAGCGGGTTTACCAGGGCTGCGGCTCGAAAAACAGGAGTAGGTACGGGGTGGTTTTCAGTCAGTACGAGTCTGACACTCGCTCTCGCCACACCCGGGCGGTAGAAGTCATTGGATGATTTGCCCCACTCAAAAAAAAACACTAGTAGTAATAACTACAATTATACAAGTCTTCTAACTGCTATCTCTACCCAGCCAAACAACATCAACAGTACCTATCAAACTCAATTTGAACCTAAATCCATACACATTACACAAACACATTTCCCAATTTTCAAACAAATAAACACAGAGTTCTCTCGTGTTTCTCAAGATTTAGTTCACTCTGATCGATTAGAGGATATTCGTTCCTCGTTAGACCCATTCCGTGGACTATAACGATCTTGAAGATAGATATACAGTACTAACACATAGTTATGTTTTGGTAGCAGCTTGCCACGTGCCGCTTCTCTCACCAAACTCCATTTTAGACGAACATTAGCTATCGAAAATATCAATGAACTTGTACTTAAGTATTTCTTTTTGGTTAAATCTTTCATTTCAATTGCTTATAATAGGTAAGTACCTAATCAAGCAGCTAATGCCGATGTGTATTGTGGATATTAATATCAAGATTGGGTCAAGTTAAGAGAAATAATATTCCATTTTAGGTGGTAATTATGACGAACTAAAATCACGGCTTATTCATGTAAATTAATGGAGAAAAGCTCTACTAGTTTCGAGTCACAGAAGGACTCTACATCATGAGCATTTCTCCATTAATTTATTTGAGTAAACCTTGATTTTAGTTAATTTAGTATGTAATTATAATGTTTTTAACAATTTGTTTAAACTTATAAAAGAAAAAATACTCAAATTATGTGTAGTTTGAGATATGACACCGCTAAGGAATCTAGACACACGGCAGTGTGTCCGCCAAGTTCGAGCAAAAAAACCGACACACCGGCCGTGGGTTATATTACACGAACCATTTCGGGCCAAGTTCGACCCACCTATAACTCAAAATCTATTTTATCTACGCATATGAAATTTCTAGTATCTGTCGAGATCTACTTACTTATCTAAAATACAAAATTTCATTAATGTACCTATTGTAGGTCTAGAGATATTGACATCAGAAAATCGCTATTTTTACTATACACTCACTGACTGACTCACTCACTCATCAAAAACCTAGACCACTTCCAATGGTCGTATTGACTTGAAATTTGGCATGGAGGTAGGTCTTTAGGTCAAAGTAAAGGAAAAAATCTGAAAATGGCCAAGTGTGAGTCGGTTTTAAAAATAATGAAGGTGTAAATTCATACCCCTAAGGAAAAAACAAAAAAAATATCTATGATCTTCCAATTGTCGTACCGACCTAAAATTCGTTACGAAGGTTTGTATTTAGTCAAAGTAAAGTAAAATAAGAAAAAAAGAAAATAAACCTTACAAAAATAAATGAAATCCCACCCAAAACATAAATGTGAAAGGCTGCCAAGTTCGATAATATTGGAATGCTTCGCCTATAAAAGAAGTGAGATCTAAATAAGTACCAAGTTCCATACACAGACCTCAGTTAAAAATGATATAACTTGGCAAGTTTTAATAGAAAATTATATACTTGACTCATTGCGTTTAGTAGGTTTATAACAAAGTGTGTGAAAACTTGCCAACTTGTTATATCATTTTTAACTGAGGTCTGTGTATGGAACTTGGTACTTATTTAGATCTCACTTCTTTTATAGGCGAAGCATTCCAATATTATCGAACTTGGCAGCCTTTCACATTTATGTTTTGGGTGGGATCTTAAACAACACGAAGACGTTTCCCGGTTTTCTAAAACATCACAGCCAGACCTTACACTCAAGGATATACCAAAACAACTTCATATTTCCGACGAAACAGACGAAAACCCAAAAAACTAAATAAACTATGAAATAAGAATAACCATATCACAAAATTTGTGACAGATGCCCAAAAATAATACAAAACATAAATAAACAAAATGGGAGCATACTTAAAAAAAAAATGATGATACACAGACCGTGTATGGCACTTGCTTGACAGTTTTGCAAAACAAAATAAACAACGAATAGCAATAATTTACTGCATGTTGTGACGTTTAGATAAGAGGTCCCTTTAAGCAAAGATCTGTTTATTGTAAGGAAAATCACGGATGCTAACGGCTGAAACAACATTGAGCTTTAAACTGCTAAGAAGAGTAAATTAATTTATACTTTTACCATAAATCTGTCGTCATTCGAACTTGCGGTATTATAATACTAAGACTATACTCGATTGGGTATTGTAAACATACTCATTATAAACAAGAAATAAAGAAAAAGATATGGTTTGTTATTTTGTTAAAATTATAACTTGTACTAATTTAAGAAGAAAAAAATATTTATAAAAAAAATGTTTAAATAAACGAGTAACTTCAGTCACATTTTTATATGGCCCTGGACATTAGTATTTCCTGTGTCGTGAGGCCCAATCTCTTTCAGTCAGCAAAAGAAAAACAAGATGAAAAAATTACCTTCCTATGGTGCAGTGATGTCTTCCCATTTAGTATTCAATGGTTAAATAAATAAATCGGTTCTACGCACTCGCACGAACATTATTCTCTTTTTAGTACCAAATTTTTATGCGCTCCTTGCATTGAAATTTTAACATACGAACTACCAAATCGCATTCACATGTCTGTACTTTACGCATGTCATAAAAATGGGGATTCGCGAAATAAAACCGAAAAATGAAATACATTTTAACGTTCTTAACGTTATGGGTATGTTTTATCCTCTGCCATACAACGCAAAGTCCATAAAGTCTTACTGAATTGTCCCATAAACCTCGTTTGGCAGATTTTAGGAACAGATAGGGAGCAGCGTTGGCTCACTAACCTAATTCTTGGGAATGGCGGAAACATTGTTTGTATAATATATCTACATATAGGAAATTAAATTAGGTGTGTCGTGTTTCTGTGTAATCTAATCAAGCAAGCTTCGAAGCTTTAGATTAATTAGAACTAAATACGAGCTGTGTATTGGATGTTTAAGTAATGTGTTAAATGAATCAATCTTTTACGTTAAGTATACATATTGTTTTAATGGTATCTATCGTGATTGCGAGTGTTAGGTAGTTAGTTGCTCTGATGGGGCCCAGTAGGGCTGATGCCAGATCCGGAGCTGCGGACAACGTAGCAGGTTACCGGGGCTTCGGCTCGAAAAAAAGGTAGTTAGTTGCTGTAACGCGAAAGGTCTTGACAAAATTAATTGGATTTCAGATATCATGTATAACATTGTCAGTTGTAGAGTAGGCCCATTGAAGATTTTTTAAAACCCAATAAGAATTAGGACTAGAGAAGTCGTCAATAAAAATATATTGCCCAGCGACTTGTTGTCCCGTCACCTACAACATAGAATAACTACAAAATAAATATCCCAATAGAAATAAAGCTTCCTCAATCACGTGTAGTAAACGAAATCGAGGAAATAACAACAAATGGAAATAGTATCGGAAACAGTAACGTTGGCGCAGACGTATTTAGTGGTCGCCGGTCCGGCGCGCACGCATGCTGACAGACAGATCGACTGACGACAACGATCGCTGTAGGAGAGAACTAAGAAAGGGCAGAAATCCTACTCCATATGATAAGACTACTGCTTAAACAGTTTGAAGAAACCATTTTTTTTTGCTTGGACTAAAAGTTTTTCTTACTTAGTTTTTTGCCACCTCAAGGCCTTGTCAATATGGAATATCTTGCTGGGTTGCCGGGGCTCCGGCTCGAAAAGAAGGAGTAGGACCCTGTGGTGCTTTTAGTCAGTATGAGTCGGACACTCCCTCTCGCCTCATTCAAGGTAGAAGAAGTTATTGGATGAATTTTCCCCACTCCAAAAATACTTGAGCTATGAAGCTTGAGTTATGAAGCTCAAGTATTTTTTTCATCAAAACATCAATATTCATAGAATTAAGAAATCTGGCGAAAAGTATTCTTCTTCATAAAAGATGTCGTGCGTGGTACAATAATACTCTTATTTCTATCATTTTAAACAATTTCAATATTCATCAGCTAGCTTTGTCTGCACAACCCAAACTAGATTAGGAGATTGCATGCAACTAGCCTGTGGCTATCTTAATCACCAGCTACCGCGGTCACTGATTGCGTGTGTGCTTAGACTGAGTAAACTAACAGTGCTTCTGTCAATGAAGTCATGCAATTAGCTCGGAGTTCACACTGCCTCATTAGGCAACTGCTTCTGTACATATTTGCGAATCAGGAGGTGTTGAGTTTAATCGTTTGATTGGAATGTGGAGATTGATTGGAGTAATAACATTTCTTATTCATTAATTGTTAGATTAAAGTCAGTAACCTGAAGTCATTTGCAAAAAGGTTTTAATAATGAGATCTAACTCTAAACGAAAATTTCTCAGTAGTAGCAAGGAGTCTGGAATTGTGCCCAGTATATGGCAATAGGCTCACCCACTATTACATGGGACTTATAACACAAATGATGATAAATGGGTGTATACTATACACCGGCATTACGTACCGTAGGTAATGTGCATCTCTGCCTACCCCATCGGGGATAAAAAGTTATCTAACTCTCAAGCTTTACGTACTTTTTTGAGTCACTAGTATGACCGAACTTCTTGCTAAAATTCCAAGCAAGGTCTGATATAATTATAATGTTTAGCCTCTTATTTATCCATTAACCTTCTGTACTTACACCTTTCTAGTTCAAATAAGGTAAGCTCGTGCCAAAGCAATGGCAATTAGGAGCACATAGGGAGTAATAAACACTTTACTTAGCCACAAAATTATCTGCAACAACTTTGTTAGTTTTACTGCTGTGCTCGTTTGCGGGTGCTATATTAGAGGGAGGGAATTATTTTTGAAATACACCTATTATATTCTGGAACAGCTTCTTACAAGGTTCATAAGAAAGAGAATTTAGATTCGGCTCAAAGCAGGAGAAGGAACGGGCTGGTTTTTAGTTAGTAAGAGTCTCCTTTCTAAGTCAAGAGAAGTCATTGAATGATTTTCCCGCCTCAAACAAAGGTACCTACAGTTTTTCGATAAGAAAGAAAATTGTAATCTTTACCGACATCCAAAAGTTATCCCTTGCCAAAAATATTGGCTTTATAAGACATTACATTTATGTCAAAAAAACACGACTCTATTATACATATTCTACAAAATAAACACTAATAGTCAACAACAAAACAATCCAAAGCAAAACATGATGTCATTTCACTTAAATGCATCATGGAATCTCATATTACATTCGCGGTTTGTGCAGCCAATAAATTAATTCAAATAGCGTTGATTGCTTGCAGTTTGAGCATATCGTGTTTATTGCTCCTCAAGTGACATGATGATGGAACTGTTCCGCTCGGGTCGTTGAGCTGACCAACAGTAACGCAGTTCAGCAAATGCTGATTCATGAAGAGCTCTCCAAGACAAGAGACGCTCCTGGCTTCTAAAAATAAAATTGGGATTTATTTTCTTGTACAAAAATGTGTGTTCCTTTGGCATGTTGTTGATAGTTTTTTTTTTTCATCTTTCGTAAAGTAAGTATTAGTTCTCCACGTTTAATTCCATCTCAACTCAAATTATGTCCAACAAACTAGCTCACAGTTTGGCGATTTTTGTATGTATTTTTATATGTATGTATTATGTGAATAAACGAATTAAAAAAAATGTGACACTCATATAAATAAAAATGAATCGCCAAAATGTATGTAGGCGCATGGCTTCTGAACGACTGCATCAAATCGAATGATTTTTTGTAATGTGTTCCTTATTGTCAGGAAAAGATTTGTATAAAAAAATATAGGGAAGGTGAGAAAGAAAAACTTTATATCCTAGTACCCAGTCTTCCTCATAGTTCTGAAACCATTCAAGGGAATCCAAACTCTTTACAAAATTAACTTAACAACTTGAAGAGCAGCAATTTTCCAACTTTCTTGTTTGATCTTCATATAAAATTCTCTCAGTTTCCGAACTAAAGCTCGGTCCGCTGCAACTCCCTGCTCCTATTAATCATCGGTGAATGCACTGTACTACGAGAGCCGTTGATAATCTAATATATTATCTAGGATACGGAAAACCGCAACTTCGTACTAACAGTTACTGGTGTTTCCAAGCTCACAATACACGCCATTCTAGCCTCTACGGATCATTAAATACGGAGTATTATGGCTTTAGCTCGGTTAACTTTATGATCATAACAATATTATAACAAGTAAGTGCTTAATTGAATTTATACTTTGTATACGATCGGGTCTAGATATTTTTTAAAGACACTTTTTTCTCATATTCTCCTTTAGTAGTGTCCTGTGTTTTATGCCTTGTTAAGACCTAGTTTTCTTGTTGTATGTCGGTTATTTTTATATGGCTATGAAAAACGTTAACACTTTATATGAGAGTAGCGTTTAAAGACGCCATTTTTCTTTTAAAAATCCATTGCCTATTATTATAATAGGATAGAGTAAACACAGTAATAAAAACTGCGATAAATAATTTAGTTTATCTTTAAGATTTGATATCTACGTTGTAGTCCAATAGGACTATAAAAGCAACAGTGAACAGTGTACCTTAAACCTAATACTTATGATTTTTATTGTGTTTTAGGAATTTTTAACATAAAATCTGATTTATACCCAATACAGAAATGGCACTAGCAGTAAATTTCTCATGAACGTGAACCTAAAACAATCTAACAAAAAGTAGAAGTTCCTACCGTCGGTTTCACCCCTTCAGGGTAAAACAGGCGTAAATAATACCATGTCTATCTTTCTAAATGAGAGGCTAGGATAGCCTCACGACTTCCACATAAACAACAGCCAGTTGAATCATACTTTCCTAGCAATAAAGCGTAGTTGTAGCTTCGGGTCGGATTTCTGGGTGCATTCGCGTGCTGCCGTCAGTGGGTGCGTGCCGTAGTTTATGAACTACGAGATTCTTTAGCTGCAAGAATGATTAATGTGGGTACTGCAAGATAAAGGGTGTGTGCTGTTTTTCATGTAATGGTAGGGCAATTTAAGGATGTCATTTTATCGCTAGTAGTCGATGCAATGTGTTCCTCAGGGACGTATATTAGGTGACGCAATGTCTTTATGAATATAATTCCGAATATGTAATTGAATAAACGGTGGGAATCTTCTAGCAACCCATCCATAATTGTAATGTGTACCACGATTAAACAAAATTACTTAAAAACATCATTAATATATTTATAAGTAACTCCAAAATAAAAATTCCTAAACCATACCTTTCCCAAAAATTAACATCATACCATCCAAGTTTCCACGATAAACATCAAACCAGCCATAAATATTGCCATAGAAGTCAGAAAGACCCATGTTCATATGAAAATAACCCGAGAAACATCCGTTTACTAATAGGCCCACGACCATTTTCGATTTGTTACTATAAAACAAACACATATGCAAATAAGAAGTAACCCACCCGTTGGGCATCAGCACCGCACGGGGCCTTCTATCAATTACCAACTATCATAACACCACAATTGAAACTTAACCCTACTCCATAATCTTAAAGTTGATTCTTGGTTAGTTTACTAAGGTGTACCTCAAGGTTAAGTTCGTGTAACAAGCCCAGAATTTATGTAGACGAGATGACGGCATGCGGGCTGGGTGCATATATCAATTTCTTGCGGTAGATGATAAATTTACCGAGATATGGTATGCGCCAGCGAGCCGCGAGCGTCGAAACCAGTAACCATATCTCTCATGAGTAACGACTTGTAAATCTTGAAAGTATTTGTTTTGTATGAAGTGATAACTGGCTATTGTTTCCCTCTTATCTTCAGTTTTGACATAAGAAATGGCGGAAAATTTATGTGCTTATGATTGGTTGGGTTTGTGGTTTAACAAATGGTTTTTGGTTTTGATAAATCGTATAGTTTCTTCGTGTTTTATTGCTGGTTTATTGCGATAAACAAAAAGAAATATGAAAGAAGTTTTTGCAGCCAAATGGTGCAATTAAAACTGATATAAATAAATCAACAACAGATAGATGACACCTATTTTAAAAACAGACACCATTTCCCACTTCCTTAAAAAAAGTAATTCTATAAAAAAACCCACTACAGCAGCAATCTTATGAAAACTCACTCACTTCATTATTACATTACCATGATTGTTCCCATAAATACCATCAGCCTGCCCTACTTTACGTAACTTTTTCTGTAAAAATGTCATGGCCTTGGGAATTTATAGCATTCCACTTATTTACATTCAGTTCTAAATTAATTGAAGATTTTTCTTCAAAACATACTTAATATTCGTACCAGGGAAAATTCTTAAGTCATTTTGAACCAATTAACTGGAAAATATTATTTTTCTCAATTAAATATGACTTGCGTATGATTTAAGGGGCCGCGGTCCAGGCATTTTTGCGTCTCCTCGTGAAGCGATAAATAATGAAATTAGGAAGCTTCGTGGAGTAGATTTACTGTCTCGTTCAAATTAGAGGACTGGTTCTCTTAATTTTTATGATGTTTATCTTGTAGTTGGTACATAAAATGAAAATATATGATATGATGAAGCAGAGTAGTGAAGTAGAGTGATGAAGAAGAAAGTATATTCTATAAATTGTTTTTTTTTTAAATAATAAGGAGATATCTCTTAAGCTAGACAAATAATCTATATTTCGAACAAATATAAATAATTTCTTAATCAATTTAATCTATGATAGTATCAAATGCCTCCTGATAGAGCATTTTTCCAAAGAAACGAGTTGAACAAACAAAAGTCAAGGACTTCAAGAAAAAGAAACATATAGAATGAAGATTTCTTAGCAATATCAATTCTTAGAATGTCGATTTCATGGAATCACCGACTCGCCAAACGGATATTTAAATCTGTTTTAAATTCAAATGCAGCTAAACGTAAAGCACTGAGCTTATATTTTATGGATCTAAAATAATCTACAGATATACTGTTATTTCATTGACAGGAATTTCTCGTAAAACTTCCTTTGGGCGACTGGGTATATGAACTATATGATTGTCATCCTGATGTACCTTTAACCAAATAGGGCTTGGCAGTTGACATTTTATATAAACTCGATGTGCAGCCTTCATTTTTAACCAATAATACTGAACATGGAACTTACATATGACTTATATCAAATGGTGAAAAGTGACTGTACATTGTATAGCAGCATTATGTGCCGTAATATGCACTTCTGCCTACCCTTTCGGGGATAAAAAGGCGTGACGTTGTGTTGATAGCAGTATAGGTAATCTATAAATTAGCACTAAGAAGTCTCATTACCATACCTAGGAAGTCGGTCTAAAGAACTTTAATATAGCCAGTAGAATTATCACTGCTGCCAAGGGAAATGCATATATTTGCATGCAGAAACTCTTCCTATTTATAGGGACGTCTCCTAGTCTAAACGAGTCGTGTTGACGGCGCGTGGTGCACGCTCCGGGTGTAAATCATACGAGAGGAATGGACGGGGCTCTCTGCCACTACGTGCTCGCTCAGTAATACGACAGAAGTCCTTAACGCCACCACAGTTTCATAAGTTTACTTAGAAAATTGTACTTAGATAACGTGATTCTTTTCCTCTTCTATATTAGTGTGATCAGGAAGGTCGATCGTTATAAAATTATGAGACCTAAGAAATTATACAAATTTTATTTTATCAGCTTACGGTTTGACGAAAAACTCAACTAGTTATAAGCCATGCTATAAACTCATATTCATGAGCAGTATTCGACGACAAACAATACGGCGATTGTCGCGCTGCTACTGGTTTGTCCTCGTCAAACAGTTACGTGAGTAAGCCGATAACATTATAATTAATTTATTATGTCTCATGAAAGTTATTTTGTAAGATACATCTCATGATGGACTCTAGTAAAATATTCATTTTACTTAAGGAAATACATATTTTTCCTTATAAAGTTAATCAACATCATCGCCTTACAAGTAACAAGATCTACTGCTGAATAAAAGCCTAATAAAGTCAAAAGGAGTAATTGGTAATTAAATAGTTACTTGATTCCTTTCAGGAAGATCGTAGAGCTATAGAACCTTATAATGTTCAATTCAATTTAGTGAAGAATACATACAATAATAAAATGTTCGTTATTCATAAACATAAAGAGCCGTAGGAGCTTATTTTGGGCAATATATTACGTGAATAAAACCTTAGGGTGCTTTTCCACCAAAGATGTGCTATGTAGCTATGCTAAAGATGTAATAACTAAGCTGTGAAACTATGTAACCGTTTCCACTGATACGAAAGCTATGTAAATGTGCGAGGAAGATGCGCAGCTCAAGTATGCAATGTATCGATGGTAGGGAAGCCATCCATAGCACGCATCTTTTCATATAAAAAACATAGCTTAGCTGATTTGTTTCCACCAGTGCTAAGCTATGTGTACCAATGAATATGATTGGTGGAAACCAAACGCGTCCACAGCAACGTAGCATAGCATATCTTTGGTGGAAAAGCATCCTAACTTCCAAAATTATAATCTTATTGAATTATGTATTTGAAATATCGTTGAAGGCAGCTGAATAGTCGTATTAGATTCCCTTTCGCTTATTCATATATTTCCCAAAGCAATAAGTACTTATATAATGGCCCATTTAGCGGAGTGTGTGGGAGTATGCGAATGGTGCTGAGCGATGCTATACGTATGCTAAACAGAAAAGGGTCTGATGGATGGGCCATGATCAGAATTTGTTCCGTCCTTCACTATAAAACTAATAGAAATATCGTGAAAATTTGTGTGTTGAGATGTTCTTTGTTTTTACGTGTCTTTATTTTTAAGTGATGTGAATGTGAAAGACACTTATTAAATCTCTAAAATAGATATTTCTATATAGATATAAATTGAATTTCTAATAGATATTTGTATGTATCTGTGAATAGATATTTTCCTCGACACGTATATCGAATACAATAATAAAAATAAGCATTTAACATTATCATATCTACCTACACAACAAATATTGTGATACTACATAATACAATCCGCAAATAGCCAGTACATACTTATACGAGTATTCCATTCCGAGGCCAACCAAATAAATGAATAAGACTCAAGTAAGAAAGAATATTCTCTATTACAAATTGTAGGCATTAACATACTAAATGAACATAAATATTTCTTCAATATTACCCGGCTTCTCTTGGCTTTTCCTTAGGGAATGTTAAGATGAAGTGTACAAAAGAATTTTAATATGCAAAGTGTAGCTGCGGCTTGAGACAAAGAATAAACTCGCTCCCTGTTGGCTGAAACACTGTGAAAGAAACTAGAACACTTCGAGAGCTTATAGTAATTAAAAGAATTAGTATTAGTAGCAATTTCTAGTTTACTTCTTACCGTCTTTAGTCGTTATCGTCGTACTACATCATCTAAACTTTTTTTATATAATATTTTGTGACGTGTAAACGTTTTGTAGCCTATTTAGCCAAAAAATAATTCATTATTCAGAGAGTAATCTATGTATGTAATAATCGTTTCCTGAACAAAATCGTTACCGTACTAAGGAATAGTCATTAAATGTCTCTGAGTACGCCAGTTAGAGTTATAACTCTTTGATGAAGCGAGACTATAGATTATGAAATTAAGAAGTCCATTTCAATTTTGTTACTGATTTTTTAACAGTATTCTGGTCGTTCTAGAAAATTGAAGCCAGCCCAATAAACAGGCATGACTAGTGTACTTATATTATATTTCGACACTGAAGTCTGAACCACCTACACGATACACCTACCTAAGTACGTAAGCACCTACCACTAGAAAGGAAAACAACAATTCGCCTATTTTTACTATCGCCTACACAATCACACAGACCCTCTAACTTTTATTACTTAACACGTTAACCGCCGCTTAGCAAAGGATTTGCCTTCAACAGTTTTCTTTCGGCAGTTAATGCTACCTATAGAAAAAACAAACAAAAGGTCCAAACCATAACAAAAATAAATAACACACAATTTTCAACCACAACACCTTACTATAAAATGTTCCTTAATTTTTCTTCACACATTAAATTAACGAGGGAGGACCAGGAAGTACCCTTACCCTCCCATAATGAAAAACTCGGAGAGCAAAGGATCGCGTGAGGTGCAGGGGTACCTCATAAAGGTGATTTATACTCCACAGGGTACCGTGTCTTCACTTGCAGTGGGTAAAATGGTAAAATTAGAAAAGATCTGCGGATGAGTGATAACCCTGGGCCCTGCTTTTTTTTTGAGGGGTGAAAATCATCCAATGCCTTCTCCTGCCTTGGGTGAGGCGAGAGGGAGTATCAGACTCTTACTGACTAAAAATCACCCTGTTCCTACTCCTGCTTGTCGAGCTGGAGCCCCGGTAAACCCGCTAGGTAGTCCGCTGCTCCGGATAACCCTAGGCCATGCTAGGCGCATTATTTTCGTAGTAGTGAAACAGTGGTACAACAATGACGTGGTAAAGATAGTTCTTTGTTTAAATCAGGGGTTCCCAATCTTTTTTGTTAGGTCCACTAATTTTATTACCATTTTCTTATGTTTTGTTGAAATCAGTTGCTCCTCTCAGTTGTCTCTTTTGATATAAGATTAATTTGAGCTTTAACCGTGTTATTTGTTTTTCATTTCGCGGCCCACTGGTTTAAATATTTCAATACATTATTAAACAGGAAAAGAAATTTCCAAAAAGAATAAAGCATATTTTAACCAGATACATTTTGATGCTACCAAACGTGTTCAGTATCATGTTACTATCTATGTAATAAACTAATTAATAAATTAATAGAAATTATTCAAAATAGGAAATTAATGGGTTCGAATTACAATATATTAGTGTAGTAGGCGTTCTGTATGTATTTATAAGTACCGATTTACAGGATGAAATATGAGACGTACACGCAATTATGCTAAGCAGAAAATAAATTCCATGATGATTATGAGCACAGAAATATACAATACATCTATGATTTCATATTTATTTGAAAAAATATGCACATTAAGACATGGGTGGTGCAGAGAAAATAACCGGCGGGTGCAAGGAGCATGCCAAGTAGTATTGTTTTTATTAGTGACAAAGTTTTCCTCTTTATAATATTAGTGTAGATTATGAGTGATAAACTGATAACCCTTTTTCCTAATTCTAATCAGAAAGACCAATGTTAAGCAGTAGACATCTTGTGGCAGTGGCTGATATGATGATGATGATGACCAGTCTCAAATCTATTTTGCCGTCTAACCTATATTTAAATATAAAAGAGTGTCGTGAGAGTACTTCTATACTCAATTAACCGTAATCTACACACGGTACCTTAAGGTTATACTCCTGCCGCATCTGTTGTCCTGGTACAACACAAGAATCAGTATGCCGCTAAAACGCACTCCACCAGTTTCGCCAATCTCAAAAACACCCACAGAAAGCACTCGTAGTGCAATTTTGTTTGCATCGACGAAGAAACAAAGTGAGTCACCCCTTCTACACTGCGAGTCAGAACCTGATCTTCATACCCTGTCGGCAAATATAACTGAAAGGAATAAAAAGCGGAAATTTGACGGGGAAACATCCGATACATTGGTAGTACTTAAAGAAATGTTCTCCTCTTTCTCCAATGAACAGAAAAATCGTTTCCAAGACTTGCAAGCAAGTATAGACTTAATGTCAAATAAATATGACGAGTTCTTATCCAAAATTGCTTATCTTGAGAAGGAAAGACAGTCGGACAAATTAATTATTAAAGAACTGGAGGACAAACTAGAAACCTTGGAACGAAAATCTCGTGGGGTTGGGATAGAAATTCGGAACATACCAAAACAAAAAGGCGAAACTAAGGATACTCTTGTTGGCGAGATCTCTAAGTTAGGAGAAATATTAAATGTAGATATAAAAACCAGTAATATAAAAGACATTTACAGGCTAAAATCAAAAGATTCATCAGATCCTATCGTAGTCGATTTTACTACTGTCCTCCTAAAAGAAAAAGTTCTGAAATCAGTAAAAACTTTCAACAAAAATAAACAAAAGGGCATTAAGTTGAACACAACCCATCTAAGCTCAAGTTATAGCCAAAAACCAATATTCATATCAGAGGCTCTCACTCATAAAACCCAGAGACTGTATTACTTAGCCCGTCAATTCCGGAAAAGTCATGGGTACAGTTTCTGCTGGACAGCAAATGGTATTGTTTACCTAAAATACAACGAAGACTCCTCACATATTCGGATAAACAACGACGCTGATTTAGAAAAACTTCGTAACACCATTAAACCGCTGTGACTAATTATTGCTGTACGATACATATTTTGTCTCATTATTATATTAACTATAATTCTGCATGCTAATTTTAAGTTTAAATCTATAGATTATTTTTACAGTTACAAATTACAACTCAACGGCCACATTAACCTCTCATTTTTACTCCGGGAAAGTCAATATCAATTAAAATACTTCTCAATCATAAACATAGCCCAACTTAACACTATCTCAGTAATACACGCAACTTACTATTCAAACATATTTCGATTACACTACTCACTTACTCTTCAAATAACAATCTCAAACACTTTACACCTAACTCACACTCATAAACACTGTTTTACTATTTACATACAGGCTCTTCTCATAACCTATTCACCTACCCTGACCACACCTCCTGTCTATACTTACACTCTTATTAATCATTCGATAACGTAACTAATCTATCAGAAAATATTGACCAGTTATCCGTATCTCATTCACAAACCGCGAACCTGGAGGATTGTCAAAATATTTTTACTCTCACTTCGGCCAACCTACTTATACTGACACAAAATATACGTAGCATAAATCGAAATATACCCGGTTTAGAAGTTTTACTACAAAGACTAAAACTAAAATGCGATATAATTATTCTGACAGAGTGCTGGCTAAAAAATGCAACGTTAATCCCCTACCTCTCAGGCTACGTTCATGCAGCAACAAATATTAATCCTCTACAAAATGACGGAGTAGTTATCTACTATAAAGAAAACATTAACCTAACTATAATAGAACCTGATTTTCAGGAAAGTAATTGCCTAATAGCCACCGTTGGAAAACAAGTTGCCATAATTGCCCTATACAGATCCCCTTCCTACACAAAATTAGAGCCGTTCCTTTTGTCGTTAGATAATATGTTACAATCAGTGTCTTCTTTCGAGCATATCATTGTTATAGGAGACATGAATCTAGCAATAAACTCTAACAAAATTAAATCAGAAGGGGAACGCTACCTAACCCTAGCTGCTTCGCATGGCCTACTTCCAGCGCACACTTTAGTTACACGCAGCGCTCGACAGACATGCATAGACCATGTCCTTATAAAAACTAAAGCCTCCTCCATCACCATAGTCCCTAACGCAACACTAACAGATCACCATCCCGTTTTATTTTGTTTAAACTTGGAAAAGCCACGGCAATATGCAACTACAACAAAGACCATAACTAACGATAAAAATTTAGCACAAGACATTTTACATATTAATTTTGATCCCATTTATCAAACAGAAGACCCAAACACTAGTCTAAACTACCTAACACAGTGCTTACAAAAAGTGATAGAAAAGAATACAAAAAGCGTAACACTTTCTAGACGCCAAAAAATCATAAAACCCTGGATAACTCTAGGACTATTACGCTGCATGCGAAACAGAGACCAACTACACCAAAAAGCAAACCCTGATCCGGATAACGAAGTCTTGAAAATTACCTACAAACGTTACAGAAATTTCTGTAACAATCTATTACGAAGGTTAAAAAGAGCATATGAAAAGAACCAAATCCTGGACGCACAGAACGACAATAAAAAGTTATGGAAAGTCATCAAAAACATCACACATACAACAAAAACAACACAACACAATAAAGACCTACTTACTCTCTCATCTTCTCCTGAACGATCACTTCACGAGGTAAATAGCTATTTCACACATGTGGGTAGCTCACTGGCGGATAAAATCTGTAAACAAATTAATAACTCCCGGAATCTACCATCACTAAGTAATACTCATGATGAATTACCTAAATTCCCTAATTCTTTCGTCTTAACTGAGACAGATAAATATGAGGTTGGACATCTTATCATGGACTTGAAAACAGACAGTGCACCAGGATGTGATAACATCAGTAGTAGATTCCTAAAACAACATAAACACATTCTTGTACATCCTCTGGAAAAAATATTCAATGACTGCTTAAAAACTGGAGTGTTTCCCTCTTCCCTAAAACGATCAGAAGTGTGCCCGATTTATAAGAACGGAGACAAAGATCGTATAAACAACTATAGACCGATATCCATACTACCCGCTATATCCAAAGTTCTTGAAAAAATTATTAACACACGTCTTGTAAATTATCTTGAGAAAAATAAACTGCTTTCGGTAAATCAATATGGGTTTAGGCACGGAAAATCTACAGAACAAGCGGTGAATAAGCTCATAGAATTTATTAGTTCTAATCTAGACAAAGGGAAAAAATGTCTCTCTATTTTTCTCGACCTAGCCAAGGCATTCGATACGATCTCTGTCTCCCTCTTACTCAACAAATTGGAGGCGCTGGGTATCAGGGGCACCCAGCTCGATCTGTTCAATAGCTACCTCTCTGGGCGGACTCAGTGTGTCCGAGTGGATAAACACAAAAGTACACACCTTCCAATTACACACGGCGTTCCTCAGGGAAGTATTCTGGGGCCCACCTTATTCCTCGTGTACATAAATGGGCTTACAAATCTAAAACTTACCAAGGGTGAAATTATCTCATTCGCGGATGACACCGCGATGGTGTTTGCGGGAGAAAGTTGGGATGAGGTATTCACAAACGCACAAAATGGTTTCGACACGACTAGGGGATGGTTACAGAAAAACATACTTACATTAAACACTGACAAAACTAAGTATATTTGCTTCAGTATTAGGCAGGCGGTGAGCATTCGTGGCGACCTGCGAATTGTTTCACATGAGTGCATCTCCTCGGATAGTTGCGTATGTTCATCTCTGGAACGCGTTAGTACTCTAAAATACCTTGGTATTACTTTAGACAATAACCTCAACTTTAAAGAACATGTCAAAATTCTTTGTAATAGAGTACGAAAACTAATTTACGTTTTTAAAAACCTGCGTCATGTTGCGGACCCTGCACTGCTGAAGCGAATATATCAGGCCCTGTGTCAGTCGCTTCTCACCTACTGCATTTCATCCTGGGGAGGTATCTGCAAAACCACGCTAAAGGCAGTTGAGGTCGCCCAGAGAGCTATACTGAAGGTTAGCACATTTAAACCGATGCGTTTTCCTACTGCTGAGCTGTTTCAGTTGTGCGAGGTTTTGACAGTAAGACAGCTATTTATTCTAAAAACTGTACTACAAGAACACAACAACCGGCCCTACAACCCAATGCCTTTACAGAAACGTCGTAAACATCATGTATGTTGCAGATTAACCACATTTAGAACTAACTTTAGTAAAAGATTTCCAAGTTTTCTAGGCCCTTTCCTTTATAATAAGCTCAACAAAACATTACATATATACCCCTTGACCAGAAAACTATGCAAATTAAAAATACATCAATTTCTACAGAAATTAAGCTATATGGAGACGGAACAACTACTACTCATACCACACTAAAAATAAACACAAAAAAAAATAAAGATATGCTCTCTACCCATTACCCACACACTCTCCACATATTTACCTACACACACTTACATATACTCACATGCATACCCCACACCCACGCCTACACATCTCATATACCTACACCACAAACTCACACACACACACACACACACACACACACACACACACACACACACACACACACACACACACACATACATACACACACATTCATTCATATTCATACTCACACCCACACACTCACCACATATTTATTCACTCACACCTACATATACTCATATACATACACCACACCCACGCCAACACTTCTCATATTCATACACCATACACTCACACATACACACAATCACTTAATAATTAGTTTAATAAAATTTAAATTTGTACTTACCTACTTACTATTACCGTTTAAAATTTGTACTTACCTACTCATTGCTTGGCGCCTATTATTTGTATTATAAATTCTCGAGGGGAATGGTGCTGATAGCCGAAATACAGGCTATGCCTAGTTCGGCTACAGACGCTAATCTCAATGACTTAATTGAAATTGTTGCCACATTGCGATTGTAAAGTAGTTCTAAGTTTTTGGAAATAAACATATATTATTATTTCGGTCAAACTTTTGTTTGTCTCGACATTATAAGAATGTCGGTAATTTAATGAAACCACGGGCCTAAGCCAAGTGAGTTCCATTGATGGGATTAGGTTCCATACTCGTATCTTCTTGTAAGAATTTCCGAACTATTCGGCACGTATTTAGGATGGTGGCTTTTTGCATTGTCATGTATGTATTTTTAGGTAACTGAATTTGTTGTAGATAATGATGCAGGTGTTTGGGTACCACCCCGGTGCTGGAGAGCACCAGAGGCACAATATATACCTTTTCCATCTTCCAAATTCTGATTATTTCTTCCTTTAAATCTGTATATTTATGTATTTTTTCGGTTATTGTCTTTTGTAGGTTATGTGTATTAGGGACTGCTATGTCAATAATGTATGTGTGTTTCTTCTGTTTATCTATCATGGTTATATCTGGTCGATTATTATGAATTGTCTTGTCGGTTAAAATTGCTCTGTCGTAGTATATTTTGTGACTCTGATTCTCCAGCACCGGTTTAGGACTATATTGATAGTATGGCTCGACTTTAGGGGGTAACAGATTGCATTTTATGGCTAACTTTTGATGAATAATACGGGCAACTTGATTGTGTCTATGGGTGTAGTCAGTTTGAGCTAGGTTAGGGCATGCACTGGTGATATGTTGGATCGTCTCAGCTGCGCGGTGACACTTCCTGCATTTGTCGTTCTGAATAGTGGTATCTTTAAGTATATATTTTTTGTAATTCCGTGTATTAATGACTTGGTCTTGGATGGCTATCATAAAACCTTCAGTCTCGGGGAAAAGTGAACCTAACTTTAGCCATTTATTCGAGGCGTCTATATCTATGTGGGGTTGCTCTAAGTCATGCAGGTGTCTTCCGTGTAGTTCCTTGGAGCGCCATCTATTAATCTTCTCAGTGGTATGTGTTTGCGGGGTTTTGAAGCTAATGTTATTGTTAGATAAATTAAGTGGGGTACAGTTTTTGTCGAGTTCAACTATCGCTGAGTGAATGTTGCTAGTGTTGATTTTACTAAAGAAGAAATTTCGAAGGTTTTGAATTTGACCTTGCCACAACACGTTTAAATCTATGAGCCCTCTTCCTCCCTTTTCTCGATTTATCGAAATTCTCTCAATGGCTGACTTCGGGTGATGATAATTATGTTTCGTTAATGTGGTCCGGATTTTGGTTTCTAAACTGCGGATATCTGTGCGTGTCCATTTTATTATACCAAATGAGAATGTTAACACGGGGATTGCAAAAGTATTGATTGCTTTGAAAAGATGTTTTGAGTGAAGTTGTTTTTTACATAATAAATTTAATCTATGTGTGAACTGTGCAGATAAATCCTTTTTTATTTTAATGTGATCAATAATGTTAGACTGGTGGACACCTAGGTATTTATAAGTATCAGTAGGGCCCATAGATTCAAACGCAGCAGGAGGTTCGTCTGTATTATTAACAGTACTAATTAATTTACCTTTTTGAATGTGTAGTGTGCGGCATTTATCTAGACCAAATGACATATTAATATCTCTACTGTATCGGGTAGTTATTTCTATTAGGGATTCTAGGCAATTTTTAGATTTCGAGAATAATTTAATATCATCCATATACATGAGATGACTTATGGCTGTATCGGAATTTAATTTGTAACCGTTATCAGTTTTATTGAGTAGGTGCGACAAAGGGTTCAAGGCAAGGCAAAACCATAGAGGGCTGAGGGAGTCTCCTTGAAAAATACCATTTCTGATATAAATTTCGTCTGTGGTGATAGAATCTGTACCATTAGTAAGGTGTAAAGTTGTTCTCCAATCAGACATAGCATTCTTCAAGAAGTTAATTACAGTAGGGTTGATTTTATATATTTCTAAAATTCTAAGAAGCCAAGAGTGTGGGACGCTATCAAATGCTTTTCTGTAATCTATGTAGGATATGGACAGGTTTTTCTTTTGTGCATGAACACATTTTAAAATGGTAGAGTCTATAATGAGCTGTTCTTTGCATCCTCTATGATTTTGCCTACATCCTTTCTGTTCTTCTGACAGTATATTGTTACGATGGAGATGGCTATTGGTTATTCGTGTGATGAGTGAAGTGATAAGTTTGTAGATGGTTGGTAGGCATGTTATAGGTCGGTACTGAGAAGGATTTGATGTATCACTGCTCTTAGGGAGCATGTAAGTTATCCCTTTTGTAATGAATCTGGGTATCGGTTGTTCACCCCTAATGAGTTCTGTGACATTTTTTGCTAATATGTGGTGTAGTGTGAAAAACTTTTTGTACCAAAAATTATGAACGCTATCTATACCAGCTGCTTTCCAATTTTTCAATCTTGAAGTGACTATTGCTATATCTTCTGGTGTGATATCAGGTAATTCCATCTCTTCTACGTCAATCATCCTATTTCTTTCTTCATCAATCCATTCCGCATTATCATTATGGTCGTTTAGTTTTTCCCATATGTTAGCCCAATAACTTCTGAGTTCGTTTGGCTCAGGGATTATATTGCTATCACTTTGTATGCTATTGCCTCTACATGATCTATAAAAGTTTTTCTCGTTAGTTAAGAACAGTTTATTATCTTCTTTTCTTCGGAGTGCTTTTAAATATCTTGCTAATCGCTGTGACTTTAAAATTAATTTTTGTTTTAATGTATCTAAATATTCTTCTGGCCTTACATTGTCTGGTTCGTGAATGGTATGTACTTTTGTTTTCCTAAATATTCTTTCTACTGTTTTTATTATTTTTCTAGATCTGTTGTTATTTATATACTGTGTTAATCTACCTATATCTACTCTTAAATTTTTTATATCTATTTCTAGTCTTATTTGCCAAGAAGGTTTAAGGTTTTTATGGGATTTAGATGATGGTTTGTGTGCTCTTAATTTATATCCTAGGTTTTTACAAATAACGTATGCGCTGCAATATATGAGTGTATGAATACATATTAAATCAGAGTCTATGGAATAAAATCGGTTCAATACTTGTTTATTAAATATATCAACTAACTGGTAGAGTTTCTTATTCCCTCTTAGTTTTGGTAGTTTAGGACGTGCTGTTGGATCTGTACCTGTGTATTGGATAAGTGCGGTTTCTACTTGGTTAATTAATTCTTGTGTAGCTATATCAATCTCTGTCGTTTCTCTAGGTTGTGTGATTAGTGCCTGCTGTAATGAAGATTCTGAAATGAAATTTGTTTGTGTGGATGCGTGTTGAGAGAATGTGACATTTTGTGTGCATGGTAAATTTGTGACTGATGATTGAGTGTTTGGGTCGGTGCTAGATGTGATTGAAGAAATGTCCTGTGTGTTAGATGATAATTCCATCGCTTGTGATGGAATGAATGGTTGGGTGTTATAAGTGATTTCTGACATATTTTCGAAGTTCAAATTCTCATTAGTTTCTTCTTCTTCTAAAACTTTGCGTACTTTTTCCTTTATTTGGTCTAGTGTGTCTTGTGAGAGTCGGTTGTTTTTTAATATTGTTCTCATTTGGTCTGATACGCGCTGTTCGGATACTGTGATTTCTGGATATTGACGTGAGAATAGTTCGTGCAATCGTTTCCTATACATTGTCATATCTGTCTCTAATTTTGTTATATAATAATAAGTGCGCATGATGAATATATTAACATCTTTGCTCCAAGACATGCGCACTCTTGGTTTACCGGCCTTGGTGGACGCGGGTAAAAAGGTGTTAACCTCCCGCGCAACATCCAAGACTGGTGTAGGTGGATCTCTAAAGTTAACTGCAGGTGGTGATGAACTAGTTGACGAAGGTAACGATTGCAATGAAGGGGCATATGAAACGGTACTAGGACTATACGGTTCAAATGGGGAATTATTGACATAGTCATTAAGACTGTCAGAGTGTTCTTGTTCGGCTGTCGCATCTTTTTCGGTGGGAGCCCGCCTGCTCAACTCCGCACCGCTGACGGTTCGCATGCTGAAACACCCAGCGTCAGCTCCAGGTGTGCCCCGGCGATCGCCCCCGGGAAGCGGTCCTCTCAGTTTTCTCTTTAAACGAGTCTCCATAGTGTATGGGTTTCCATTGCCATGTTGGCCGCGCCAGTAATATATCAATCGCGTGTCCGCCCCCCACGTGAATCTGATGGTCGATTCGGACGTATGGTTGGATTTGGGGGGCTTATTATTATTATTATTATTATTATTATTCATTGTACCTTTTATAGGAGATCAAGAATCCAAGGAGTTAGTACTTTGTGTGGGAGAGATTAACAATCCAAGGAACTAGGAAGTTAAGGCGCAAATACTAAACGTCACATTTCCTCTAAACTATTGAACCGAAACCAAGTTATTTATTACATATCATATATTCAGTCAATAACTAACACAAGGTGCTATGTAACCGGCACCACTGTACGTTGTAAAACATAAGTTTCACATAAAACACCATGATGTATGTCGTCCGGCTGTCTCGCGATATTTGCATCAAAATTCTAAGCCAACCTCGCACGTCACCATATTCCGCATTCAATGGTAGAAATAGGTTTTATTTAATACTTTTTTTTAATGCTGGCTGGTTTCTTTTTTAGTAATAAAATTATAATTTTATTTATGTCCTGAGTTTTTTTTTTCAGTATTTGAAATTGGAATCCTAGTTTATTTTAATTTGAAACAAGAATTTTATTAAAAAGTTTTGACATGTTGATGACTTGCAGGCTTCCTGATAGTGTTTTTTTTTTATTTTGTTTCTAATAATTTTTATAGTAGGTATATAACATTTCTTGGATAAGTAAATAATGCAAAAATAAATGCAGGTGCTAGCAACGTAGTTCAATGAAAATTCATTTTAAATATATTACAAAACATATAAAATTGCAATTTACTAGATTACTAGATACTACTACTATAGCTAAGCACTTTTATAGTCCGTAATTCTGTTAGTAAATAGTTATATCGCCGAATATTTTTCAAAAGTATTAAACAGCCAGATTGTAACAGGATATCATAATTAAATGGTAACAATATTCAATAAAATCCGATTTCCATTTTCCATCACAATGAGCCTGCTCGCTCACCATCTTAATAATTCTTATGAACACCCTCCGTACTTACGTTTCCTGCCATTCTTCCATATAATCTTAATTCTGTTCCGTTTCCGTAATCAACAGCCGTAACAGGCGCCCCCTGGTGGAGAATTTACACAACAATAGGTGAATTTGAATCACCTCTATTGCCTGTCGTGTTTCTATGGAGAAACTCGTCTAGAGGCTAAATCATATTAAAATGCGTTAAGATGGAAATTCTTTAGAAAACTCGAAGCTGATAGACATGACGGATGAAGTTGAAGATAATACTGTACCCTTAGTACGAGTTTACTTTACGTTGAACGAAAAGGAAACGAGAGCGCATTCGGCGCTCTGATTGGTTGGTTCATTTGCGCCGACCAATCAAAACGCCGAACGCGCTCACGTTTTGTTTTCGTTCAAAGTGCAGCAAACTCGTACTAAGGGTACTGGAAATTATTTCGTGAACGCAAAACACAGAAATACAGTTTCTCTATGCGTAAACACGTGTTTTTATGTGGTCTCGCCTAAACCCTTCCTTATCAAATCTACCTCTACATCACATAAAAGAAACGTTTAACAAATCTTAATCGATCGTACGAGATCCACATCCAAAATCCGCAACATTATTCAAAGAAGAATGTATTCACAAAATCAATACAATGGAGCTGAACTATTCATCGATTTAAACGGTCATTATTTTTTGTTGTAATTTCACACCAATTGTACTGATATTTAGCGGCTCCCGTGAAATCTCAAACGTCATCGAATACATGTAAAGCCGCCATTGTGTTGGCGACAAAAAGTTGTAAGACGCCATATGGCAGGGACAAAGCGTGTCGGATTAACCGTCAACTAAACTTTGTTACCAGATTAAATTTGACGCTGTATTACAAGGGGCATTCGCATATGTACGAGTATTGACGACACGTTAATAGGAAAATTCTTTCATAACAGCATCTTTATTCCTATTAACCTAAAGATCATTTTCGCAGATCATATTGTTCACAAATGACCGTGTGTACAATACAGAAACTATTTGTAACTAATTGATGGACGGCTTGTATTTGACGGTGCACGCGAAATAAACGCCGAAACCTGGCAGACTTCCAGCTTATTCGAAAAATTTTGAGAATGCTGCCAAAAGTTTTCTCAATCTGAATCCGACTTCAATGAATGAATGGGTGTTTATGGGACAGTTATTTGAAGATCATGGAGTATCTATTGGAAACGCGGAAATAGTTTTTGATGAACAAACTAAAAGTAAAATAAAAAATAAACTGTAGGAAGGCGTGCAACCAAAGTGCATCCCGAAACGACAATGGAAATTAAATTTCATTTTAACAAGAGTTTAATTTATTTAAGTTGAAGCGAATTTTATGTAGCAGAATTGTCTCCCGCCGCGCCATAATAAATAACCAGCAATTATAATACACTTGAGTACAATAGTCGGGATCTGAGGGGGCGTGAACAATACATCGCATGTGCATGGGACCAGTATAATCTGACATTTCAGGATGGCGCTGCCAGTATAGAACTAATGTCAAATGCAGTACATAAAAAAATGTTTCCCCTTTTCACCGCGGTCCAACTAAAATGGTTTAAGAAATATGTAGCAAGGGCATCATTCGTGCATTAAAATCATTACAAATCGGCATTGGATGGGCGCGAATCACATTATCAAACAAATACGGACTGTTTCTGGAGGATTGAGTTAGGTTTATTGAGTTAAATCGAAATTATGTGCCTCTTGTTACTAAAACAAATTGGTGCCGGCTGTGGTTCGGGTTTCGCATCGAGATGAACATTAGTCAGCCGCTTGCTTTGTTGCAATACGTAATTAAGTTTGTCGTAATTCAGATCGTGGTGGTGGTGAAGTAATCATGTAATAAAATTTGTTTATGCTCGCCTTTGTTTGTGTACATAGATTGTAGATACAATGTAAATCAAATTGTGATTTATTTCTGTGGATCCTCTACTGGTTTGCTCGTAAAATTGATTTGATTTTATTTTGTTTGCTGCTACAGTGTTGGTATGTAGGTAAGTAGCTATTTCTAAGCATGAAATGCGCTTGTTTTTTAGATGCAAAATATTAATGCTTGTGTCTAAATCATAGATTGAATTTGACCAATTTAATTCTTATACCAGAAAGCATTATCTATAAGAGAAAAGATTGGCACATTGAATCTCCAATTACACAATCCTTTTGCTAAAAACTTCTACAATTGTAAGGTACAATTCCATTCCTAGAAAACTTCTATTTGTTTGCCTAATCTAGATCTTAATAGCAGTCTAAATAGCCGGCTGTGGTGCGGTTGGAAGCTGCGTGGCGAAACAGTGAGCTGCGCTGCAAGCACGCACGGTCCACGGCTTATCGGGAAACAACACTCCTGAACGCTGGGCTAGCTCCATTGGCACACGACAAACCTGATTCATAAACAAGCGGCCACTTTACGAAAAATAAAACCTACTTTTGAATCTGATAATTGGTGAGAGACTACCAAGAACCGAGAGAAATGTCTAAAGTCTAAACCGTGTGTCGAACTTAAGATCAACTTTGGCTTTCGGAACCAACGGACCAAGCAAGTAAACCAATTTATGATAGAAAATGATAATTAGAACAGTTGAACAGACTCAGAAAAAAAAACTAAACGTGGGTTCTAGCTTTGGTTACCAGTACCCTTAGTACGTTATAAGAGCGCGTTCAGTGCTCTGATTGGTTGGTTCACTCGCGCCGGCCAATCACAGTGCGAAACGCGCAAGACTCCATGTTGTCACGAAGTCGTCATTGTCAATATCCTATACAAAGGTAAGGAATAGGATTAAGATAAGATTCAACTGCAAATCGAAATGGACATGAATGGAAAGTTTTTATTAACAATTTTTTTTGTCCCAAAACTCTTGAATCCTTCATGAATTTAGCAGAAAAGAGGTAAAAGCGGCTCAGAAAATACTGTGCCTAAGTTTAAAATAGTATTTCTGTGTAAACTCGGTGACAATGGAAGTGAGTAACATTTGTTCGACAATAGCGCTCGTTACACCACCTTAGTCCAGATTTACGGTCGCAAGCCCAGCGCGAGGAACAATGCAGGTTGTTATCGCGAATTCGAATAGAGAAAATATTTAGTTCATTTTATTGTAGCGCGCCCACGTCTGTCGTGTGCGGAGGTTTACGCTGAAATGAATGAAATATTAAATGGTAAGGTATTTTAGTTTTTTTTTTTTTGTTATTGCGTTTCGATGTTTAACAGTGCATGCTAGTTATGGCTATAAACCTAAGTAGATGTTAATGGTTTATTTATTAAAAAATCATGACAACATTTACTGCCTCATTGTTCTAGGTTTCATAACTGACTAACTTTGATTTCAGGGTCAGGAAGCAGGTTTATTTTGAAATCTGAGTTATCGCTAACTTTGAAACACGACCATCAGCAGGAAGTGCAACTAATATGAGCCCCAGTCCTGGCTCGA
This sequence comes from Spodoptera frugiperda, assembly GCF_023101765.2. Classification (NCBI taxonomy): domain Eukaryota; kingdom Metazoa; phylum Arthropoda; class Insecta; order Lepidoptera; family Noctuidae; genus Spodoptera; species Spodoptera frugiperda. The sequence goes on along the minus strand of NC_064226.1, from coordinate 4,221,735 downwards.
AACTAGTCGAGTTAACTCGATGTTACGTCAGAAAACTAACAACATAAGTCAAAGTCAAAGTCAAAGCATTTATTTCAATTAATCCTAAATTAGGCACTTTTGAAACGTCAAATTGAATTGTCCGTCAGTCTGTTTGTCAGTGAAGCTAGGCATAATTAATTGAAGTCAATATATTTAAATTCAGATCATAATTCCATATCGACACAATACTAAACCAAAAAATATGAGTCACAAGAGACAACAAAACAAAACCAAAACACAAAATTTTAATTATCTAAACAACAAAATACCCTTCCCGTTTCCCGTATATAATAATAATATAAAGTGTCATATATATTGATTAAAATTTAATCAAATTGCTTCCCGTTTCAATTTGAATACAAATGAGTGCGGATAACAAGGTTTGTGCACATTAATTAATATTGCGACATTCGATACCGCCTAACGTAACGTATGGCAAAATCCGATTTGAAAATTACGAGAGCATGTTTTAGAATTGGGGGCGTCGGATTGAAGCCTTATACGGGGTGTTTATTCTGTTTGTTTATACATCTGTAATGTGATATAGGTGATCTTTCATCTGTGTTCGTGTCGCTAATTAATTGAATTGAGAGATGGATTTCAAATTGTTTCAATCACATTCTTAATACATGTGTGGGAGTTAGAACAGTTGTCCATTGATGATAGCATGTGTGGTTTCTTCAGTCTTTTCTTTAAGATAGAAGGAAGAATATTGTGTTCGTGTCGCTAATTAATTGAATTGAGAGATGGATTTGAAACTGTTTCAATCACCTTCTTAATACATGTGTGGGAGTTAGAACAGTTGTCCATTGATAGCATGTAAGGATTCTTTAGTCTTCTCTTTAAGATAGAAGAAAGGAATAGTAAGTATTTGCAACTCTTTCGAGTTAGATAAACGGGGAAGGCGATATAGTAGTTAATTTCCACAAAACGGCACGGATTGACTTCGAAGACAAACATGGAAGTCATTCTTAATAATTTACTCTGCTGTACTCAAAATCATTTAATGGTTACTTAACACAGTCCTTAGTAATTGTTTTTGGAACAAAATCGTTACTAAGGAATAGTTTAAGTAATCATTAAATGTCTCTGACTACGGCAAACTAAGAGAAATCTCTCTACTAAACATAAGTCTCTTATAAACAAAAGTTTCTAACAAAAGTAGCGTAAACCTAAACGCTCTAATAAGTGTTACTTCTTGACAGAAACAACTGGATAACTGGCAAATGAAGTCTAAACCCACGTGTAGAGTTCACCAACCTCTTGAAAGGTAAGTAGCTGCTAAGTGAGCAATGAGCAGGCAATTACTTTAATCACCTCGCACGTCTGCCGCTGGGTGATACTCAGGTGTTAATACCAACTGAAGAGATTAAGTGTGTTTTCAACTCTTCATATCGTAATGTTATCGGAAAAGATCGATATGAGAGTTTATTGTTAATGTAAAAACTGTTAAAATTAATTATATCGTCGTCACCAGCAATGTAGAAGGGTTCAGGTTTATTAGAGAGCGCTCCTTCATAGTCTTTGTTAGATACATGTGTTAATATATTCATCACAAGGCTTAAACCATGCTCATCCATAGTTCGAGTCATCATCATCATCAACAACAACACTCTATACCTATGTGACCACTGCTGATCAAAGAACCCTTTTCATACGGAGAACACCACGCTTGCTCAATGCGGGTTGGCTTTAATGTGAGTCACCAATGTATACCTTTTTATTCCGATCGCCATCACACCTAGATGAAAAGAACAGCTTACTTTACGAACCAAAGGCCCAACTAACATAAAATGAAATAAAAACAACGTTTTACCATCATAAACTCTACATAACAACATCCCACGTGTGCTATTGTCCCTGTAAAAGTACTTCAGTAGGGTACCGACAGCAACGCCGGTGTCTGTACCCTTCACACATGCATAACTTATTATGCGAACCTTACACCTTGCCCTAAGGCTGTTTGTGCTACTATTAAGTGCATATTAATTTTGCACGTGTAGTTGAGATGTTGTGTAGTTTAGATTTGGTGTAGATTCAAAGAAATCAATTGAAATAAATGAGTTACAGTTATTAAGGAATTAATTAGGTACTTATAACATTTCAGTATAATATGTATTTCACTCAGCACGTAGTCCATCACCAATCGAGCTTTTTTAATGTTATGTATAGCTAGTAGGTAGTAGATTAAATTAAGTAACTTATAATGCCTTGCAGTAACTCATAAATTGTTGTAACTAAGTATTTCCCTCGTTTACAATCATTTGTAACTAACCAGCTTTGTTATCCTTAAATGGTTTACACAGTCACTTATTTTTTCGTAGAAACTTATAAACCCAATCTAGAATACGTATGTCACCTTTATTTTTGCTGCAGGCGTCGTAAGAGTCACTGAGGAATAATAGGTTTTTTACGTTTGATGGGTCGACGTTTAGCCGCTATATCCCCTGATGGTAAGTGATGATGACGACCTACGATGGAGCACGTCTGGCCATTAGCAACATATTCACTCGGGCTTTGAAGACACCCAGGAAAAAGGTACATAATCTTAATACTTTTAATCTGCTTGCCAAGCATGGACTCTTTTCTCACAGACACTAAGTACTTAATAGTATTTGACCGCTCCTAGTATCAGCAAATTAATGGCTACCTTAGTGTTGTGTAGCAACTTTTACCTATAACTTGCAGTAGGTAATTATGGTCAAATTAAGGCTAGACGAGTTTTCTATTTCCCAAACTAGGATAATGACGTTTAAGTAACGATAAACGGCGCCATGTGCAATAAATAGCTTTAAGTTATTAACACACCTATTTAGAAATTACTCAATTGCCTATTTGTTATGGTTTACTTAATACTTACTGGTACTGGCGAGGTAATCACACTATAATATTATAAAGAAATGTTAAAGTTTGTTTGTTTAGATGTCAAACACGCTGAAACTACTGAACGGATTTTGATGAAATTTGGTCTACAAACAGGGTATGAGCTGACTTTGGTGATAGGATACTTTTCATTCCACGGCAACGCGAGTGAAGGCGCTGGCAGAAGATGATTTAAAAGTGATTTTCAAGAAACACATCTGATGCTTTATACCCCTCTTCAGAATCAATATAAAAGTATTCGAAGCGGAAGAATTTATCAAAATGAATCTCCAACTTCTTTAAACATAATGGAAAAAACAATCTCCGGTGAATCAGATAACAAAAAAACTTGATCAAAATTCATAGACACCGTGACCCTTCACCGATAAAGACTACCTAACAAATAGAGCGCACTTAATCAACCCTTTATATTCTCCCAGCATCCCACGGCTCATTAAAAAGAAAAATCAGTTCTCATTACTAGATATTTGTTACAGAGAGAACAATAGAAGAGATTCTAATAAAAATTCTGCCTTTGTTCTGCGAACATCGGTTGCCAATCTCTATTCTCTAGTAGAGAATGTTCGCATTTGTAGTGAAAAATGCTCCAAATATCTGCCGTGTATTGTGTAAGTCTCTGATTTTATTGGTTGGAATGCTTTCAGTGAGGATGTGTAATATGGAGCCGCCTCTCAACACCCAATTGTCGTAAAACTAAAAGATAATTTCTGGAGAATTCGGTTGACCTGCCTGTATTTCAACCGGAGTCATATTGGTTGTGTTGTCGGCTTTACTGCTGCTTTTGTAACTGCTGAGTTTTGATTCATAATTTGGACAAAGATCCTTTTATAAATTTGAAACTCTTTAGAATATCATATGTAGTATGTGAAGTAAGTAGAAACTTTTTTTCTTTTCTACTTTCTTCTTTTATCCATACACAGCTGAGTTAAGGTCCCCTTTACACATTGTATTGCTTCATGACAATTTGAACTTGAAACTAAAAAGACTTTAATCTACTTTGACTGTTGATAAAAAAGGTATGTAAGAATCGTAACAATTGGCGTTCAATTGACTCTGACTACCTCCATGGGAGACAGGCTTGAGGTTATGTATGTAGGTTGAAACTAAAACAAGAGGAATTAGAATAGACCTTTATCTTTCTCTGTTTATCTTTTAGTCCCGTTAAAGCAGGTTAAAGGTTCACACTACGTCACATAGGACCAATACAGCTCAAGTGTTAAATGAAATAGGGAAAGTAAAGTACCACATACATAGCAGTACAATTTCCGCCAACGCATTAAATGCAGCTAAGCCACTAAGGCCGCGGATGCACCGTTTACAGGATGTGCTATACGACGCTTCAACGTAAGTAGACACTTATTCAAGCCGATTTCCGCCAATGACTCAGCTGGTTACAATGGAGGTTTAGAACTAAGTGCGTGTGTACTTATAACTTATAATACGTGTGGTGTAGTGTTAGTTTCAAGAACTGGGTCTGTATGCAACGTGACGTAACGAACTCTTCCGTTTTTATAGTAGTTTTTGAACTATGATTTCTAGTGATTTTAAGTATCCGTCTTAAGGGTGCTTTTCCGCCAAAGATGTGTTATGCTACGTTGCTGTGGTTGTGGATGCTTAGCATTCGTAGAAACGGACTCAACTAAGCTATGTTTCATTTAGAAAGAGGCGTGCTATGTATGTGTGCTAGGGATGGCTTCCCTATTATCGATAAATCGCATACTCGAATTGCGCATCTTCGTCATACAGCTACATAACTTAGCGTCAGTGACGGTAACGGTCACATAGCTTCACAGCTTAACTATCTTCGTAACATAGCTACATAGCACATCTTTGGTGGAAAAGCACCCTAACGCCCCGTCTTTTTAAAATGACACCTAGTTTTCACTAGTTATGAATTTTTAGCCTAAAATTCAAATGTTTTAGAATTCTCGTACAAAATTGAACAGCAATCATGCGTAAACATAATATCTAAAGCTCCTATAAAATTACATTAATTTAAGCCGCTACGGAACTCCACATCAAAAACAGTACGGCTCGCACAGCGGAACCACTGATTTCCAGCACAAATTCCCGTCACGCGGCGAATATTGAGCGACCTACAAGCGAGCGAGATAAGCCCCGTCTTCCGCTACCTCTTATCATGTCTAGCCGTCACGCTGCACAGATACGTTGTGGGGATTAGGCGCTAACACCATAGGGGCAGGTACCGAGTCAGTAGACAATGTAGTTAAATAGATTATGTGTACATGTGTATTGAGATTAGCAGTGTATCGCGTGATATCTAGTTTATGTGGTGTACGTAGTGTGAATACTTAGCTATGTACTCTATAGTTACATAGATATGTGTAGACAAGAGGTCGTGACTTCACCTGCTATTTTCAATGATCTTTCCGCTTTCTTCCGCGTTCATGCACCTTTTCATCCACATTACCCTCCCTCGCTCGCAACGCTGACTCAAAAATAAGTACCAACATTTGTTACCCCTCACTGGTTAGCAACAAAATCCGACATATTATTCAGTTCTATGTATCCTTTGAGAGTAAAACGACCACAACAGCCAAAACAAGCGAAACAATCTCACCACAGCTTCAGCAAACAATTTACTTAACACCAAACCGCAAATCATCATTTAGAATACCAAATAATTACATTTGCGAACGAAATTCCTGCAAAATTAATAACAAAGCACAACTTCCGAGCAAAAAGGAAAGTTTTCAGCGCTGATTACAGTATTACGGAGTTACCAATTTAACTTTGCAGTTCACCGCGACTCTGCTGCCGAAGTACAAATGTCAATGCAACGTCCAAACCGGGACGTTAGGAATGAGTTCTCTATTTCACTGTCCGTAAAGATAAAATGGTTATAGGATACACTTAGGTTGTATCGCTGATAAGCAACGCGGGGATTTAATTATAATTTTACAGTAATTCGCGCTCCCACTTCGTTAATTTCCCTTAATTTTCAGCGGTTGTGTTTGTTTTAGGGAAAATGAGGTAATTGCGCGTGGATTGAAGAGCCGACGTTGATTAATTATATTTGGTATGTTTACACAAACGGTTCAGCGAATACTGATAGCCTTGCCTTGCCAAATCTGAGGGAAGGAATAAGCAATGAGCTTGATACGCAAGTTAAGTCGTGCGGAGATGGCAGAGATCCAACGCTCCTGCGAAATGATATCTACGTATTTTACGCGTGATAATGTATTTGAGAATTTTCATGCCACCTTCTTGGTTATCAAGCCTTTCTGTTTTAGGCAATGCACATAGATTTTTTTAATGTGAGAACCTGGACCCTTCTGACCAATCTATAAATTAATGATATAAAAATATAACAGTACCAGTCGACATATTTTGAAGAAAAATATAGTTCTGAATAGTTCCTTACCGCATTCTAATATTACCTACGGTTGTTTCACCCAAATCGTTATGGGCATGTCTTCCAATATCGTTGCACGTTAAACACATACGTGGAATAAATCCCTTACCCCACCTGTAATGTAATCTCTCGCTATTTTCATATCATCGTATTGCCACAGGCTGTATGTCGACCTTACAATCGCGTGCAAAAAGACATAATACCTGCCTAATACATTGTCACTTCTTTATAGGAATCAATGAGGAATAGATAAAACCCAAGCTGTACAAAAAAAGTGGAAAAAGGTTTCAAGATTTAGGTAAACCAAATTATAATCAAAGTCGAGATCAACTTAGACTCAATATAACTTAAAATTAATTAATGCTAGAACCTCGCGCCTACTTTTTACACACATCACACCATCAGCCTAGAAGTGGCCACTACTGGCCAAAGGCCTCTTCTCACACGGAGAAGGTTTGAGCATTAATTACCACGCTTGCTCAATGCTCAATGCGGATTGTCGATTTCAAACTTATAATTAGAAAATATAAGCCCATGTTTCCTCACGATATTTTCATTTCCGTTTGTCAGTGGTGTCTAAATAATTTAAACTAGATATGTATAACTCTGAAAAAGTCACATAAATAAAGGCTTACCAATATAATAAGTCAATATTCGAAAATAAAAAAATATAATACACATTCAATCAAAAGTCCTCATAAAATCGTAAAAAAATCATCAAGTGCGTAAGTTTTTGCTACGTGACTGTACTTTATTTGAGGCCGGGAACACATGTCGCATAAAAAGGGCTGAAGAAAATGAAGTGTCGGCTTAAGGAAACCTTTGAAGGATCGCAGGAACTCATCCAGAGGAAATTGTGAAGGTTTAAGTAATATCATAGGGTTTTATTTCTACGTAGACAAATCGATGAGATACGTGGATGGGCAATACTGGCAGTCTGGGGTTATTTTATGGGGGTTACATACCAAAGAATATTGTTTTAGATCTTTCTTGGGTAGTTTATGGGTATTCATGGGATTGTTGAATATGTTCTTCAGAAACTAAACTAAGTGTTGGAAGAGCCATGTTTCGGCACGAATGAGCCAGCTCGACTCGAGTGATACCACGGCCTTACAGAAAACCAGCGTGAAACAACGCTTGCGTTGTGTTTCGTCTTGTGAGTAAGGTTACCGGAGGCCTCAATTCCCGATCCCCGATTCCCCAACAACCCTTAAATTACAAACCCCCAAAAGACCGGCAACACACTTGTAACGGCTCTGGTGTTTTGAGTGTCCATGGGCGACGGCGATTACTTACAATCAAGTGATCCGTGTGGTCGTTTACCGACTTTAACATAAAGAAAAATTTAAACATTACACAGAACATGTGAACCACACACAATTTAGCCTAATGAACTACTAGAGAGGCACCCAAGCTTGGCCAAGTTTCATCGAACGATGCACCCTGACAGTTACTAAGGTAGAAAAATGAAAATGACGACAAGCGGATCCGGACCGTCCCGCCACAAAATGTGGAAAAAGTATTTTTCATTGTAAGCATGCCAATGCCGGAATATTAAAACCGAAATTTTCTATGCACAATCTGAAATGTGCTTGTTTTTATTGGCATTGGCTCCGCACTAGTGCTACAGATTTTAAAATTCACGGATTTTACATTTTTAGCTGACTAACATGTACACTATATTACTATCTACTAACAATCACATGTTAATGTAAGACTATCGACAAACGTAAAATAATAAACGTGGCAATATGGCCAGTATGTTGAAATTGAACATAATGTTTATTTACTGAATAGTCATTAGTCACTCTTTAAAATTTTCATCTGTTACACTTTATAAATCTCTTTTAAAATTACAGCGATGGCAATTATTTTACAGCTGACTTATCTCAAACTTATTCATAAAGCGAATTGATCATTTAAAAACCAAATTCAAAAGCACTTACTTAGCAAAAACATAATCCGCGTTAAATCCCGAAAATTAAGCGAAATCCGGATTTGATAACAAACGAATTGATTTTCCGGGGACCTCGTTTCGCCGGATAACCGGAGCGTAGTCTGCTTACCTATTCATAATCTTAACGATATTTCGAAGACATTGCCGCTGGGAATTCATTATGGAAAGTAAGAAGGGTTTCATCATCTACGTTCAATGGGAGGAAAATGAAGTGTCACCTTTTCGCGGGTAAACAGGGGAGAGTGTGACCGGTGTCGCGCTACCGGCGGCGCGTCGCGTCGGGCTCACGTTACGAAACCGCAACCGTCAATTGTTTTTCGCCACATTGAACCTTGGAGTGTGTTCCGAACAGTAATCCGATCGTGTTCTGTTTTGAATATCGATTCAGTTTTTGGGCAACGATGTGTGAACAGCATGGATTTTTTACACCGCACTAGAGGACGGTGTTTTAATATCAAAGCACGCTTGTTTTTGTTCCTTGCTACATTCAAAAGTGTATAAAAGATTGCGTTTAACTATGTTAGATGTAAATGGTGATTCATAATTTATACACCTCCTCCAATAAGTGCTAAAAGGTTTTACAAATTGGTGAATTTTAAACTGAAAAGCTTAAAACCATCTCGTGAAAGGATAAAACGAAAATCATTTAAAGACAGAAAACAACTTGTTCAAAACCAAAAATATTTGAACATTTCCCCACACGTTGACGCAACGACAGAACTGAACCATCAATTAATTAAATCGGTCCCCATCATCAAACTCATTACGAACAATTTTAATCTCAGTAACGAACCTAACGACACATCGTCACCAGAGAATATTCATTAATAAATCTCACCATTTCATAGATGAGCAAATAAATTGATTAAAAATGAGAATGATTGATTGCGTGTCCCGCTCGCACCTGACAGGAACAATTTTACTACACACGATCAATCATTCTCGACAGGTCAGTCAGAGAGTATCGACGTCCGCTGCAGTCATTACCGACATGATAGCATAATGAGTTGAAATTATAACGACATGTGTAACACCAGGTAATCATACTCACGATAACGACACAAGAATTTTAATGAAATGAATACATTGTGCAAATAAAAATTATAAACTCCATCAATTTATTTTATGCTCCTTGTCCCTCTTTTTTAACGGCCCATTATTAATTATTTTATTAAGTAAATGTCACTGAATGCGTGCCTTAAACAGTGTTACGGCTTTTAAATGTTATTCATGGTCATAATATTTAATACCTTTTTTGTAATGAAACTGTGCTATTATAATTTCTTATAATAATAACGAGACACTTCTGTATGCATTATAATTAAAGTTTTATACACAGTGTCAGTAATAAAATGACCATAAAATGTTGAAATGGGAATTACGACACACAATAAACTTACATACGTAGGTATTATAATGAATTTCGATCGTATATTTTTACTTTTTTTATAAATATTCAGTCTCTACAAAATATCTATCTAATTAAGCAATAGATTCAAGTATACATACATAACAATAATATATGTTTGTAACATTATTATGGACGCCAAAGAACTTGATTTAATTTATATAGAACTCTATCAAACATCGTCGTAAGTGTTTTTCTATGTCCTGTGTCATATTTATTTAGACAGACAGACAGACATCAATCAACACTTCCGTGTGTTAATTAATAAAGTACACTTCAGTTGTCATGTCCAATTCATTAAAATATTAAAAGTAGCTTGAAAATTTAATCTTACTTCTTTGATACTACAAAGAGAATTAAAGCTCTTGAAAAATATAATTTTTCGCAATAACATCAATTTTTTAGTAACCGTTCACTAAGGATAAAGTACCAATTACTATTATTTATTGTAAATTGCTTGATAATTTAATATTTTATTTAATAGGAGAAATCAGGTAATCCTTAAAAATATTTCCTAGAGTTTTCACCGTTAAATTCAATTTAGGTCTAACAAAAATTTAATTACGAAAGTAACCAGCTTATCACGAGCAGCTCATTGTTTTAATTTAAATCCACATGAAAAATATAATGAACAAAAGGCTGAAAGAAAACGTGGTAATCTACGACCGTCCCAATTAAGAGGGCTTTTCCACCAGAGATGTGAAATACAACGTCGCTGTTGCTGAAACACATAGCTCAACACTGGTGGAAACGGACTCAACTAAGACGAGGCTTCAACCTTGATTAATGTGGTGGCCAACATTACCTCATTTATTTGGTTATTTCCAATGGCATGTGATGAAATAGACACTCTTGGGTTTTCATCATTTTGCTGACGGCTGTTGGCAACAGTCACACTGTTCGCAGATTGCGATCTAGATTTTGTGCAGGCATCATGCATAATTGAATTATGCATTTCATTGCAATTGCGACACCTTTTGGTCGAAATGCATTGTTGGCCATTGTGATCGAATAAGCAATTAATGCATAGTTTCAATTTCGAAATTGTTTTTAGCTTCTTTTCATTGCTCAACTCTAGAAACTGCTTACATTTATATAGGCCGTGTTGATGACCGCAAAGTGGACACTTATACGGAGTCGACACGTGTAATGCTTTGGAGAATGATTTATTGTTGTTGCTATGCTGATTGTTCGGGACACCATGATAATTCTTTCCACCCGAAGTTTTAGAATCTGAATTGGCCTTATGTGGAAGACTTTCATGTTTCCTTCGTGAAGATTCCAGACTAGTAAACTTGCTCTCCAGGAAATCGAGAAACTCTTGCAGTACGGGTAGTTCTCGTGCGTTTTTCAAAGAATCTACGTAGTCGCTATATGTTTCTTGATCCAATTTTTGTGACAATAGGTTCACAAGGAGCGGATCCCATGTAATAACATCAACGCCTAGATTTTTTATGCCGTGTATGCTTTCCAGGGTGACGTCGTGCAATTTTTTGATTTGATTCAAAGATTGTTGTTGCATGTTAGGTAAACCTAGTAATGTGTTAACGATAGAGTTAAAAATAAGCTTCCTATTGTTGTAGCGGTGGTTTAAAAGTTCCCAACAAGTGCTGTAGTTTTCACTGCTTATCGGAAGATGCTGTATGATTTTTTCTGCTTCACCTCGCAACTTTCCTTTTAAAAACTGCATCTTTTGTGCGCTTGATAATGCTCGATTGTTATGTATGGCTTCATTAAACAGATCTTTGAATGAGTACCATTGATGATATTTGCCTGTGAAAACAGGAATGTCCATTTGTGGAGTGCTATGTTCTCGGTGAGACACGGACCAGAGTTTCTTATTGAGTGACCGTTTGAGATTGATGAATGTTTTCTCATTGTCATTGTAGACTCTGTCATACTCTTCGTCTGCGCCGCACATTTCACCGTCAACTTCCCAGTACAGCTCATCCACCTGTTTCCACTTCGATTGTAATGTTTTCAGGGCGTCTTCTAACTCCCACTTTTCATTGAGGTCTTCCAGGTCGATGTTGCTCACGATCCTCTTGAAGGCTTTGATATTCGCCGACAATCTGCGAACCATGTCATCGAGTCTGCTATTCGAACCCTTTGACATCATTACCTGACTGGTACTCGGACCTCCTTCTGCTTGCTGTTGTTGACGATCTTCGACTTCAGATTGAGATCGCTTGTTTGGTGTTGGTGGTATCTTCGCTGCTGATCCTAAACTCTGCTCGGCGATTAACGCTTTAATGCTAGTATAAAGCTGGCTTGTTTGCTCGTGCTCTGAATTTAGGAAATACTGGTGATCTTTGACCCCACTCGCACAGATACGCATATGATTGTTCTGGTAATCCGACCAGTAACTCTCTCTCCGGAGTTCACCGTAGGGGTTCACCGTACACTATGATTTTTTATGTGGAAAGATGCGTGCTATGGATACTACCCTACTCGATAGTAGGGAAGCAATCTATTTGTAGTATGCGATGTATCGATATACATCGCATACTCGAGCTGCGCATCTTCCTCGCACAGCTACTTTGCGGCGGCACATCTTCACAGCACATCTTACTCGCACAGCTACATACCTTAGTATCAATGGAAACGGTCACATAGTTTCACAGCTTATTTATTAAATGTTCGCAGCATAGCTACATAGCACATCTCTGGTGGAAAAGCACCCTAAGAGAGTATTCATGCTAAAATACGAAAACATTTTTCAAGAGTCTAAATGAAAAATTCCTGTGTACCACCTACCTGCATTCGGGGACAAGTAATTGTCGCTACGTTTTTCCTCAAAATTAGACGCCTACGGAATATTTATTGCTACACCAAAATGAGACAAATTGTGTTTGTTATTAAGCAAAGCCGTTAAAACTTTAAGACGTTTCGTGTCTTTTTCCTAGCAGACAGATCACCTGATGGTAAGCAATTGCCGCCGCCCATGGACATCCGAAACACCAGAGACGTTACAAGTGCGTTGTCGGCCTTTTTGGGGTTATTTGAAATTTAAGGGTTGTTAGGGAATCGGGGATTGGAAAGATTGGGAAGGGGGATAATTTGGCCTCCGGTAACCTCACTCACACAACAAAACACAACGTAAACGTTGTTTCACGTTGGTTTTTTGTGAGGCCGTGGTATCACTCGAGCCGACCCATACGTGCCGAAGCACGGCTCTCCCACACTTGTGTTAATGGTAAGGTATTTTGTATGACACGTTTGATACAGCTGCGAAAGCTAATAAATTCTATTCCCTTATCTAGCAAAATGTGACAAGTTTTTCTTATGGGTAGCATTAAGTCTAGACAAGATAGGGTTTTATAGTACCTAACTAGTCCGCGCTTTTTCCACATATCAAGTTAGAAATGTAGAGTATGTAGTTACATTCTACATAACAAGTGGAATAAATACCGTATGTAATAAAACACATATTCACTTATAAAAAAAACTTAGTTTTCATGTAAGTATATTAAATAAGTGTGTATTTTTTTTACTTAAGGACTCTAACAATATAAGTTAAAAGGTTAGGTAATAGTTTATTTGAGAAAAAATCTTGTATAGTATTAACTGAGTACTCACGAAAGTTTGCGATATCAATAACATAATTGATTTTCCATGTACTATCACAAACTTGATACATTATACTCTATACCAGTGGTTCTCAACCGGTGGTCCGCAGAAGACAAAAAATGGTCCACGAAATGAAAAATAAATACACAATACTGCACCTCTGTCAAATAAATGCCTCAGTTAAAACTCGAGTTAAACTTACATTAAAGGAGACAACTGAAAGAATCAACTGATATCAATAATCCAAAATTCTAATGAATTTTTATGAGTTACCCGAGAATATCAGTGTGTAAGTCAGTAGGGACCACAAAAAAGTAGGTACCTAATACTAATATAACAACCCTAACATAACAAGAATTATAAAGTAAGCCTTGACCAGAAAAAGGTTGGAAACCGCAGCTCTATACTTATGCAAATATGTCAGCTAGCTACATACATACTCCGAGATATTGTTCAGCCTAGAAAAATAGGTCAGCCTCACTCTTGTCCGCGTTTTAACTCTTTACAAGGCATTAAGCACGTTCACTTTGTCTGAAACTAGTTTTCCGATAACACTAGCACGCTAAAGGTGGTAGGTGCTAGGTTACTGGGAGTTAACTTACCGTGGCATCATAAAATGTTGTGATATTAGTAAAATGTCTAAAGCAAGTGTGTAAAGTAAAGAAAAGGGACAAAACTGTCGAAACTTTAAATATACGTCAGAGTTATTCACGTTACGTTTTACCTATTTAGGTAATCTAACTATTAATACGCAACATCAACGTCACGCCTTTTTATCTCCGAAGGGGTAGGCAGAGGTGCATATTATGACAAATCCCGCTGTACAATGTACACCCACTTTTCACCATACAGTATTTTTTACCATTTACAAAATTTATTATCATCTTACTAGCTTCTGCCAGCGGCTTTGCCTGCGTTTCCATGAGGTAAAAAGTATTCTATTACCCAAATCAGCTCATACCCTGTCTGTATACCAAATTTCATTAAAATCCGTTCAGTAGTTTCAGCGTGATTGACGGACAAACGTCCAAACAAACAAAGAAAACTTTCACATTTATAATATTAAGGACTTGTTTCACAATGTCTGGATAGCCGCTATGTATCAGATAACTTTGAATTAAGAACGTCATTTGTATGCACTATCTGTCACATAAGTTTATCGGGCACTTATAATATGAAGAGGTGCTAAGTGTGATTAAAACCAGCTGACTAATATAATCATTTCGATGAAACATACCATACTTAACTTATCTCACAATTACTAAGAAAAAACACTAACAAACAAAACTCCCCACTCTCCTTCCACTATTAAAAACAAACAAACAGATTCATACAACAGTTTCCGATTTTAATTAAAGATCTCTGGCTCCGATTGCTCTCTCCATCAACTTGTGGTAGGGTAAGATCACATCCCATGGGATGGGGTACCGTCCTGCCATGAATTTTCACCAGCCGAGTCATGCACTCTCCGATATTATGTCGGAATGTTGAACCCTCATTTAGATTGAGTGTTCTAACCTGCAAATGTATTTTTAAATTGTATGTGGTGTGAAATATCTATAGATACCTATCACTTTATGTATGGCTACAGAGACACTTGTTTTATCTTAAACTAGCTGATGCCCGCGGTTTCGCTCGCGTGAATTACGGACTAAGTAAAAGTAGCCTAAGATAGTCCATAAGCTTCTTGCCAATAAAAGTCCTGTCAAAATCCAACTACAAAGATTAACCAGAACAAATTGTATAAAAATATTTTGGTGTATCTCATTTGTAGTTAAAAGCGGTTATTTCAGTATTACAAATAGGTAGACAATTCCAATTATACCTATTTATATGTGTAATATAGAAAGATTAAATTCCCTCTTTTCAGTTACGCGGTGTAAGTTACGCCACATAATATGACAGCTATTACTCGTAAATAAGTCATTATTTACTTATCCCATTCAACATCCATGACTAACATAAGCACAATTAGTTTAACAACCTAACACAACAAACAACCGAACTGAACATAACATCATTACGTAACGACCTATTTAGTTTACAAATTACCTATTAAAATTAATTAATTAACGACTTAGAAGCGGATGGTTAACATACCTCCATTATCGGAACGACTAAACATGTTTGAGTTGGGCCCATGTCGCACTATCTTGTAATTTCCAATCGTCCTCGCGTTATCAGCCGGCTAGGATTACGTCCAGACCCCAACAGTGTTATCTCTGACAAAAGAGACCCCATCAGTAATTACTCCCCCACGTTAGAGGACACATAACTAAAACTTCATTACGACCACGATTGTACAGGGATGGATTTGAATTTTGGATTGGATTCGAATGGTTTCCAAAATTATGATGATCGAAAGCAAGGACGATACCTTTTTATTAGATGCGCGTTATAATTCAGGGGTTTTATGATTTAGGTATTTACACCGATAAGTTTTCTTTAAAATAACTTTTATTATTGAAATTATAACACAACATTTTAAGCTTCAAAGATTAAATTTGATACGACTATTTGAAATAGCGTCTAAGTCGAGTTGGCACGTAATAAATTCATAAAAAATGATACCCACTAAAACCTGTATTGTTGCTTAGGTAGCACACCTGCTAAAATGTCCCCTATTGAATTTAAATATCAACTGCTAACTCCGTCCCTGGCTCCACATTTTGCGAACCACAATACTTCCCCATTTTCTTAACAACAATCGACTATTGAGAGCCGTAAGCGCTTATCGCGATAAAATGTGCGCCGTCAGACAAGTAATGGACCTGTTAGTTGTATGAAGCAGTCAAATATTTAGCAATACGACCTCTTTATTACCATTTTCTTATTATCTTGAGTCTATAAATATTATGAGTCACGCACGAAATGGGGAAAATACACCAACTCAGTTAATTTCGCCAGTCACCGTAAGTGAGGGTCTGCGGACGGCGAGCAAGGGTAGCTCGTCACCCGACCAGAACCAGACCCACCTCAAAAAGCTATCAGACCACAGATGGCGCCCAGTAGGGCTGATGCTTGATCCGGAGCTGCAGACTACCTAGCGGATTTACCAAGGAAACGGGGAAGTTTTTAGTCAGTAAGAGTCTGACCATCCCTCTCGCCTCACCCAAGCCTGGAGAAGTCATTGGAAGATTTCCCCCCTTAAACAAAACTCAGTTAATTTATTCTAATTAAATAAGCTTTTGCAGGATGAATATTATACAGGATAACTTTCCATCTACGGGTTTGAAACTGGCTGTTATAAGTCCCGGTCGCATTAATATTTGAAAAAAGAAGTCGCCATTTTGAAATGATGATCTGTCACGTTAACCAACACTTGAAGTATTGTGTCCCATTTATAGTAAGGAGAGTGGATACAAGCACCTATAGCCTATAGAGAAGCCTAGAATACTTTTTTCTCACCTCCCCATAAATGTTGAACATTAAAATTGTAGATTATTCAAAGAAAAAGCTGCTCCATTAATATTTATCATTCTCAGTACTGAGTGGACTAACTACCATTTACAACATACAATTTCTTACGCCGTGGAAAGGATTATTCTTTTTAATCTGTAGATAAATCCTGGCTTACTGTTTAGGCTGTGGTTCATGTCGTTGCCATGTGCTAGGATTGAGGACACGTGCTGTTGCAATTAAGCTCGGCTTAGAAGCTAAGTCAGGGGCTTAACGTTGTAGTTATTCTTTTTCTCAAAGATACGTAATCTTAAGAATTTGAGTAGAAAGAAAGGTATATAAGGTAGGTACTTAATGAATACCCTAAATACTTACCGTACCATATACCTATACATACACAAACCCTCCTGGTAATGAGACAAAAAATAAAAATGTGCATAAGTATACTTTGATAGGTATATTTTCTTTTCTTGTTAAAAACATTTATACAGGACCTACCTTAATCACAATTCCATAAAAATGACTAGCAAGCCTAGCAAGCGTAGTTATTACTACTCACCTGTGTAGGACATAAATCCATAATACTAAGAATTCCCACAATAGCAGGTTTTTGCCACTTACACATTTAATTCAGATCTCCATAATTCCATAAATGTAGCAAAATAACAAAATGGTACAAATAACATAGAAATAATATAATCAATGTGTTGGTAACCATGTGAAAATGTTCCCATTATAACGATCAAACACAACATCCGCTAATTTATAGCTTACATGGGAATTTCCATAATGCAAGCCTCGTAAAACAAACAAAACGCCGTTTTAATGGCCGCGTAACCATAGATAAACATTACATAACTAATTAATCGGGTTTGGACGATGGCAACCCTGTCCCATGCATCCTCAACATCATTAATACTGGCCCATATATTTCCCAAAAAAAAAAACTGACAGGCGCCTACCTATAACGGAGTTACGGAGGGGTTCGGTTTTTGTCACATGAACATAGAACCACGTAATTAAATATCGCACAAAATATTGCTCACAAACGCAATAAAACGAACGATAAATACACGAAGCCAATAACGATCACTGATAAAAATAAATAGCCTCAATAATCGTGATAAAGTGTCAATTAAAAACGAAAATAAAACTCGACAAAAAGAATTCGCAGTCGGTAGGATTCGAACCTACGCTCCCAGAGGGAATCTGATTTCTAGTCAGACGCCTTAACCGCTCGGCCACGACTGCCACGTATGAATATGTCGAAATTACGCATCAATATCTAGAATGCATAAATAGGACATACATAAGTAGAAAGTTTATTATAATCAGTATCACAGTTATCGATAATAGTGTAACAATTTATTATCTACATGATAATGAGATTTATAGATATGAATATGTACTGAGGTTATTAATACTCGTTCACGTTTTTGCACACACAAACAGCTGTTTTTTATTGAATATACATACCTACATACATGTTATTTTTGTTACTCACATTGATAAATGCGTAATTTAATGATTAATGACTGATTTGTGATGATAAACTGCTGTATGAAACAGTTTTCGAATTTAATGACGTTAGTTAAGCAGGTTGCTTTTTTCTCCTAATTATGTATTATAGACAAAAAGTATGAAATATCGAACATGTAAATTATAATAAACACATCACTAAATACTTGATGGTATAGGCAGAAGTATAGATTAAAATACCTAACACACTTTTTCTGCCATTTCTCTCACAATAGCTTTTATGATTTTTTGTTATTGCAATCCTGTGTTACAGAAAATTTTTATCGCTTAAAAATACCCTATGGTTTACCTGACCACGGCAACTGAAAAAATCCTCTTGTTCTACAGTTTCAAACTGGACAAACTAAGCAGTCAGAATAAACTGTGGTGGTAACGAATTAATGACATTTATCAAATCAATAATTATATTTGTTAATAATTATTCATTTCATTGTTTATTTATGTTAATTTTCAAGTTCAACTTATTATGTACTACATGTCTATCTAAATTACTAATTACACTTAGTTGTTATCAATTTCATACAAGATACAATAACTAGAATATAACTGAATTGCAATATAAATTGTTTGTTCAAGTATAGCATTGTAAATACACCTTTATCAGTTATCGTAAATCTCCATTATGTGTAGTACAATGTAACCGGAAATTTCGACCGGGCACACATGAGGCGCCGTGGCTTAGTTGGTTAAAGCGCCTGTCTAGTAAACAGGAGATCGCGAGTTCGAATCTCGCCGGGGCCTAGGTGGTTAAAATCTTTTTGGGTTTTTGCACATTTTTTGTTTTTTGCTATCTTGATATTTTTGATAGTTTTCTTAAATACTAATTCGTATAGAAATGTCCATACTGTGTGATCTTTTGTTAATTGAGGTAAATATTTATAGAATGACGTATTTACATATTACAATATGCAATGTTTATTTATGTGTACCTATAATATAATGTATGTACAGCCAATAATAATATTAAAATACGTACGCGTAGCTATATTTGGGTTCTCCTACTTCTACTATTATTTTTGTAGAATCTCATCTCATGTTATAAACGTTGAATGAAGTTTTCGAGACCAAAAATACCATTTTTTTAAAACACCGACAACTGCTATGGTTGTTCCAAATTTTTAGGTAATAATGAGGTCGATTTATTACTCTCTGACTCTGCATTGCACTGTTTATTAGGGTAGGGGAGTGAGTCATACAAAGGTGTTTCGTATTTTAGGTGGAACAAATACAATAAAACATGCTCAATAAAGGAAAAATGTTACAATTTGTTTTGTTGCTTGAATAGAGTAAGGTGGACGGATCATCTCGCAAATCGTATGTGGTTGTATCCAAATTAATAAGTGACGTCATTGGTATGATGTCTATGTATGTATGTATGGCTGTGTATGTAGTATATATGTAAGGTTGTGGGTACCTATGGCTATCTATGGCTCCTTTCTTACTGGCAGCAGTGAAGTTATATTTTTTTATTCGTTCCATATTGGAATTTAAAATATTGTAATTTATTTATTGAGTTTTGCCAAGTTATGCAAATTAAATATGATAGCTTTGTTTACAAAGAACACCGACACAAATTCCATAATTATGTGTCTTAGAACAAAATTAATTATTTGTCGTTCGACATTTTTTTTATTCATTTCTTGTTAAAGTCGCGTATGCTTATTAAAGACTAGGAATTATGGATGTAAATTATGATAGGCAATGGTGTAAATTATTTTTAGTTAGTAATGTGAAAAAAGAGGAAGAAAAACACACATATTGAATATTAATCACTCATATATTCACATTTGTGTAGTATTACAATATTTACACATGTACAAAATGTATCGCTGCCCCAATAACAGACAAAGTATACAATATATTATCAGTAGGTATCAATCTATTTGGAAATAACAAAATTATTGACAAGAATACTTCTAGAACTAGAATATTGATACTACAAATTTTATTCTCGATTACATTGCATTGATAGGTTTCCGAATAACTAACATAATTAGTAACTTGATCGTTAAGTCTCATGTTTAACAATAATATTAATTAACATGTCATTGTAGGCATAATTTCAAATCCTTACTGTTTTAATTTATTCAGTGCTTTCCCTATTGTACGATTCAATTTAATAACTTCTTTATTTATTAATCAATACATATTATAAATTGCTAATACATGATTTGAAATAGAAAATCTATACAGAAACACAATAGCGTTATATTCATTCAAAAGCTAATACAATACTTTTTAATAGAAAAATGTAGCACAGATAATAAATACTCCATAGACAATTTTAGTAAAAAGGTTGATATCAAATCTACTTTTTGAATTAAGAATCATAGAGAAGGTATTGTAAGGCAGAGTATAAATGTAATTAAATTGTTTATGAATGAGTAAAATTGTTCTAGTCCAGTCTTAATCAATAGATATAATAATATAATACTCTAAACACTTATAAACGTCTTGATAAACTCTGAGGCACATTCAATATTACGTATTATACAATACAGTCGCTATCACCTATAATAATAATAATTATGTACAACTATTAATTCTAATATGGCAGTATCGAGGTTCAAAATAATATAATAATGTCAATTTTTCTAATTTGAAACAATGTTTCTTTTAGATTTAATTAAATTAGGGAACTGACAACTGGTATCTGTCAATAGTTATCACATATTTGTATGTTGTTTCACCCATTTTTTTTTAATATTAAATATAAGCTACAGATCTTTAGAGACTTGTATCAAATGTTGGATCACTATTAAAGGGTTTGTAAATTACTTGTATGGTTAATAATGATATCATCTTAGCCGGTACGACTTTTGGTTTGATCCGAAAAATCGGCAAAGATGATATTTTTCGGTTCCAACAAAAAATGCGGTTGTAAGCTGTAATCTCTTTGTTTTCACATGAAGTTTTAAGCCATGTTCAAATATCGAATCATAAAAAATCAAAACAAATATGAATTTATCTCGGTATTGAAGGAACTTAAAGGAAATACTGTTTTGGCTATAATTTGTTAAATAAATACTTGATACATCGTACTCCACTTACTTCATCCGCTACGCTGCGTTCGTTCGCCATATGTTGTTGGTAATTTGTTACAAATAACACTACTAAATGAGATCGTGCTAAATAGAATAATTACTACATTTGGTACTCACTTTAATCAAATATGGCATACTGTTATTTCTTCACCATTTTATTTTCGCTAATATAGCATTTTGGAGATTAATACGGTTGTTCGAAATCACGGCCAAAACAGTAAATCCTTAGTAAAATAAAGCACGACAAGATAAAAACTAAATATGTGATAACTATGTGAATAAAATAATTTACAACTCAATAAACGTATAAAAATCAGTCTCTTTAACTTTGTCACTGTACACAAACACTGTCACTCGCACTTCACTGTAAGGCCTCTTGTCCAACATCTCAACTTGAAGTAGTTACTTAACACTTTATTGTCGTCTTTGGGATGTCTTTAAAAGTTTCTAAGGAATGGTTTACACGAATCTCGTGAGTTGCGTGTGGAAGTCCCGCAGGAAGATCTGAAGCTGCGGCAACGTCGGCCGGTCGTCGGGCGACATCGCCCAACAGTACGCCATCACCGCGAATCTAAACAAACAAATAACAACGTAAATAGGTTGAATTACAATCACTTTTGGCACGTCCTACAATCGTGGAGGAGAATGAACTTCGCATGAGCAAACATAAACACCACTCGACTACGGAAAAACTGTTCCAATTGGCTGTGGCCCAGAAGAGAATTTACGTGCATACTAAAATATTCTAAGGTGGAGTGTAGAGAGTGTACTTACAATTCATCTGGGCAGTTGGCTGGCTGCTGTAACCGGTAGCCGTCCCTTAAATAGGCAGCTACTTCGAAGGGATCCACCTCAGCATAAGGCTGATGCGCTAACGTCGTCAGCTCCCATAGTAATACTCCTAGAGCCCAAACATCAGCAGCTGGGCTGAACTGTCTCTTCGTTAGAGCTTCTAGTGCCAACCATTTGATTGGCCTGTTCTCATTGTCACCGAGACAATGGTAGTCAGCAGGGAATAAGTCTCTTGACAGAGCGTTGTCCGCAATCATCACTCGGAGATTTTCGTCAACTCTGTTGGAGAAAAGATTGGTTAGAACACGGGGTATTTTTAAAGATAGTGAGATGATTGAGTTAAGTTTTTTTAACGTCAAAAAGTAGATTGTAACTTACATGCAATTCCTAGCAGCGATGTCTTTATGCAAGACATGCTGAGAATGAAGGTAGAGTAGTCCATCCAGCGCATGCAGAGCCATCCGGACCACGTGTTGTGTCGTCAGAGGCGGCGGTGGTGGCGCCCCGCCCGCTGCACCTCCCACCGTCACTCCACGACAGGCCAAAAGGAACTGCTTCAAGTTCCGCCATGTCGAGTTCCATGGGTATAACAAGAATGGAGCTGTTTGGTCTTCTATACTGACACCCAAGACCGACAATACCCGTTCGTGATGAAGTCCGTATAACATGCAGCCCTCCTGAAGTAGCAGCGACACCTAAACAAAACAGTATTATCGTTAGATTCCATACAGGATAGAACGAAAAATCATATATCTGAAAAACTTAGTGAATTCTTAATAGATAGATGCAAATTGTAATAAAATAACTACCTGTACTTGAGAAGCGTGTTCAGCAACAGTCTTCACCAGTACTTCTTGTTCTCTTGCATCTTCGTCAGCATAGGTTCCTCTATACACACGTCCAAAGGTTCCTTCCATGGCCACAGAACGCAATCTCACTCGGCACCGTTGTATCGTCAGTTCCGCTATTCTTTGCTGTAGGTCTCTAGCTTTCTCTTCAGCTGCCGCAGCAGGCAGTGAGGTAGGGCGTCGGTAGCTGGTATAACTGGCGGCAGACTTACAGGAGGAGTCTGGTAAGAAAGCGTGAGCGTCTTGTTCATCGCTTCTTGCGCGTCGTAACTTTCGCGCTCGTGCCCGACAAGCTGCAGCGGCCACTGCAGCTATAAGTAGCGCTCCGCCAGCACAACCAGCTCCCGCGTAAAATATATCGGCAGACGTAGGCGCGTGCGGGACACTATCCACTCTGACAGCCGGTCTCGGTGCCTCCTTTAGACATATTTTCTTCCGTCTAAATCGCAATGCAGACGAAGAGGAACCCGTTGATACGTTCAGGAATATAATGATGTCTACTTCAGCGGCGACAGTGTGCGTACAAGGCAAGTCCACTCGCCATGTTTGTGGCTCTGTCGGCACGAAGCCCTCGTTTGATATATTGACGGTAGGCGGGTGCATAGCATTCTGTGGATCCGTTACGTCCACGTGTAGTGTGTATGGTAACTGCAACAAAACAGAATATGTTATTCGTGACTCGAGGTCAACAAATCTTTTCTTAAATATTCAAGTATAAAGTATGAGACATTCCTAACGGTACAATAACATCACAATGTAACTGTAGCAGAACGCCCAATTGACGGACCTCGGCACGCAAGGTGACCCTAAACGGTCCATCTGTGCATCCAAAGTCATGTCAGAAGAGATCAAATGTCGGGTGTAACCCATCGTGAGAGCACGAACATCGCTCCTTTATCGGATAAATAAACGACATACTTTGTTACCGTTGGCCATCGACTATATTTGCATATGTAGACGTCGGGTCGTTCGCTGTGGTTTATGTTTCCCTTATGTGGATGACGAGAACTTATTGTGACACGCTGCGGGGAGGCGTGGTGCACAGATGTTGGATGTAGCTCTCGTTGCGTTGAGTTTGTTTTGAAGCCCGTTATTAAATATTATGATCAGCGCCCGCTCATTATCTGACTAATCATCAGGCGGCGAAACATGAATTGTTAAACAAACAGCGTTGCCACAGGCACTTTAGCTAGCTCATCAGACATGCATCACGGAGGCAGTGCACGCGGCTCGTAAGTGGCGAACCGCGGAGCTGTGAAGGTGCGACACCGCGGCCGCTAATTAAATATTATCAGTCGGCAGTCGGGCCACAGACAATGGCGGCGGAGCGTTCATCGGCGCTAGGTAACCGGTTCCCAAATATTTGCTCTGCCTAGTCAAAGGCGCCGCTGTATAAATAAGGGAGTAGCGCGGTGAAATGAGGGGGAATCGCGGATCTGATAGTGGCGCACAAAGCTCGCCGAGATGGTGATAAGGAGCGAAGGGCTCGGCCGCGGGATCGCAACCGAACCATACTCAGCACTTTGTTTATTTTTCAAATGCTGCAAAGAAGACCGCGACGATTTGGTTGGTACTCGGTAGTGTGTTATTCATACATTCAAATTCTAAGGCGGTGTCTTAGATATTAGGCGGCAACGTTTGGGCGTTCATTATATTAAAGCGTGTACTCAGAGTTAATATAGCTTACGCCATGAAATCCTTCAGACGGCGCCATGAATACATTCAAATTGATGAAGCATCCCGTAATCTGGCGAGCGTTCGTATGACTTGCAAATCACATCCTAAACAAGCAGATGTCTTATTGACAAGTTCAGTGAACTTGTTTGCGGGGTACTTGGGTTGCTACTTTTGTTGGCTGACTATTGAATATGTAAAGTGGACGTCGCGTCGCTCCCGATCAAAATGCAATGCCGCTCAACTGATTTCTTTTAGTCTGCGTCGCCGTGTGTGCTGACGGCTACGGATAAAATAAATAAATGCACATAATATTTGGTTAGAGATGCAGAGCTCCCGTACGTGGTGCATAATGTGGTGCTGCGTCGTGATCAGCTAGCGGCGCTATTAGCATGAAAAGCGATGTAATTTGAATTAGAACTAAAGGGGAAAATGTAAAGAATATTCGGAAACAAAATAATCAATCTAAAGTTTGAACAGATGTTGTTTAGTGATTTTATAGAAACTAAAAGAAAGTTATCTAAATTCGGGTAGGGGCTGCTCAATTACCATAAGAATGGCTTGTTTGCGGGGCTGCGGCGAGTAAACATGGGACCCTCTGTCCGGCAACTCAAAGACCAACTTTCTTCACAAAGTTAATTACTTGACTAAAGTTGAAGATGTTTCTACAATAAAGTAAAAAAGTCTGATGAACAAATTGCTAATTGTGTGAACAACGTTGTTGGCTTGGAACGTGCGATGGCCGATGATCGCGGACAATTTAGCATTCGTTCCGAGTGCGGCATTACCATAATAGTGTGATTGTTTCATCAAATCAATTGTTCGCTAAACCAACACACTTCTATTTCTATCGACTGGTTTAAAACTGGATAGCTTTTTCCTACGCATTTTTTATACCGTTATTTAAATTCCAACGTAATTGTTTTAATACCGATAGAACTTAGTAAGCGTAGAAAGATTATATTTGATTTTATAATAGCGCCAAATTGTGATTAGATTAGACATTCCTGTGGTTTTGTAATTATTGGTGGTCTTCACTCGGAAGTTGACAATTTGTTGTTGTAGGAGAAAGAGATTTTTCTTTATTACATTTATAAGTCTACCACAAATCACAAATTCAAGTAATTCACCCCACGTGTAGGTTCTCTAATAAATGAAACTTAAACAAGCTCCCATAATAACATTTGTTGCACAAAGTAGGTATCACATAAAATCACATTACCGAAACATAACCTCAGTGATCGACCACAGACATAATTAATATGCATTAGTTTATGATTACCATTGCTACTAATTTGCAATTTGAGAGGCCTATAATCTAGTAGTGGATGGCTACGAGCTGATGATGATGATTCCTATAAACGTAACCAAATCTTCAGAATAATTATATCAATACCGATACTTCTTCAGACAGTACCTTCAGAACCGGTAGTCCCGACAGAGATAACGACTAAATTCTAACGCTAACTCGTGTATGCCTATAGTAGATTTTCAACCGTATCTTATTATAACTACTAAGTTGAAAATCTATTAATGCAACCGAATTCTGTCGTATCATTATCGAGAATGACGAAGAATGATCATAGATCCTTACCGGTTTCCTAGTAAGGCTTTGCCAGGTGAAATGCAGGTCGGTGATGGTAGCAGGAACAGGCACCACGAAGTTAAGCGCATACTCGTTGATCTGGCCATCTCGGACGTAGAACAGCTCAGCGGTCAAACCTGGAGAAAAAGAAAATAGAAGGTTATTTATGTAGTTATGTAGAATATTAGAAAGTAGGCGAGATCGAAACAGCTACGGTAGGCATGTTGTATAACATGGCAAATCGCTTATTATAATATTGATTTATTGAATAACATGCGGATTAAATTACTAGGAAGTGGTGTGGCGCTTTATGAAGTACCTCCCTACTTAAAATCTCCATTCATACCATAAATAAAATTTATCAGGATGTAATGAAGCATTGTATGATACTGACGTCGAAGGTTCCTATTGCACAATACGAGAAATATGACGCCGATATGTCTGTCTGTCTACTTTCAAAGCTTTTCTAAGCACTACCGAATCTATTGAGATTTCACAACAAATCAGTACGCGTCAATATCGAACGATTTGAGGCAAAAAGTTTTGTACGCGAGCGTACAATGCGGCGGCGAGATCAAAGAGCTACCACAAAGATGCCGCGAACGACGCCCGCGCCACCTGTCCACAAATCATGAGAACCCGGAGAACCTGGTTTAGGATGAAAAAAAAAGTTCATGGCCAAAAGCTGACTACTGAGAGGTTTTTTGTTCGCGAAATTTTATTTGGGTGAGTTCAAGAAAGTTTGGCAGTTCGCCCCTATCTGTTGAGATAAGAACTTACAAGATTTGTGACTGAAAAGTTCAGATATAAATAAACTTGGAGCAATACCAGTAACGAATTAGAACAAATTCTTATTTCTTCCATAAAAAAGCCAAAAACCACTTTGGTATCGTCGTTATCTGCCCCGCGGAGTAAGCGCAGTTTTAAGTGCACACAGGCCAAATTGGAAACTCTTGAAAGCACTTATACATAATAACAAGTGGGCTTCCTTGATTGTAATATTGTTAACCCATCACCAGAGACAGGTCTTCATTTTATTTTAAACCTTACAAGACTCGCATGAGGCGAATAATTACATACAAGTAATGAATTTGCTTCGAGTTATTAAAATTTACATGTCTGTGCAAACAACTCATGCGATGTACGATGGGTCAATTATAAATATTTCCTTTTTATGAAGATGGTGTATGAGAACTTTTGGCTGTAGAATCAAAAACTTTCATGGCTGTGTCCAAGATCCTGGGACACGAGAGAAGATATAACAAAATTAGGTATAGATATGGAAGAATAAAATTGTAATAACTGCCGCTCTGTTATTTTATTTATTACCATAATAATAAACTTATGACCGTAAAACAAATAGGTAGAGGTACATGACTTGCTGCATACGAAACAGAATACAGAAACAGAAATTAAAATAAAGAAATAAGAATACAAAGAATTCAAAATACTCATTAAAATAGAAGTTAGGATTACTCAATCATCTTCCAGTTCTGACAAGCTTCTGTGTATCAAATGAATAATGTCTGTCATTCTTTTTCTGGAGATAACCAGCAGCTCATATGGGCTTCCTGCGACAAGCCCACTTCTCAGAACCCGTGCAGTTACTTTACGTGTCTCGTTAAGGACCATATCATGTTCCAAGACCATTAACTTTATGATTTTTATATACATTTTTTCAAGTATCAAGTTTCTTTAAAACTTTTTGTCAATATAGCCGTTAATATCCTTGAGAATGACGTTTTTGGGTGTGAAGACACAGAAAATTAATTGAATTTATAATTGGAACGAGACAAGTTAACGAACGATGCTGCCAAAATAAGACATTACTATACGATGCCTAACACCTACAGCCAAATACATATGAAGCAAATGAGAGACGAAAAATAAGTCTGATATTTTTAATATTCTGCACCTTACCTACCTAATTAAATTACCCTGCTTCATGTCTGTTAATAAAACTATGAATACTTGATTAAAATCTTAAGTAAGGAAAATAAAAAGCGAGACACCTCGGACATTTCCATTTGTTGGAAGTGTCATAATCGTAAACAAGTTTAAATATTGTGACCGGTTCCGTGATCATAGCACCGGGGTCCTTACCACGGTTATAACGGGCAAGTTATTAACACTACACATTATCATAAAATAATAACGTCCTATCTAAACACAGAGTAGAGTACGCAGGTACACGTACAATACATGTAAATGAGTTTCCAAAACAAGCCTATAAGAGATTAAATTAATAATTTTAACGCTTTTAATGGGTATTTGTTTATTCGTGCTGCGATAAAGACGATTAACTGCTAACGAGTGACAATAAAGAACGATATAATTTGCATACGCACCGCGTGCGACGATTCACCGCGACAAATCGCTGCGACATGCGCAGACGCTGGAGTTTTATCGCACTCTTGTTTACGACATTACCCACACACACCTTATAATGCAATACTTTTTTATTTAAGTAATTGGATGTTTAAATCTGTGGTGTTTTTTATTGATTTAAAGAATTAACAAGTTGGACTGGATACTGCGACGATATTAAAAGATAAAAATAAAACGATAAAGATCAAAACGTTGCGACAACGTTTTATGTAAATAAAACATCTCTGACATTTGAAATTCATAAATATTCCGAATATTATACGGATGAT
The DNA here is from genome assembly GCF_023101765.2 of Spodoptera frugiperda. NCBI lineage: Eukaryota > Metazoa > Arthropoda > Insecta > Lepidoptera > Noctuidae > Spodoptera > Spodoptera frugiperda. The sequence continues at coordinate 4,192,982 of NC_064226.1, read as the reverse complement.
CGAAACGATCTTAATAATACAGCTATGGTGCTACATTAATAATGCATAATATTTATACGGTGATAAATTATTTCAACATTAACACAATTATTACAAAATCGAATCGTTTCGTGTTAAAATAAAAAGGTTGAAGAACTTTCCAATAGAACAGGAACATCTAATTTATTTTAACAAATTCAACAACCGGTGTTTCTTACTTATCTAGACGAGATATCACACAAGTTAAGGCCATACTTGAGCGAAGATTTTAACTTTAATAGATTGTTTCCACGAAATCGTAGTTAGAGCTGGCATCTACGGAGTACGACAGACCAAACTTATCTCCGACTTTAACGAAAAGTTATAAAAAATAAATACTTATGACATAAAGCTGTTCTGTTACATTCCCACATAGGTAATAAGCAGCGAGAGCTACCGTGTGCGGTGCCTTTGAAGCGGCGGCGAAGGAAAGACCTACTTGATACGACAAATAACTACAGATAACCGGCACCCGTCTACTGGCGCCCGCTTTTTTCTGCTTATTCAAACTAATTCCCAACACGATAACGGCGCTTTTTAGTCTCTTGCGGATTCCTACATTCCTAGCCGAGACACCGAAATTTTAATAAGAAAAAATAAGTTGAATACCAACAAAATGGCTCGCGTATCGCGTGCTCCTCACTATTGACGCATTCTACACTCGCAGTTCGCACCTCCGAATAAAGCCTTCATTACAGTCGTACAAAAACCCATTTGTGAAGAATAAAATAGAAAGACGCACAATGGCCGCTCTGATATTTCGTATAGAAAGTTCCCCTTCGAGGAATGGATGGATGTAAAGATTTTAGGGCACAACAGAAGCTTTATTGTGGAATTATGCGGACGAGGCGTGCAAGAAAATAAAACAAAGTGCAAAGGTGTCGATGGAAATATAAAGGTGAGAATAGGGACGTGCAAATGTGGATTTAACTGCAAAATGTAGATAAAACATCCGTTAATACGAATTTTTATTGGATCCGACGACTGCAGATCATTATCTGTACAATTTAGTACCTAACATAAAATTGAAAAACTAATAATCTTCAATGAAGAAAATAGCGTTAATAAAATTTAACACCATGAGCCTTTTATTTCTAAAATAATCGTAAACTATAAATCACCAAAACTAGTTTCGGTCAACATTTTAATACATACTTTACATTTAATTTATTAGTGAATCATCGCTGTAATCCCTAACCATATTTAATTAATTTGTCGATATTTTTTAGGACAGCCCAACACTATTAAGTTGTGCGTTTATAAAATGCACTTCAGTTAGCGGTGGCGAGGGGCATGTTTCATAGACGGGGAAAAATGTCGTCGTTTATTATTTCTCCCACACATTTGCATTATGAAGTACATTTTGTACGACAGAGGGTACATACAAACAGCCGGAAAACCGCTAAATAAATAACTGTTTAACTTTTTACTACATTACCACATCCCATAACGACGTGTGATAATAGACGCCGTAAAACAGTAATGTGCTAAGAATAGATAGTGTAGACGTAAAATTAAAAACATTTTAGGTGCAGGTTGTAACAGAGGTAATTTCATAGATGGCTTCAACGCTAATGGTGTGAAGTATCGTGTGCATGGTATGGCTATCAGCAGCTGCTTTTCTATCGTCTCGTTTGAACTTTTTAATGCCACCGTTTGCATAGTAAGCTACTAGGTGTGTGCATCTACATTACACAAACTTATTTCGAGATCGTTCCCCTGCAGCATTGACATTTTTGTGAGGTGACATTTAATTATTCCCGCGTCCAATACCCGATTTCCATTACTCAGGGCCGGGACGCGCTGCGCTAGACAGAATTAGCTGAATATAAATCTGCGACACGAGCACACGACACGAACCAAATTTGTCGCTTTAATTGTAAACAGCTATAAAATATGGGATCGCAATGTGCTCGAGATAGTCGATTTGCTCGTAAAAGACGCTCGTAATCGGTTATTTATCGATACTATATCGATGTTCGTAAAAAGAAAACACATTCTACACACATCCTGACACCGATTGTAAATGTTACGAAGAATTTTACGTTACGGCAACAATAAATTCTGACGTTCTCCGAAATCGAATGGCCAATGGCCATAACACTCGAGAAAATTTAATAACATTGGTCTCCCAATGCAAACAAATAAAAATAAATAAAAGTAAGTATGAAAAAATATTATGTGTCCAATTAAAATTTATGCACATTCGGCATTGTTCAGGCCAATTAAAAACTAAATTGGCTTCATTACCTACCATTTGGGACTTTGGGCACAGCTTTGGGAGCGTACAATTTTTCACATAACACAAACTATAATTGGAATGGGTATTGCATTACATTACATGCCAATTGGACCGTAGATAATTACGTAATAGTATTTGAGGAAAAAATCAGACAGAAGTGTAGTCAGGTGTAAAACTTTGAGGTTTTCGGAGTCAGTGTGCCGGAAGCGAGGTGGGGTAATGTGATCCCTCATTGTTCGTCTGCGTGGCCATTGTGCCTAACAAGATTTGGTCGATCGTCTTGTGATCAAGGCTGATCTGCGACACAAAAGCCTTGTGAAATTAACGTCTGTAAGAATGAACCTGAGGCGCGAGGAGCCAACTTTATTTTCATGGATCTCCGTGGGTAAAAAAGTTCCGTAATCCTTTTAGCTGTGGCATAAATACGGAAACAAAGCGTTGTTTTTTTACTCTTTGTAACTATTCTAGGGATGGCGCAAAGTTTTAATGGTAAATCTTTGCAATGTTTAGTAAACCTGTACACATATTATATTATGTAGTTAGAGATTTATCTACACCTATTTTCATTATGAATTAAAGCTAAGCACCGTAAATACTACATTCAGAAAATATGCACATTTCTACGTAAAAATATTGCCACGAGGGAAATAATAAAGTGAGCTGAGAGTTTTCCTCAATAAAATCAAGGTGAAGGCTCCTAGGGAGAGCCGGGAGATGGGCACCATCTTGGATAAGATAATGTGTGCAATAATCACCACCATCCCTCACCGCGCCGCGCTGTTACATGTTCCATTTACCCCGGACCTCCCCATCCCATTTAATTACACAGCAAAGCGACAACACGTGCATTCATTAAAGAAATTTATTGAATTAATTAGAATTAGAACAGGCACACATTACAATTGTTACTAATTAAGCTAGCAACACATTAGATAGAAAACATTTGCAAACTTCATGAAAAACTCTTTCATATTTTTGTATTACAATCGTTAAACATTTTATCATCAGATCAGCAAATTACGCAAACAAATGTTAAAAAAAAGTATTTATAATGAATTAATTCGAATGGAAACGAGCAATTAATTGAGGTATAATCACCAATAAGTGTGATATGCATGCCATCGCCCATATCAAGCAAATTAGCCGTGGTTTTTCTTTTATCTCAAACGAGTTCCGACGACTGGGAACATTGCGAGTATCGCTGTCCATCGCTGCTTATACCTGAGGCTGATGTTTAAATTAGCGAAAGCAACAAGCAATACTCGAACGTACGATTGAATATTCGAAACGTTAAAAATATCCCGCAGCGCATTGGCGCGTTGATTGATGCGTCTTTTTGCCCGCGTGCCCCTCAGACGTAATCCCGACGAATTAGTTTGACAGACGGAATCTTTTCCTGATTTTTTGTCTGTGGAATACCACATGTTTATTGAAATCCCGCCCTTAATGATGTGCAGCGATACGGAAACAGCATCGATTATTTACAGTTTTGTTTAATTAGCTATAAGTTATTTTATATTTACATGCGGGCAACTGTGTATTGTGCTTACTTGAGGAGCAATTATCAAGCGTGCGTCTGTTAACGATATAATAAATAAGAGCTTGTAATAATATAAACAGTGTTTGTTTACGATCAGTGAGGCGATGTGTTGGGACTCGGGAGAACAGATCTACGAGTGTAGTAGAGACCACCTGACGCTGAATTATCGCGAATACGTAAACATTATCATTACATTGCTCCAAGTACCGCGTTGTGTAGGAACATCAAAACAACTCGTGTATGTGTCTTGAGTTATGTATGTAGAACACAACACGAAGATACTGTAGGGTTAGGGTTACCCAACCAAATTTTTTAACAGCAATAATTTTAATTCAAATAACAAATACACTGTAAGCCGTATGTTGTAGTTATTAAGAAAGTAATTTGCCTGTACATAATCTAACATAACGTTTGTAATAGTTTACCATTTCAGTGACAAACAACCCTAGAGAATTCGACAAAAGCTACGTCGACAGAAGTGTGGGAAATTTATGACATCACCGTGCGCCAAACTTCAGAGGAAATTAAGTTCAACTTAGTTACGAGCTGCATGCTGTGCTCTCATGTCATAATTATTTCAGCAGTAGTTGCGTCTGAAAACTATAATTAACTAGATGTGATAATTTATTACATTTCAAAGCAATGAGGAGTACTTATTTAGTGAGATATCAAACACCTGCATAGAACTGCAACTACCTATGTACAAAGATCAAGTTACCAGTTACAGCAAGCGATAAGTGGATTCACGTTTCAATCTTGTTTGTCAGAATATTTGTTTCTGTTAAGACGAAGCTAATCTCGGTGTAGTTACGAGAAGTGGAGTGTAGACCACGCGAAGTCGTGACCACGTAACGCGACCACACTTCGTGTTCGCCCGCGGACCACAAAAACCGCAACTAGAACTTAGCACCGCTATCGCTTCGGGAAACAGCCTAATAGCAACGCTGAAAGATAAAATTGCCTGTCTCGGGAGCTTTAAACGAAACATGAAACTTATACAAAAAGTCACCCATTTCACTCGACAGCCCAAGGCAGCGCGATGTGACAAACAGCACCACGTAAACTAGAAAAAACTGAGCACGAACATGGTCGTGACGTGTTTGTAAATGTTGCCAGATTATAAGCAACCCCTGCGCATGAATTTGTGTCTTGTATCATTTATATTCCAATTACAGAGTCCGACCACGTGCACGTACTGTATACACGACAACGAATTTCTCGGGTTATCTATTAGATTACCACAATCCTTCCGTAGAGGTTATCGCACGGTAGCCCGGCTGTAAAAATCGATGCCTTATCGGCTGATATGATTTATTTTTGACTTATCATACAAACGTCGATAAGGAATTGGTGTCCAAATATCCGTTCGCTACTGGAGTTCTCATTTATATTTGGGAAAATAACTCGCATCGTCAGATGTGCAAACAAACAGCTGTCCTCACGAGGGTAGCCGTGTTCCTGAAAACTCCCATTAGTTTGTGTCAGGGCAATTCAAATAGAAACTGTGTGCGGAGTGGAGGTGTCCAATAACAAAACATACGAACACGCTTGTCAAACAACGCTCACCAAATATTATCCGACCGCCACACTGTATTATGTCGTGGATTTGTACTAACACAGGCAATGTACGGGACAGAAGCACGACGCGGCGGTTGTTTGCATTGGAACTTAGAAAGGTTATAACGCTCGCCACGAGGAAAATGTTACACGGAATGAGCAAATACTTTTTTGACATTTTGACACACCAACTGCACGTCTGTTATTTGTGTAGGTACGGAATGAAATGAAAAGAAGGAAAACAATACGGACGGGCAGTTTAAAAAATCGTCTGTTGAACGAAGGCTTGAAGAGAGCAGTTTGTGGAGTGCACTCGACGAGGGCTCTCCAAACGAGCGTCGACGCCAGCCAGCGTGCTTAACCTGCCCTGTTTACACCCGACGAACACCTACGTATCGTATCATATACACTTGTAAACCTTAAGCACGGAGTTACATTACAGTATAAGGGCGTCAGAGAATAAAATACACCCGAGACCATTAAAACACGTATTCGAACGCCGGTTTCCATCAAATAAATTAAACTTTTTAAAGTCAATCGAAAAGAAATATACGATCTGGCATTATCGAGTTGGCAACCGTTCAGAAAATAATTTGATCCATCGCCGAAGCCGGCAGTCGTTATGGAAATCATAAAATTTTAAACATCGCCCGTAAAGTAAACAATGGGCAAAAAGAGCAAAATTAATAAACGGTGGGTGTAAGCGAGACCTGCCCTCCGGTGCCCTGGCGTGCTCTCGCGTTATTTCTCATCTCAACTCTTATAAAATAAAAGTTAAAGCACCAAAAGCATGAAGCGGGTGGTTACCGCGTGAATTGTGCCGGAATCTCGACTTCGCAGAGAATCGTGAACTCGCTTGCAAAGTGAAGACGTTTGTAGAACTTTTATTCTTACGCTCGTGCACTTGCAGAGAACTTTAATAAAAAATAACTACAGTAGGTTCTTAAATCATAGGAATCTGAAAAATGTGTCTGATAAACGACAAGTTTTTATATTATAACAAGTAATTATAGATTGGACGACTATGTGGTTTCACAAAAAACGTACATATGGCTGTCTCTTCTGTAGGTAACTATGACGAAGCACAAATGCGAGCAGCAAGTGTATAGGATGAGGTTATTTAGCTATTTAATTACACGGCTTTACACGCCTTCCGTCACGGGACAGTTTCCGGGCAGGGCGACAATGCTCACGGCTGCGATCACAAATTGGATGCGCCCCTCACTAACTAGCCGTGTTCGATGCCCAACAGACCAGAACCAGATTGGGCAATCAACACTAACTACAAATGATGGGTTTTATATCACTCCAGCATGGCATTACGAGCGACGCGCTTGAATATTAACCAGCAAGATAACCAACAGAAATTATCCAGACGTGTAACGTAAGTAGCCAGTTAAATTCAAATGTGAGAATGTTTCATTAAATATGCGTGTGATTCGAATCGAATAACAAACAAAACATATTCAATTAATTTCCCAGCCATCGCCGCAGGATAACATCTGTTTTGAATACAAAATACAGCAACACGTACCGTCGTCCCTTGTTCAAACCCCAATAAAAATGAGACCCACACAACTGACTTTAACAAAAAAACAATACATAAAAAACGCCTACACGTTGCGTACATCTCAAATTTTGATCTAACGACCCTGAAGGATCCATTATTAATAATAAATCGATGTCTAAATAAAACATACGGGCAACATAAAATATTAAATAAAATAAAAACGGAGGATAAGATTTTCCAATACGAGACATTTATTAACACGAACGCGCAGTGGATCGAGATAAAACAAACATGGCGGGCGGCGCACGCGCATATAAACATGGAGTTTATCGTGGGAGGCTGTCACAACACGCGCCCATTGGGCACCGTTGACGCACCGGTGAAAGCTAAGAAGAGACACCCTACGAAATAAGATGAGATGATGTTATCTCACACTTACATTTCAAGCCTACGCATCGCCTACCTCATCATTTTAGTGGACACAACTTCGGATTCCAATATTCCGATAATCATTTACACACAAGATAGTTATCACTTCAAATATTTTACACAGTTTTTAAATACCTTTAACCGAGGTTGCCAGTAAACTACGAATGGTGTTTAACCATTGCTACAAAATTGGATTAAAGAACTCACAAAGTTTCTATCATTTTGAAATGCATACTGAAATAAATATTCCTAATCTACGAAGGCATACATACACCTATGTGTCGCAACAGCCACAATTTACGTACACACAGATTGTATAGATAAATAAACTACATTACCAGCTATCTCCGTTAGAGGAAAACCAATTAACTTCATAAATAACCTATTCAAACGTAACGAGGTTCTAACAGAGCGAAAAAGCGGCGCGGACGCGTTTATCAACAAAACAAAACAACAAAGAAACGAGTCGTGATCTCCATCACAGATCCATCATCGAGTGCCGGCTGCTAAGATGGATCGCCCGTATTATACCAACAAGCACCTCCGGATAACCAACCGAGTTTCAATTGCCAACAATCTGTACAAGTCATAGAGATTTTCCTTGAAGAAATGAATAACAAGAATCAGTTATGTCTAGAAATGGCAGTAATAACAACGTCCCACGATTTGTATCTGTGATGCCAAGTGATTTACGTTTGACGCATATAGATTGCTGGGATATCCGCAACAATGAACCCTTGTAGGCGCAGCTGCTCTTCCTGCAAAACGTTTGCCTTCATTAAAAAAATAATATTCTACATCAAAAGACTTTTTGGTAGTCAGTATTCTAATGAAGAGTTCTAATTAAGAATTATGAATGAGTTAATTGATATTATGACTTGGGAACGTCAAGGGGAATCCACCCGTTGCGGGAGATACTACCCACTATAACTTTATAATAACAGCATGCGGAGTCTATAAATCAGAATTAAGGACGATAACCAAGAGAGCTTCATTTTTCGGCGTCGTTTATAGTCGACTTAAAAACAAACAGGGTCTCGCCACGCCTCCCGTTCTTTTTTCAAAGCCTTCGGGCGAGTCCGAGTAATACGAGTACTCTAACCGTTTGCTACCCATTACAATTAGATGGACCTCTTTTAAAACTTGCTACCGGTTCTACCGCAATCGTCTAGCGACACGACGCATTATCTTTTAACAAATTTAAAGTACCTGAGTCACGAAAATGTCGGGACAAAAAGAAATAAAAATTGCGTACCAGACCGCGCAAGCATGCGAACTACGATCAGTTAAACGGTAGCGTTTTAAAAATAAGAACGTGAAAAACGAATTACAAACGAAAATAAAAACCAACCCCGGGCCGGGTTCGGTTGAACAAAATAAAAAAATAATGCAGTAGATTTTTAAATGATCAGGAAAAGTAGAGGTCGCGGCAATCGAATTGGACAAAAGAAAGAATGAAATCGAGTCGTTAATGAGGGAACATGTAGGACGAGGCAATCTGAACAGTCTCCCGTGAATTATCTGATGTTCTAAACTAGAACGAGCGGGTATAATGGTAACCGCCGACCCTAACAACCCAAACAAAACCGCACATTTTGATTACAGTACCCTTGGGTGAGCGTGGAGAGGTATTAGCATACTAGTCAATATTAATCTTTCGCACGAGTCCACGGCTGAGCTGGTAAATAAAAAACATGCAGTAAAAGACTAAAGTAAACATTTCCATTCGGAATATTCTCGTAAAGATTTCCGAGTCGGAATTGAATTTGCATTTGCAAAAAGAGTATGCGAGGCTTGGTGCGCCCACACCTCGCTCACATTAGCTCGCGCACTTGCATTCCTCTTTATAACCCACACGACACGTCCCAGCGTCGACCGACACGAGAACTTTTTCTTCACAAAAGGTTATTTCTTTTCATAATTTATACATAACGTATAAATTTGGTATTAAACGCAGCTGTGACGGTAAATCCATATTGACTTTTATAGCACTTTATTTGCATGGGTTTTATATCTTTTTTTTTTGTCCAGGTAGAAACGTGACCGTAGAACGGAGTCGACCATTTCCCCGATCACGACCGGCGCGATGCAATCAGACAGTGGGACACTCGTACATGGTAATGTGGCCACAGCACACGAGATCGACGATATACTCGACAGACACAATTAACCTAGCAACCTCGCATACCTCGTTAACTTTAACAACAACCAACTCTAATCCTCGTTTTAGGTGATTAAAGATTAGAGTTCCAGTTTTTACACGACCATTAGATTGTCAACTCGCTACTGGTGAAAAACTTTGCCAATGATTTGCAGTTTTCGCTTCATCTAAAACTAAGGTATGAGTCACTTATTTTGTCTAAACTCATTATCCAATGAAACTGATTAATTTACCGTGAAACTCAATAAACACACTAACACCAACTTAACTCAATCCGACAAAATTGATGGATGAGGCGAGGAAATGACGAACGGTGGTACTGCAGCCATCTTTTAAAAATCCACATGCGGCCATAACGAGTAGAGTTACGAGCGGTTAAATAAACGCAGTCTCCCATTACTGCCATTAATACGTACGATTGCCTCGAACCAACTGAGCCAGAAATAAAGTTTAACCCGAACGTGAACGTAATCGTATTGAGCGACATTACGAATTAAGGAAATGAGTTTTACGAACGTTCCGCTATAAAATAAAATACGATAAATAAATCCAAATGTTTATTTTGTATTCCAGCGAGACTTTCTTGAATATCAATTGGACAATATTGTCACTAAATTGTGGGAACACGAAAACCACATTGATGTTAATGTAACTCTCCACTCAGTCATACGAAGGCATTTGTTTCTTTCCCACCATTGGTTCAAATTGAATTTAATCGTAGTTCGGTTACGACCACCTTAACGTGTAATAACGACCTCTAGTAACCAAATATTAGTCCACGCGCACCTCCGAACGGATTCAACTAATATTTGTTCTCTGCAACTGCTTCCCAAAAGTGTATTTTCTTATTCAACAACTTCTACCGTTCAACGCCCGCGAGGATGTCACGATGTTTAACTAACCTGCCTTTACAAAGCAAACACTAACTTCTCATGAAGAAAGCATCGGGTTAGCTGACTATTATTAATCAAGATGTATTTTGACTGCAATAGTAGTATTGTAATGTGTTGCCTAAAATAAAAATAAAACATCTGGTGAAAAATGTCGAGTCACGTCGCGTCGCCGTATCGGTTTATCGAACCCCATGATATTTATTTACTTTCTTAATAAAATAAACATCGGACACAATAACCAGTTTGGTTGTCTAATGTAAACAAAACTAGCGGACAATAACCCAGGCTCCGTCCCCAAGGACCACATTGACAAATTTGTATTTTTTATTAGAAATCTCTAGACGTTGGCGTTGTCTAGTCGAGTATAGGAACTCGCATCTCACAATAACCCTTATTCGAAGTCAAATGTAAATTTTGGGGCATGCGGGTCCTCGCAGCGGGCCCTGCACCGCGGGAGGCCAGGGCCAACAGAAACACCATGACTCGACCCATCTCTACGCCATGCTGCGAAACATACGAATTCACTTCGAGACATGTTAAGATTTACTGTCCAAATCAATCTATGTCATAGTTTTGGTTTCTTGGAGATCTGTCTAAACAAACTGAAGGTCCAAACAAACGACATATGAAGGCCCTCACAGTGATGCAAAGATAACGTTAGATGCGATTTCACGCTGCGTTTTACTCCTTTGGAATTATTTTTGGGTGGTCGCTTGTGATAAAACACATGTCATTTGGGCAAAGTAAATAAATTGTCACAATGTCTTAATAAGAATAATAAGAACGCAAGGAAATGTCTTTCCTGGCACAGACAACCAAAAACATATTCAAATAATAAACTTGAGTTTTCATTGGAATACATAAATCCAGGGACACTTGGGTTCTCCATCAACAATAAAAGGTAAGTGTGCATTCGTACAATCCTACGACAGACGCCTATAAAATGTTATTATTTAGGAGCTCATAACTGGAAAGATTTACTGATCATAAAATAAGGTGAGGTGACCGCATACCCACACGAATAGTTTCCATTATTCATTGTTGATCCTAGAGGATCTCAAGTGGTAGTGTGCCGTTGACCAAGTCTTCATTTAGAGACGCATGATGGATACGTTCGAGTGGCAGCCATATCCGGCGCAAGCAAATTTAACTCCGAATAGCCTTGTTTATTCAGGGGTGCAGTGAACCATTAAAGCTCAGTTGAGTCGTAACTACGTCGACCGCGTTAAATTCTTCAATACTATCATAATGCTCAAGTTTAATTGCTTTCTTACGAACCCATAAAAATCCAAAGTGGCTGCAGTTCAATATTTACGAGGCCGGTTTAAATTATAACCGTAACGTTATTAAATCGAAACAATTACCGCGTTAGAGGAGAGAACTTGCATTTTCTAACCATTTGAAGGTAAAATATAAATCCAATAAATATTGTCACAAGCCTTTATAAATGTCAAAACATTAAAAGCTTTATTGATACGCATGAAAATATACACAATAGATTTCGTGGCAAAAAATTAAATACCATCGCGACCCCATTGATTAATTTGTTTCGCCATTAGAATTCTCTTCACGGCAACAAAAATGTCCCGGTGGAGAGCATCGCAGCCGAATTTTAGGGCATTATTTATGGTGTGCCATTCTCTTCAAAGGACTGTATGATTTACAGCCGGCCGTACAAAAGCCACTGCCTTATTATGACGTGCTGGCCCGTGCATTGTGGCAGCATATTTATTCGTCCGATTGTGCACGATGTTTGTTTATTTTCGGTCCTTCTCCGTAAATACAGTATTGTCACAAAACTACGACACAATTGAGTGGGACCATATTTCACGGTCCCTAATTATAACAATGTAAATTGAAAAAATGTTTTGCCAACAAAGTACATTACGAAACTTGTGTGACCATTTTGTTTCGTGATTCTAAGTAAAACAGTAGATGGTGTTGATGAAAAAACAAGTTAAGAGAAATTAGAGAGGCAAACAAAATGAGTGGATAAGTACTAGCGATCCGTTAAAGTAGTTAGAGTTATCTTGTGTTAACTGGGAAAAGAATGAAGTTCTATAATGATAGTATAGAGGTATCGTGTTCAGAAGTTATTAGCACCACGAGCAAGCTAAGCGTGAGTGTACACACAGACAGAAATTGGGAGAGTCAGGTACGCTCCGTGCTGACGCCAGCCGTGTTTGCGTCCGTGCGCCCACCGGAACGTGTGTGGTCCCCAACTATTCTATATTATAAATAACCAACAGCCAAAACAGGAGTATTTATTTACATAATAATACTCTCGCAATGTTTTATCGGGGCACGTCGAACATAAAACCTCTCCTTAGGTAGCTTCAGTCGTACATAGTTTACAATGTGTGAACTGTAAACGTGTTAAGTGTTAATGTGTCTCGCACTGTCTCTAAAGTGCATTAAACCATTTAGATAATGTGTCGGAGGCGCGAAAGCTCCGCAAATATTCAAAACATTACGAAGCTTTTAGTAGCAATGAGTCTATGGAATAAAGAACATTTATCCTTTGATTCGTCAAATAATGTACGCAGAGACGCAGACTAACAACACGCGGTATTATTATATTACGTACATTTATTTGCACATTTCCCACCAAAGCAAAGCGCGGTCGCGTGCTCCACCCGGCCGCCTATTCAATTACACCGCATAGCCAACAAAATTGTCATAGCATTATCTCTAATGGCATATTTTTGAGCTCCCGCAAACACAAAGGAAATATAAAATACTGGTCGTGTGCCATCACTACGGGAGTTCTAATATTGTTCTCGACGCGTCATAGTCGCGCTGCGAGATACTTCCTTCGTGGGCTATTACAGCAGTCATTAACTATGGACGTGGGATTATGGGTCAACGCCGGTAATCCTCGGCCCCAAAACAAACACACACATCTCATCTTTAATAGCCAAACAAAAACAAAAATGAGCCGTAATGTCATTAGCTAAAACGTTAACGAGTGTCCATGTCGAGTCGGCTGCTATTTCGGTTTGGCCACATTCCACACGCTCATATATCATCTATCATGGTCGGAGAACTGTCGGGTTTTAAACTGAGCTTAAACTTGGTTCGAGGCTTACTCGTCAGCGGTGGCAGTTGATAGACGCGTCGTGACGGCCCGTCGACGTTCGCTCACCAGTCGAAGGGACGCACAACATCTGTCTGACCTCTCTCTATCTTCGCACATTGCTACATGCGCTACTGTTTGTGCAATACTCGCAGGAATTGTGCAGTTGTGCTAGTTTTGCTCTAATATTAACGTCATCGCATAACGGAAGCATCTCGCCCGCCGGCCGATGCACCTCATTTTGCAAGTGACACATTTTCCAGGCGCATACCTATTGTTCTAGTCGCATTACAGAAGTTAGCACTAATGGATATTTACGTAATTAAAATAATACGAACCAACGATTTCTTTAAAATTCTAAATTGAGCGAGAATCAAGCAACTAATGAAAACGAAATATTTTTCTATGACAGTGTTTAATGAAGTCAGTCAGAGACTTGAGTCAACTATAAGCATAATACATTATCTAAACATACAAATTACCTAACAGATTTAGAGGGTCACACAAAAAGCGACATGGACATATGCGCTGGCGCAGCATCGCTGATCGATCGAAGCTTTTTGTCGCGTTGACATCTCCATCCATTCGGGCAAATTGTCGAGTCGGCACAAAACCCGAGGTGTGATTGAGAGGTCGACCCTCGCCGACGCCCGAAACCATTATTTTGAATATGTTCAACTATCGATCACGTGGAGAAAAGTAATTTTAGAACGTTGATCTTTCCACGTGATAGTACAGCGACCGGCGTACCGATTTTTCATTGTCAGTTCGACAGATGAACGAGCTTTCTACACGTACTTAGTTTTGAATGCATGTGAGAGGTCAACAAAATATAATAATAACAGAACAAGTAGGTACATTGAGAGCTGTTGTTGTTTGTGCGAAAATATGATAAACCTAAATAAAATGGTACATTAATCTTTACGTGAAAACATTGGGAACAATGAATGCATAGTTATTTCCCGTTTTATTATACCCAATTGACTAAGCGCCAGTCAGCGGTGCAGTGTACAAATTAGCCGTAGCTCCTCGCGGCATTTCATTACCCGCTGTTTCGCGATCGCGACTCGCGTTATTTATAAAAGATCTATTTATTCAGCTGTCGGCTGACCTGGATACATTGCCAACTTGTCACTATTGACTGTAAACCATCTCACGGTTTACTTTCTCTGTGTTTTGGTATTTGGAGTGTGCATAATTCTATTGTATTTTATGATGGTCAACCAAAAAGAACGAGTCAGTTACTAGTTATACAAATACGTGTTCATCAATTAAATATTTCAGTAAAATTAACACGTTAACCGCCACGTCAGTCACTGATGACTGACGCTTAGCGGAGGATTTGCCTTTAACAGTTTTCTTTCGGCAATTAAAGGCCTAAATTATAATTCACCATATGTAAAACTAAAAGCACTAGTTCACCTATAAGGAACAGAATGTCGCTCAAGCCATTTCCTCGTTATTTCATCGACAGCATCATAAAGATAGGTAGGATATGTAGCGTATCTGCATAACGAGATGTGTTGCACCTTGTAAATACTTGGTAAGTAAAGTAAAAACTTGCAACACTATGGTTCAAGGAATGGCGGGAACGAGAACTGTAGCTGGCCATAAAGTTTCAATAGTTACCATAGACAGCGGTGATGGCGGGAACGCGGCTGAACACCGCACGTGCACGGTGCACCGATTGCATTGTTTAGTTAGCATCGTTTAATGGACACTGCGTAATGGTCTATTAAATGGTGCTCGTATGTTCCGATTGTGCTATCACGGATTGTTTTGTGATTAGCCTTAGATAGAACTAAATGTTTTTTGTTATGTAAATACAGGGTGAATCTGGGACAGATTGAACTAAACAAATAATAGCTGCGTGATTCACGAAATAATTATGCTTGCCATGTTTTCTTTTTCTCACAAAATAAAATGTGAATTCTTTATTGATTGACTTTAATTTAACCTGAATTATATAAAATTATTATAATAGTAACCAACTATAGGAGTAAAATTGTTTAAGATTCTACAGAAAAAAGAGCAGTGATAAAATTTTATTGTTGTAGTTACTTATGTTATTTTTTTCTAACCACTGCACTGGAGTGCAAAAAAGCAGGTAAAATGATATACAAAGATGGATCTTCTGAACTAAAATCGATCATCCTCGTCACAGGTTTACTCTTGATTGATTGATATTACATGGCTCAAATACCTTAATCGTTTCATTTCACTTAAAGAGAAAAGACAAGAGACGTTGAAACAAACAAACCATTACGATGCAGTTACATTAGAATTTCAGATCCCTTAAGCTAATGAATGCTAAAACAACATGCATTTAATAACAACGACAATGACTAATCATTAAAATTGCATGAGGTGTCGACGACAATGGATCGTAGAGCTTAAGCGATTAAAGCTAAGCCGACGTCAAACGTAATTGAAAATAACGAGATGCATATTCATGCAATGTACATAGTACATAGGTAGTAAGTAATCCGTCTGTCTGTCTCTCGCTCGCTGCATGTGCGCCTAATTCTATTTCTGCTATCCAGTCTCTGTCGACAGGGGTTTCATAATTGCTTTTAAATTAACCTCCCATTCGACAACCAACATTTATGCATTCACAGATAAATCATGCGGTTTTATCTGTGACGTTCGTACGTGACATGAAATTACTCGATAGAAGCAGCCCATGCTAATTTCCTGATTAGCATTTACCACACTTCCATGCGCTAAAAGGTAACTACGCGAATTTAATTTCCTTTTACATAATATCAATTACGTTTTTAATTAATCTCTCTCATTCTGATCACGTAAGCTTACCGTGTTTTGTCTAAGCCGCACCTGCCCGCGGGACACATCAACACCCCCACAGATTAAAAACTGCTACCCAACCGCCCATGAAATTAAATTTATTTAGGGCCCACTCCATATCATCCCGCGTGTCAACTGTATTTACATAAAGAATAGTTTCGAGAAGGACGTGAGCCCATATTTATATTGCGCCGTCGCTGGCTGTTTATTGAAATATTTCATTGTTAATTCTCTAAACGACATCTTCGTTTTGGGGGACGAGATCCGAATGGCGCGGGCTGAATGCAGCATTAATAGTATTTATTAAAATAACAATGTCTATTCCGGACTGTTTTTATTTGTTCTGTTGTCGTATCTACATATACCTGAATGGTGAAAGAAAATGTTATCTAAGATGATGGCCGGATGGGAAGCATAAGCTTGGGACTGCTGCGATTTACACGTAGGCAGAAGAAAGGTCGTATTATCGATAATATTAGTATAGGTCTAAAAATCGAGGGTCTTTTAAGAGATAAGAAGAGCGGAAATGTAAAAAGACGTTTGAATTTGTATCCTTTAGCTTTAAAGTTTCAAAAATAAGTAGTAACTAGTTACTGGTGCGTTGCAATGAAATGATCGATGTAACTAGTCGTGTGATGAGGTTTAAGGTGTAGATGGAACCCTACACTGCACCTAAGTATCAAATTACGCAAGAATTTTTGTTGTGCCCACCACAGCTCTAGCCATGTAACCCGAGACGATGCTACAAGATATTTTTTCTCCGCCTTGTCGTCGGATGCAGGAATTTAATACTACGTAAGTACCTACACATTTTTCTAGTAAATCAATCAATGTATAAACAGCTAAGTTACAGCAATGCTAGAAGACTTGTTACGTGATGCAATTTAGCAAAAATCCTGTGGTTACAGAAATGATGATTGCCGTAGTAATAAGTCCAACTGTTCTGATTTATTTTCCTTTACTTTTATCATTATATCACCGCAAAATTGCTTTTGTTCTGTATTTTAAACCAAACTTTCGAATAAACCAGCCTTAGTTATAAGACTTATAAGTAACGAGTAGCGAGTTATCAGGCCCGCATCAAGCAAGGAGATATTATAGGTTTGCGCCCACGTTCCCGGTTGTGGCTGTTCCAGGAACAATACAAGGCAACTTTCTTTCAAAATAAAATAATGGTACAGTTTGGAAGCATTGTGCAATCCGCAAACAAAAAGCTGTTGTTTCAAGTATCTGCTCTAGTAATAATTTATGCTTTTTATCGCCCTTTTTTCAGTCACATGACTATAATACCTTTTGCTGACGGTCATAAAACCTAAGATAAAAGGTTGTATAACGCTGAGCGGACAAGACTTGGTTGTTTGTTGGTTCGTAAGTTCTACAGAATTCTGATGGACGATAACAGGTGACCATAAACTATTCTGTCGTTCAGTACCGCCTTGGCGCGCCAAAGGCGTTGGAGATTATCAAGTAGCTACGGATACTGCCATTATTACTAGATGTACCTAGTATTGTATACATCCTATTAAATCATTGATTTTAATTAACTGTTCGAGTCGCGATAGTTACTAAGTATTGAAATCAAACCTAAATAGACGACTAACTACTTTCTGAATAGGAAGTGTCGGAATATCAGTTTTCACATCTCGGGATGGGGTTACTTGTTACTCCAATCTTATAATTCCAATAAATTAAAAAAAATCAAAATCTACCAACGTTGTCTTGTTTTCTCCAATTCCAAACATTTTTAGGGTTAGGTTTATTGACTTACTCTACGGAATGACCATAAATTACTTGTAGGTACCATGTACCCGTAGCTGCGATCAAATAGCCCGATATAAGGCGTGTACTAACTAACTATGGAAGCTTTACCAGATAACGCGTTAAAGATACGTGATATGTTAATTTTTACGTTACAATCGTTGGCAATAAATTATGTTTCGTAAAACACAAGGGGAACAAGAAAAGTTCCAAATTATCTCCTATTATTTGTTCTTCGTAAGGAAATTTTAAATTCAAATAAGTTTATAATTACCTACTGTTTAGTTTCGAGAAAAATATTAAAACTATCGTCAAGTTAAGTGCCCTATTTATCACGTAAGGAGAGCGATGGACCCGTTTCGTCCTTAATATTGTTTATTATTATTCTAATTTTTAAACAAGAACAAAAGGCAGATGGTTCGTCGTTGACAAAGATGGATTGCAGTCTATGGCCGAGGCAGGTTCGTACAATAGGACGGGACAAAAACTCGCTCATTGTAAGGAGCGTCACATCTCTAAGCTTATTACCTGCTCGCACGGGCCCTTTCAAAAATGTCACTTCAGCTTACCTCGAAGTCACAATTGACGAGTCCACAGGTATTAGTTGTGACGTTTCTCTAATTAAAATCTGAGGATTAAAATCCTCGAAGTAGAACAATGTGCCTCTAGGATTAGAAATAATGTTTTTGCCGCCAATAGACGACAGTTAATGCTAACGAAGGTTCCGTTAGTTACTCTTTAAATTGTATTTACTGTTAATTCCTTATCCATGTCCGTTAGTCCAAAACAAAAGATTTTCATTCAGGGAACTACGATTGATCAATTTTATTAGTTAGTTAGCCATCGTTTCCTTGTAGAAAAAGGTTTGAATGCCTAGTTCGGATCATACAATAGTTTAGTGAGGTTTTAACGATTTATCAATCGAATCACGACAATCGAAAGTTTATTAATGTTTATTACAATACATTTACGACACTGCAACTTTTCATGTAAGAAAATTACCAATAACTAGAAATTAAATAGTATAAGTACCTATTTCTTAGTCATCATGTTTACTACAGTTGAGGCCGACAAATTACCAAAAGTTAGCAAAACACTGCATTTAGCCTGTGATTTAGCGGCCAGGTAGAAGGTGAAAAAAAAACAATACATTGACGTTATTAAAATTGTAACAGATGTTTTTTCATGTTGTGACAATGACAGACAGACATACAGAGCATAGGAACATGCATACATTTATCATTAACATATTAAAATAAGATTGGCACTGAGACCAATAGAATACCTAATGTAACACTATATTGAGCTAATAATTCATTTGAATCGGTGATCGGCGATATCCAGCTAATTTATCACAGATAGATAAATATAATACATAGGTACAACATAACCTTCACGCGATAACGAATTACCTATCGTTGGTAGCCAGTTTATTTTGATTTATGTTGTTCTAAAAGTAGTTTTATGGTTTGTTTTCGTTAATCTACCTAAACAAATTACGTTTACATGATCGTAGGTATCTATTTTAAAACGTGAACTATTTTAGTAGCGTGGCCCCGAGCGGCTTATCACTCCCGATTATCGATATCCGCGATACAACTTGCAACAATGTGCAGCTGATGATACATGGGGGCAATGTACAATGGAACTAAAGTTTTAAACTTACCCAATAACCTCCACACTTCGGCGCTACTCAGGTAAACATTGAGGTGTGCCAGGCACGCAGGCAATAGTAACACGAACACAAAACACCTCATATTGGCCCAGCTCTGACCACCACAAACGTCTCAAAGTACCAACTCCAAGTCCAGCACCACGTAAAGTTCACAAACACACATTTGTTTCACATTTTCATCCACCGTCCCAACAGAATCAACGATGCTGAGTTCTCGCCGATACAAGATTACACACTCGAATAAAACGTACAAATCCAACAGAAAAACGAAATAAACTCGCGAATTAACATGTAAATCTACGAAACTCTTTGATTTTATTCATGAATAGACGTTTTGATTTCTGTTTCTTATCAAAATCTGTTTATAAACATTGATATTATCAATGTTACTTTACGAAACAAAGCGACACTACCACCGCGCGCCACGGTTCCTGTCAAACTGGTTGTTTGTGTTGCACCGAGTCACCGCGTGCGTAGCGTTGCCGTTCTATGTGTGCGTTTGTGAACGAATATTTTTGTTTGAGTGGGAGAAGAGATGATGACTGTGAGCGGAGGCCACAAACTTTTCAAAATTACTTGCGGTGTTCACTAGATGGCGACATTGTAACGTTGAAACTTTTAAACTGTACATTTTTAATTTTAGTAATTTAATGTATTTTAGTTTAAAAAGAAATTAATATCTTTGCTGTATGAACTTATGTTGAAGGAATATTAAAAATGATAAATACCTAATTTATTACCATTTAGTTAATTAATAAAGTTAAAAACTATAAATGCCTACTTTTTAGGTATTTTTTGTTAATTCACTATAAAAGAATTTGGGCTAGAAAAAAATGGCATTAAATTCTTTAAAATAAAATGATAATATTTAGAACAAAGTTTGAGTACGGACACCCTTTGAGTTAGGTATGTAAGATACATAAAGCTATGAAGAACTTTAGCAAACAAAAAAGTAGCTACCAATATCACTACAAACTCGATACTAATTACGAGTAACGAGTGAGATTGGTACTTGGTAGTGCTAACGATGTCTGTGTACGTGTAGTAGAGTGTGGGACCACCCACAGGCAGCCACCGTCTCATAATGAGAAGCTCATTGTGACTAACAGGCGTGTAAACAACTCGATATCGAATCACGAACGAGTTACGATCGATGGGGTGTGAAAGTCGCTGCACTTGCCACTTGCGTCAATTGAAGGCGTCGGAAAGCGGCCCTTAACGGCTCCGTTTCCGTCCTGTTTATGGCTACATCTTTGTTGTAGGTATAAAATAAGTTTAAATTGAAGAACTGACTTTTTATGGGATTGACATATATCTGAATTATTTGCTCATTGGCAGAGTTCATAAAGTGTTTCTCCATTCGGGAATCGAACAGGCTACACGTTGCATGGCAGCCAGACTAGTTGTATGTCTGTATAGTTACAATTTTCAATACAAGTTTTCTATATTTAGTGACAACATTATCGCATTTGGTGTGACCTATTATGATGTGTTGATTTCAAATAAATAGATTTAATTCAAAACTCCACACAAACAAAGGTTCATACCCAACATCTACCCAACAAATATCACTAAAAACTAAAGACAATTATTAATATCCATTACACGGAATATAAGAACTGATTGTTTGGTAACATAGTAACTAAGGCATGATACGTACCTGTATAATAATTAAGGCACATAACTTTAACAAGATCGGTGCGCGGTTGAACAAGGCTCTTGTTTGTTTCTCTCCGCAATTTTGTTCCAAATTACAGACTGCGTTCACCGCCCCGCGCAGTTTCAGACACGCCTCTCACGAGTCGCTAACTAGGGCTACCAAGCATTAAGCACAGCCATTTTTTTTATCAAGACATGAGTAATAAGTATGCCCAATATATGTACATAGTTTAGGTTTATTTGCATGCTAAATAGTTACCTTTTTAGGGTTCCGTAGCCAAATGGCAAAAAACGGAACCCTTATAGATTCGTCATGTCTGTCTGTCCGTCCGTCCGTCCGTCCGTCCGTATGTCACAGCCATTTATTTCCGAAACTGTTGGGTCTACTTAGTTGAAACTTTGTAGGATGGTGTTTTTCGATGACCGCTATTAGAATTTTAAATAAAAATTAATAAATTTTAGAATTAAAGGGGGGCACTCCATACATGGAACTGATTCAAAAAAAAATTTTTCAGCTTACATATCCGTGATGGGTGTCTATGGATAGGTCTTTAAAAAAGACATTAAGGTTTTTAAAACCACTTTTCGTTAAAATCAATCGTTTGAAAGTTAGACGCTTCCAAAGTGGAAAAATGTGTCCCTCTAACTTTTAAAATAAGAGAGTGAGAAAAATGAAAAAAATATATACTGTAGATTTCAATGGAAACTAACAACGAAAATTGGTTTGAACGAGATATCATTATTAGTTTTTAAGAAATAAAACATTTTCAAAAACCGCAAATATAACTTTGTCGTTCATACAAACACTATGTAAAACCAATTTATTTTACAACTTTTATATTATATCATCTACTTGCTGTTACGGAACCCTTCATGAGCGAGTCCGACTCGCACTTGGCCGGTTTTTTTATTGTATTTGTTATGGAGGAAACGACTTACAGTCAATAGTAAAGTATACGCAATATATGCAAAAAACTATTCTTTACCAAGCCTTTTTTTCGAATTATCAAACAAATTAAATAACTTTACAAATGTCTTGGTACGCGGGAATTGAATCTGAGTCACTCAATAGTCGGTGGAGTCAATCCGTCATCATCAACTACAACTTGTAGTTGTAGAACAAAGTAATATATTATTTCGATGCGACTGGTAATGATTGCACCTTATACCTTTTTGAAAATAAAGATCATGAATTTTGTAACAAAACAATAACAAAATTAACCAAACTTTTTCGGATAATAAGCAACCGCTACTATTATATTCACGAATACCTATTGAGAGTATTTTTACGCTAATAAATACTACATAAATACCTACTTAATAATATTAACTTCGCCTGTTACATATATAAAAACGGTATAATAATGAAAATTCTGAATAATAGCTTATCTACATAAACGTAAAAATGTTTTATAGCTACCTACTACCTAAATTGTAAAACTTGAAAAAACAATTGTGTTTACTATTTTGTTGGATGGTACAAGAAATCGTGACTAACTAAATATTAAATATTAATCTTTTGCATTTTTCAGGTAGTACAAGTATATTTCTGTAAATGAATTACTATTGTGTAGAAAATCAACACTGCTGCCATCTACAATTTTAATAGAGAAACGAATTCGAAACATGGCTTTGTAAGTACTTATAGATATAAAAACTAGATGGCGCTAGAGCTGGAAATCATATAGAAAATAAAACATTTATTTACGATTTTATTAATCATTAAATACTAATTCGTCAAGAATTTATAATACCATTCATATGTTTAATGTATTATTTACTTTGAAAATAACAAAAAGTAATATATTAATATGCTTAGCAGATATTAATACACTATTTCACCTTCAGTTAACACATCTTCGGTAGTATAGTGGTAAGTATCCCCGCCTGTCACGCGGGAGACCGGGGTTCGATTCCCCGCCGGAGAGAACCTTTTTGTCATTTTATATTTCACTTTTACGTTTCTTTGCCACTTTTTTCGAGTTTTTTTTTCCAAAAAATCGTTATTTACTCTGATGAATTTGTATCATTTATGTCTAGAAAGTCTGAACTCCGCTCTAATAACGAACAGCAGTACATTAGTGTACCTTTTTGTATCTCTGGTGTTGTGGGTGTATGGACATCAGATGACAAACAGACAAATTTCTGCTTTCTCTGCCTTAACTGTTTGGGCATTTTAAGATAAGGACTATAATTTTTATACCAAATCATATTAATGTAGTAGGTAACTGTATGGTGTGGTGGACTAAACGTTGTGGCGACGGCAAAGTAAAAATATACTCCTGAACCCGTAAGAAAGTATAAATTCGACAGAAAGAGTGTAGAAGACACTGCAGCATGTTTCCGATAAACCTGGACCATTTAAACTGGGGTTCTAGTCAACTTATCATAGGGGAGTTTATAGCATCTGTTCAAGCCTCTGTGTAGGGTAAGCCCAATGCCCATAGTTCAGCACTGCCGTAAGTAGTCACTCATAACCCTGCTACTCATGCTGGATCAGTATGTATATGGGGCTATGGATCCAGTGATCCAACAATTGCAAACTGCAATTGTCCGGCAGTGTACTGCCTGTTAATTATACTTTCTGGTAATAATGTATATAGTTAATTGCTTTTTTTGTGCGTTAAATCATCCAATGACTTCTACCGCCTTGGGTCAGGCGAGAGGGAGTATCAGACTCTTACTGACTAAAAACCTCCCCGTGCCTTTTTTTTACCTCCCCGTGCCTTTTTTTTTACCTCCCCGTGCCTACACCTGCTTTTCGAGCCGGAGCACCATTAACCCGTTAGGTAATCCGCAGCTCTGAGAACTAGTTAGGTAATTACTTCGGAAAACATAATCCACAGGTTCTTTTAATTTTCGTGGTAATTCGTTGACTGATTATATTCTTATCTATCTACCTATAGGTATAATACTTACACGTACGTACCTACTTATACCTAAATATCACTCTCTAATCACCATGACCCTGAAATCATTGGCGTCTCATTTTTTCACTGTCTCTGTACTAGATTGTCTTATAAATAACTTTATCAGAGTTTACTAACATACTTTATGTATTATGTAATGTAAGTGTACATATGTATGGTAAACGCGTGCCTATCATTAGCCACAATCGTGAAAAACACACATTAGTATTAAACTGATAAGATTACTTTGTTTTTGGCAACTGTTAATTCATCGAACTTGGTTGACTGTTCGCTTGTTCAGTAGGTTAAGTATTTAGTAAGTTATTTTAGAAACTTACTGATATGATATGTGTTTCAAGGTTGAATTTAGTGTAAAGGTGTCATGTCGGAAGCCTGTTTGCTAATTAATAGGTACTAAACATGAGATGATTAGATTATTTAATTTTTGTATAGCTCATTCGGGGATCGAACCCGTCTGCCTTAGCATTCAAGACCTTATTAACGAAGTAGTCTTATTAATTATAATGATAAAAATATTTTAAAAATAAAATAAAAATACGAATAGTATTCCAAAATAGACTTTTAATATAAAAATTTCATAAAACTTTCGTTTTCATAATAAATACGTCTCGTCCTTTGGTAGATCAAGTTTTAAAACAATATAACCGATTATCATCACTGTTAAAAACATTATTAATGATAAAATTAATAAAAGAAAAAGTAAAGATATAAAATCAAACGAAACAATACATTTGCCGCGTGATGGTGAGTATAAATTAACTCTAACATAATATTATAGTAAAAAATTACGCGATACATAAAAGCATAATTATTCGAAAATTAAATAAGTAGACATTAAACATAGAAAGGCTACGATTATGGCACAGAGGAACTATCGGGAGCGAGTCGCCACCGCTCACTTCTCTTTGGGCTTCTTCTCCTTCTTGCGCGGCGGCGGGACGGGCGCGTCGCCGCCGGCAGCGCCCTCCTTGTCCTTCTTCACCACTTTCTTCACTATCTTTTTCTTGGGGGCGTCTGATGGCGGACTGGGCTGAGCCGGCGACGGCGCTGGCGTCGGGGTTGCAGGAGTCTCAGGGGCTGTGGGAGCATCGGGCGTCGGCGGCGTAACCGTCTCCGTTATTGAAGACTCTATCTGCGCTGCTGTAGTGGACTTGCCCTTAGGCGGAACTTTGACGCCAATCTGTGCTAGTGATACTGCGCCGACGGGCGGCGTGGGCACCTCGGGCTCCTCCACGGCCAGGCGGGAGTTCTCGGGCGCGGCGGGCGACTCGGCGACGGGCGGGGAAGCGGCGGTGACGGTTGGCGTGAGCAGCTCCCGCGCGATGATGTCGGAGGCGAGCGCGGCCGCGTCCTCGAGCTCGCTGTCGGGCGTGGGGAGCGGGTCGGCGGCGGCAGGGGGGCTGAGCTTCAGCTTGCCCGCCGGCTTACGACGCTCCTCGGCTACACAACCAATTTTATTCTCGCCTTTATTCTCTCGAGCGATAAGACGTGGCGTTAGTATGGCGGTCACATTAGAGAGCAAGCTCGGTTAGGGCCTGGAACAAAGTCGAGGGAAAACATAGCTACTGGTTAATTTGAAACGATGCAAGCGGAAAGTTAGACTGTGTCAGTTTAGTGAAGTCAGTTTCAAAGCTTCAATGACCATTACAAGGATTATTATTTTATTCTTGGAATCAATATTTTGGCAGGGAGGGCAATTCACTTCATTTTTATATAGGTCGAAGTAACAGTGTCCATGTGAATAGGTACTTAGTTTTAATTACGTATAATAAGGTTCTATATGGTGTGAACGAAATTGTGCGCAATCTACGTGAAGATGTGTCGCTATGAGAAGCTTGAATAATGTTCCTTGCAATGTGCGTAAACAAAAATGTACATAAAGCATCGAAATAAACTGTTACAACTTCGTCCAGAGGCGTATGCTTATACTGTAAATACCTCTCCGAAGTTGCAACCAGCTCCATGGTGCATCACACAGACATGCGTAGTTGCATCAAAGAATATCGGATGCAACTGCACAGTAACAACTCATTCAGCTAATTAATTTGACATTTATAATAACAATTTAGAGGAACCGCTATATTTTCTCCAGAAATAGCTTTATGAGTGTTCGACGAAGTATCCCTACAATCTGCATCTACTTGGACGCAACCCAACAACCACGAAATATTTCTGTACGAAAGCGAATAAACAACAATGAAGAATTTCAATTAAATTTTTTTAGAGAGACATTTTTGTCAGACGGAAAGTCAAGAGTCGTGTCTAGGATTGGTAGACTTCACAGAATGTCGAAGCTTTATTCACAGACATATACAGTTCCTCCACCGACGGTAACCCAGAACCCTTTAACGCGATTATGAAGTCGCGTTGAGTCCAAGTAAAATAATAATTATTACCTGATCTATCAAAGCCGCGTCTCTTGCGCTGCCTCCTCGGAAGCTGGGTGAAATAACAACGAATTGAAACTTATGCTGATAAATAAACATAAAACCAAACATCACAAAACGGCACAAAAGAAAACAAGTGGACACATCGAGTTACGTGACGGCCTTCTAAACTATTCACATACATCAGCAGACCGGGCCACGTAAAACGGATGCAGCTAAACTATAAACGTATTAGTACAAGTCTGAAAACTGCAAAATGAACTCTGTGAGAAACAGTGCAAAGCTGTTATCTGTTCGTGGCGCGCTCGCCTTTGTACGTATACTCACATTTAGCAGCGGGAGCTAGGGGCGCTGCCTCTTCCTTGGACGGGGTGTTGGCCAGGGGCGGGCTGTCCGAAGCTGATAGCGCCGGGCTGCTTTGCACAGGCGAGTCTTCAGTCTTTTGCGCAACATTCACAGCTTCAGGGGTCTTCGGGGCTTCTGACTGCACTGCTGCTGCAGCGGGAGCTTCTGCAGGGGCAACAACTGCTGGCGCAGATACTTCTGGGACAATGGCTTCCACAGATACAGGAACTTCACTTGGTGGAGCTACCTCCGGGGCAGCGACTGGCTCTTGTGCTGGGGCAGCAGCTTCTACAGGTGCTGCGGACTCTACTGTTACAGGTACTTCGGCAACCGGAGCCGGAGCTTCAGCTGGTGTTACAGCTTCAACTGTCACAGGTACTTCAGCAACGTCTGCTGCTGCGGGAGCTGCTTCAACTGGTGCCTCTGCTGGTGCAGATACCGCCTCAACTGTAGTAGGCACCACTTCTGCTGGCGCAGCTGCAGACTCAACTGGAGCTGGAGCAGCTTCTACGGGGGCTACTGCGGCTTCCGCTGCAGCAGGCGCAGCTTCTACGGGTGCAGGAATAGCCTCAACTGGCGCAGGTGCGGGAGCAGCCTCTACAGGGGCGGGAGCAGCTTCTACAGGTGCGGGAGCAGCTTCTACAGGTGCGGGAGCAGCTTCTACAGGTGCAGGTGCAGCCTCAACAGGTGCAGGTGCGGCCTCTACAGGTGCAGGTGCGGCCTCTACAGGTGCAGGTGCAGCCTCTACAGGTGCAGGTGCAGCCTCAACAGGTGCAGGTGATGCCTCAACTGGTGCTGCTGCCTCAACTGGTGCAGGGGCGGTTTCTACTGGTGCAGGTTCAGGCTCTGCTGGCCAATGTGACGTCAGTAATGGTGCAGGTGCTGCCTCTTCTGCTGCAGGAGCAGCGCTCTCCGCTGGAACCGCTTCCTTTGCCACTTCGACTTGTTCCGCCACTGGTTCCTGCACTACTTCTCCAGACTGAACTACAACTTGCTCAGGAGCTGGTTGTGGGGTTGCTTCCCTAGGAGGAGACTGTTTAGGAGGTGAGGTGCGGGGCTTGCTCAGTGTTTGTGAGATCTTTGCCCAAATGTTAGCAAAGGAATCGGCGCCCATGTAGTCAATGTTGCCGGCCTCCCAGCCCTGACGACGCGACAGCTCATCCAAGGCCTCACGCTGGCCTGCAGCGCCCGGCAGCACGCGAGCAAGATTGCCAGCCACACCACTCTGTAACAGAGGTTATTCTTATGTAGTTACCAGGGTTAAAACTAACGAACAATACGACTACATTTTAATTATTATTACATTTCTAAAGGAAGAATGTTAAGAAATAGTTTAGTACGTGCAGAGTACAATCAAGTGGTGAGCATGCGAAGCTAGTCTACAATCTGTACTTACGGTATAATGGCAAACACTTTGGCACTTAAGCTTAGTAACAACAAAATAGTTTTACCTGAGAACGTCGAGTGTCAATTCGTTGTGTAACTTACTTGTTCATCTGAAACATTAGTGTCCATTGGTATTGGTTCTTCTTCTGGTAGTAGTAAGTCATCGTGAACTGGTGAGTCCGGTGGGGGAGAAGGAGATGGAGTGGGTGGTACTTCGTGCGAGCACACTTTCCGTCCTCGAGCGTCCACAGTGACCCTGTGCCTTAAGTAGAAGCCATCGTAAGGGTGCCTTGGCATTATGTCTTCGGAGACGTCACTCTCACTTCCAGACACCTCCCCATTCATAATGCGTTCTTTATAAACATCTATGCGATGTAGTCGTCTGCGGCGGCTGCGTTTCTTAACTTTCTTCTCTTGAACATGTTGTTCTAATACTTTATGTATTGCGTGAAAGTTTTGTGCGTTTGTATCTGAATTGTCATGGTAATTGTGATCATGTCTCTGATCGTCTATTCTATAAACAGACTCAATGTGTTGTATATGACTAGTATTCTCGGTAATGTGTGTTGGTTGTTGGTAGTGGTCGTGTGATTTGTGGTGGTAATCATGGGTCTGATGACTGTGATGATCATAGTGACCTTGATTGTGGTGCTCATAGTTTTCAGAACTGTGATGATAATGGTGATCATGACTGTGATGATGCTGATTATCATGACTGTGATGATGCTGATTATCATCTCCATGATGATCATTGTGGTCATGCCCGTGATGAACATATTGATCCTGACTGTGATGACCATAATGATCATAATGGACTGGACTATGATGATCATGACAGTCTTGACTGTGGTGCGTGTGATGATCATGATGATGACCTTGTTGGTCATGGTGATCGTGAGAATGATGAGCGTGAGTGTGTTGATCATAATTTTGGTTATGGTTGTCATGTCTGCCCCAGTTGTGGTCATGTTCTTGATGCCAGTGACTTTGATGTTGCTGTTGATCCTGTCTGTGTCCGTGTTGAATATTATGTTGCCAATTATCTGTGTAATGTTGTCTGTCATGGTTCGGATTATGTTCTGTGTATGTAGGAGGAGGTCCTTGCGCCTGATACTCCCACGCGTACTTTCTAATTTCTTCGTGATCGTCTATCCTTGCTAATTCTTCGTGATGGCTGACTTCTTCTTTCGTATTTGGTGGTATATGTCCTCTATAAATCGTCCATGGATCGAAAAACTCAGTGATATCTATCTCTTTCTTTCGTATTTCTTCTTTGGTTTCCGTGACGGGATGGTGCCAAGTGAATTCTGACTCAGGGTCCGGGGTTGGCTGATAGTGGAATTGTTGTCCCACGTCATGTGGAGGTAACGCAGGGGGCCCTTCATGTGTGTCCGCCACCTCAACCTATCGGTTGAAGTGAAACAACTCAGTAGTATGCATGCACAAAAACACTTGAACTAAGCTTCGCACTAGCTATCTCACTAAACTGTGCAAAAAACTTTGTTCAAGCAACTATTAGTGTTCAAATTATTATGCGTCACTAAATAAACAACCAATTTAATAAAATCAAATAATTAATCTAGAAAACAACTTAATAGTGAAAATAAAATAAAGCAGCTATGTTTTGGTATGTTTATAAAGATTCCGCGGTATTCCACCAAAATACCAACACCATCTAAGTACTGTGTCCCATACAGATATTAATCAAACCGTGCATAAGCAGACAGACGTTACTGTTGAAAGTTAGAATATGTTAGTATTTTGGAGAAATATTATGTCACACAAGTAAAAATGCTTCAAACAAAGGGTGCGTCAGGTAGCAGAACGGTGCACAAGCGCAGAGTGCAAGCTATTGTTACAGGTCGAAGGTTACTGTTTAGTCACTCAGGAATAGACAACACCCTAACACGGTGCTATACTTAAATTAAAAGAAAAAATATTTAAAATCTGTACAAGTGTTCACCTACTCACACAAATATAGAGGTAGTAAAACTAATATAGACTTTAAAAGAAAAGTCGAAAGCTCAATTTGAAATGTGTAAGTCTCACCTCTGCAACTTTAGAGTCCTTCCGTGAATGCTTGGAAAACATGTTGTAGTGTTCAGATCGGAGGGTGTAATGACAATGGATCGATTTACTAGACCATACGAGACACCACGAGATACTCGCGGTCAGGACAAACCACACAGTATCGATGTCAACAATATGGTAATCGATACGGATATTAATAATCTAGATCAATCGCATATGCAATCCTTATCACATCTTGAGGTTACAATTGAATGTATTATTTATTTTTGTGGTAATTCGATATGGGATTATCGATTACATTTGTTCTATTTCGATTCGTTGCATATTCATGTAAACAAGTCTACACACACTAGGCGGACTAGTCATTGTTTGGCTCGTCTTGTGTTATTTATAGCCCGGATTCACTTTCGTATTGTGTTCTTAGAAGATCACCAAAGCCATTTAAATTCAGAGTAATTAGTGCGAATATTTTCATCTATTCGTAAAAACAGCAACAGCGCGCTGACAGCGCATTTGCTAGTGGTAGTTAACATTAGCGATCCGTTCGGTGAAAAACTCGCACTAACACTCAGTTCCAAAGTACTTAAAGCTACGGTTTACATTGCTTTAAGATTTGTCGTATTTCTTATTATCTAAGGAAAGAGGTCAACGACTTACCATGCCAGTGTCAAGCTGGGAGTGCACTTGTCCCACGAAGAGGTCCCACCAAAGTTGGAGGAAGCCTCGGATGTGGTCGGGCGCATCGACGGATCCCGATTCGAAGTTGAACTGTTGCAGCCATGGCTTGGCGGCTCCGATGAAGTGGATGATCTTGAGGTTCTGCCCATAACTGAAGAGGAAATGTGCAAGAAGCCAAATTAGCTCTCTATAATTTTGATCTTTAGTTTTCGTAACGAAGGGATAGGCATTGCTTAAGGCTCTTTTCACATGCACACGGATCTTATGGCAACATCACGTAAAACGTAATACGTTAAAGTAAAATTTTGCCCTGTTAAAAATTCGTGTATTTTTCGTAGTCAATAAATAAAGAAGGAAATTAATCACGGGCTGATACTATGCAATGATTAGATAAGGACCCACCCCTGCTAGTATTGTAATAATATTTCACAGAATAAGTATTATCTTGTTTTGTATGTTGCATGATCTAATAAAACTATTAGCATCGCATATTAAAACTTTCAAACGATTTCATGAGCTCAAGGATAACTTTAGCCTCCGTGGGATGATTTGAACTACTTTAAAATCTAAAATGATTCTCGTTACGTCATAGAATTTTATGCTTTATGACGTACACATTACAGGCGGGTATGCGACACAATGCCCAAGATCGCCAACGTCAATATCGGGCGTGTGAATGCATCAGGTATTCTCACTCGTGCTGATCAAAGTGCCAAGATAAACTGTATTTTCTTACGTTACGTTATAATGAAGTTTTTTCTATCACTTGTTGTTTTGAACAATAGTATTGTTTTTATTCGTTTTCGATAAGTGTAACACAGTTTTCGCTAACGCATTTTCTTTTGAAACCATAACATTATTCATCCAATTAACCAAAGGAATGCGTCAGATTTTCCCAGAAGAAGAGAGAATTAATAATTGTGATTGAGGAGAATATTTTGGTATATTCTACTTCTCCAAAAACCCCAATATTTGTCCAAAATCCAAAAATCAAACTCAGAATTCTATCGCGAAAATTCCTCCAAAATTATTGTACTTAGACGCCGTTCTTAGACACTTTAAGCTATTAAGATTATGGTAAAATAACTCACTGTTTCAATGCGGGCAGGTATGAGTAGAAGGCAGCTGATGTGACGTTGTAGAGGAAGGGCAGATGCTTGTTGATGTCTCCGCGTGCCCAGTCAGAGAAGAAGGAGTTCAGGAGACCTTGGTCACCACCTGTTACACCGCACACATTATACGAATCAACTTGACTAATGACCGAAGCTTATACGCGAAAATATTCTCAGCTAAAAGTAACACATTTCATAATATTTCTGCGTTGTATTTGTGACATTTTACATTAAAATGATTAATTTATTACAGCTGCGTAAATAAGGATGATTTTGCTTTAATTCTGTTTTTAAATAATGTTTCTTCTAAAGCTGGTTTTCAAAGAAAAATGATAGATTAGTCTTGTTTAAGATTATAGGAAAACTTACCATCGAAGCTGCCGCGTTCCTGTGCGAAGGCGATGAGTTTAGTGAAGGTATCTACTGAGGGGGAGAACACGAACACTCCTGAGTTGAAACAGTCGGGCCAGCCGACGTCAGGAGCTGCTGACAACTGTTCACGTTCGAACAACTCGTCGCAGTTTTGGACCACCTACAAACAACATGTTGTATAAATTCTAGGATCATAATTACAGAATTTGGCGGTCTAAAATAGACGTCTTGGCGTAATAAACTTCCAAGCCATACATAATTTACGATATTTAACGTTATAAACTATAACTAAACCAAACATTAATAAAACCATTCAGATTCAGTGATTTGCGCGTGTCAATACGATACCTACAAAAGTCTTCAAAGATGGAGTCCACTCGAAATACTATTTTTAGATGACCTTTCTGTAAATTCGTATCTATCTCCTATCTACTGTTTCACAATTGATATTTGAAACTTTTGTTATACAAGAAGTAGGCATAATTAATTAAACATTAATTACTAACTTTTGACCTTTCACGTCTGGAACATTTTATAGATCTAATCAATGCTCTCAATATACAAAATTTTCGTGGAGATCCACGTGAGGAACATGTACAAAATATGCTACTAATGACTGGTATGTTTTATCAAGAACTCGTTTATCTACGCATGGATAAAAACTTGCGAGTTGACACAATAACCTGCGATAAATAAAAACTCATCGAGTCAATGGATTCTATCGAGACACTATCTCATTGTTTATTATTGGAGCTTATATTATCCATAAATTGAATTTTTCTACACGTTTACATTATGTAATTTCATGATATAAACGATAATGGCTCGCTAATATCGTGTAATATTGCTGTTACTTTCCCAGCTCTCGTCGCCTTCAAAAGAAGTGAAGAATGAAAGTAAGTATATTGGAGCCGATCCAAAATTGTCGGGAACAAAATATTTGGGCCACGGTTATGCGTCTCGTCATCTCGTGTTACTGCACTAACGTTCACATCCGGTAACATTGACTTTCTTATCGCACAAACAGTTACACATTGAAATAGAATTAACGACTTTTACATATGTTCGTTAACAGGAGAATAAAAATCGAAAACGATTTGCCAACAGCTACGGAGACAGGTTGACAAGAAGACCATTGTCGAGGCTCGTGACATCACACATCACCTCGTTAAACATTTGCAGATTTGGCTGACACGTCTAATGTTCTTAGTGTTAATGTTTGCCCATTAATTTAACATACTTTTACGACTGATCCGCTAACGTCCCACTAATAGCGGCGAGTTGGACACTACATATTATACGACGAACAATAATTTAAAGCGACGGTTACTACACGAGAATTGATTGAAGCAATCGCCGGCCAAACGACGTTTATCTAAATTGCTCTTTGATATTGCAAAAATATTTACACTTGGAAGTTTATTTTACCGATCCAGAACATCTCGAACAAGCATGCTAAAATGAGAATCGATATTGATCCGAAGACATTAAACCGTTTGCTAAATCGCTGTTGGTAAACAGGTTAACATGGTCGATCTTATTTAGTTTAATTCATTAGCGCTGTCGTCGTTATAGGACGTCCATTAATTAAACTTTAGAGAAGACAGATCTGTCTGCGACAGGTGCCAAAAAAGCTCACCAATGTGTCGGCATCCAGGAACACACACTTCTCGTACTGCGTGAGATTCCAGCAGTGGATCTTGGTGAAGGTGATGCCGAGCTCGGGCCGCTGCAGCAGCGCCAGGTGCGCCGCGTCCTGCGAGTCCAGCACGTCCACCGTGATCACCTCGGCGAACACTCCGCCAAGCCGCTCTCTGAGGACATCCAACCCAGATTCATTTTAACTGAATACAAGTATCCTTCTCAACGTTTTGAGCACTTGAATTGAATATTACAGTGGGTGGGTTGGTTGTTAACCACTTAAGAGCAATTGTCATTGATCTTGAACCTTACTTATCTGCCTTTCAATAAATATTGCACTTCCAGTATCATATTTATACTTCAGTATGGATTTTAGTCCGTAACGTTTTTCAATATTTGGATTATTTTGACAATTTGTGCATATCGTGTATATTTGTGTAGTCGTTCTCACATCCACGTTGAATACATAAAACAGACGACTACGAGTGAATGTGTGTTGTATGTTAAACGTGCGATTGTTTGCTTTTGTGAATATAGACGATTGCATAAATTATTCACTTAACTGAAATTTGTGAATTGTAAAGTGAAATAAACATATTGGCTCAATGATAATGGGCTATGACTGTACTCAGACAATCATACAATCAACCAATAATGGCAATTTAAAAATAGGTGTTATCTTCGTACCGCATTGAATAAGATTCAACTCTGTGCACTGCGTACCTACTGTTCATTGAATTACAATGACTGGTCATTTAGGCTTTACATTTAAATGGCTAAAGCAAGTTGAGCTAAACGATAGCAGTGAGTAAAAATAGCAAATTCTTGTATGAGAAGAAGAGTCTGAATGCATTTAAATTGCTTGTTAGACTCTGTCGTCTGAATACTAAGCAATAATATACGAGTAATAACTATCGTGAGTGATGAAGAGTCCCTCTGTGACTCGAAACTAGTAGAGCTCCATAAATGTATGTGAGTAAACCGTGATATTATAGTTAAGTGTGAAAATTAAAAATTCTTATAAATAGGTACAGGACCAATGTGTTTCTTATTTTTTTAAAGGTTCTATAATGGATTGTTTGCCTATTCCTCCCAAATCTTCTTGTTACACAAATTGGCGTAGAAGTTCAATAACATTTTGTATAGGAAATGTCAAACGCCGATAACTTACAACGTGTATTTTATTTCGTTTTGTCATTCAAACAGCTAAGAATAGAAGCATCTTAGTCGTGGGTGTTGCCGTAATGTATTCTCTGAATATTTATAGGACTTGTAGGCAGTAAAATACACTCGCCTTTTCGCAGATAGCAATATGCTGACATGAAGAAAAATTTTTTTAATAGGGTTCCTATTGAACTTGGTCTTTTATTTGGTTAAGAAGATCGTTTCAGTTTAATTAAAATTACTGGTGCAGATTACACAGAGCAACTGCAAATTATCATACATTTTTAATGTATTGAAAATATCATTTGGCATGGATTTTACAGCCTCAAAGAGCCATCAGACCACCACAGATGGGGCCCAGTAGGGCAGATGCCTGATCGGGGGCTGCGGACTACCTAGCGGGTTTACCGGGGCTCCGGCTCGAAAAGCAGGAGTAGGAACGGGGTGGTTTTTAGTCAGTAAGAGTCTGACACTCCCTCCCGCCTCGTCCAAGACGGGAGAAGTCATTGGATGATATTCCTCCCTCAAAAAAAAAACTGGGATTTTACAGAGATTCTATAAGTTCAACAAAATTTGATATGGTACCAATCCAAAGGTTGTGGATTGAGCTCGTTTATTATAATCCCACCCAAAACATAAATGTGAAAGGCTGCCAAGTTCGATAATATTGGAATGCTTCGCCTATAAAAGAAGTGAGATCTAAATAAGTACCAAGTTCCATACACAGACCTCAGTTAAAAATGATATAACAAGTTGGCAAGTTTTCACACACTTTGTTATAAACCTACTAAACGCAATGAGTCAAGTAAAAGTTAAAACTTGCCAAGTTATATCATTTTTAACTGAGGTCTGTGTATGGAACTTGGTACTTATTTAGATCTCACTTCTTTTATAGGCGAAGCATTCCAATATTATCGAACTTGGCAGCCTTTCACATTTATGTTTTGGGTGGGATTTCATTTATTTTCTTTTTTTCTTATTTTACTTTACTTTGACTAAATACAAACCTTCGTAACGAATTTTAGGTCGGTGATGACTTATTGGAAGATATAGATAAATTTTTTGTTTTAATTCCTTAGGGGTATGAATTTACACCTTCATTATTTTTAAAACCGACTCACACTTGGCCATTTTCAGATTTTTTCCTTTACCTTGACCTAAAGACCTACCTCCATGCCAAATTTCAAGTCAATACGACCATTGGAAGTGGTCTAGGTTTTTGATGAGTGAGTCAGTCAGTGAGTGTATAGTAAAAATAGCGATTTTCAATTACGTCTTTATCTCAAGACCTACAATAGGTACATTAATGAAATTTTGTATTTTAGATAAGAACTTGGCCCGAAATGGTTCGTGTAATATAACCCACGGCCGGTGTGTCGGTTTTTTGCTCGAACTTGGCGGACACACTGCCGTGTGTCTAGATACGCTGCACGCTGTGGCATCCACATTGGACTTGATGGAGATGTTGCAAACAACCTTACTGATTAACATATTATGCAAAAAACACAAAGTATTATACCTCATGGGGTCAGTGACGGACGGTGTGATGAGTACCACGGCCGGGTACGAGGAGCCGACGCGGCGCAGAGAATGCGCCAGCACCAGGGCTCCAAGACCGTAAGAGTCGTTTGTGGCTAACGTCACCCATGCTCGACCTGCACACAAAACAATGTCGTAAGAAGAAACCAACACACAATCAACATTGCATCCACTTGACCTGTATTGTTTTGTCAACATCAACTGTGATGCGACTGTCATCAGCCATGTTTGCACATTTTTCTAGCCGATAACCGTTACTTTCAAATTCTACCTTACCTACCTACCACTTCTACCACTCTTCAGATTGTGTGCCTGTCTATACCCAATATTTGCAAAAGCCCACTTGTAACAGATTTCTACATTTAAAAGTAAATTCTGTCTCTATTAAACAAACAACTGAAATCAATTCTTGTATCTAACTGTTGAATAACGAATGAAATATAATGTGGGCAAATATATCTACAGGGTAAAAATTACTAAATTACTGTTTATTGGGTAAGTTAGGTACTTATGGATGTACTGATATATTACGAGTATGTATTTTCATTTAACACAAACCTAGCCCTATAAGGAAAATCCCCCTGTATGTGTGATGATTAGTCATTCCCTCTATATTTTATATAGATACTAGCAAACCCGGCGAACTCCGTTTCGCTACCAATGATTTTCCCTGTTTTCCTGCTTTTCTCTTAATTTTTTCCTTAAATTTTCTGTGCTATAAACCTCACGGAGCCCGAGACTTTTCCAACGAATGCAAAACTGTGGAAATCGGTTCGTGCGTTCTGGAGTTATAGCTTCAGGAAGGAAAACCCGACTTATTTTTATATTATAGAAATACATAGTTACCTACTTACAATTTTATCAAAATAATCAACTTTAGTAAGTAATATATGTATTTCACAAATATTTCTTTTTCTTCTTCAAAGCTAGTTGCCAGTTGACTTTTTAATAATTCACCGATCTTTATTTCAACTATCGTAATTTACGAAAGTATTTGTGAGAGATAAGTAAATAGCGAATACTGACAGTGGCTCAATTCGATACGATATTTATAAATCCGCATTATAATTTATGTTTAATTTACAAACGCACCAGTCTAATCACATTTTCTGTAGTCGCCTTTGGTGCCAAAGACGTAAATATCTAAAATAACTGGAGAAACGTTGTTTTGGAGGATTACGTAGACTGTATTTTAGCAATCCGCTGTCTGTTCGTGTTGGGCGTCGCCTTCGTCATAGAGAAAATGCTATGAGGAAGTGCGCAGTTTCTTCCTCTTGAGATAAATACGCAGATCGTCTACGTAGATCTCTGTTGTAGGTACATACAATATTGGCACGTGCTGTGGGAGTTGGCGCCGCTGCGTGTGCGCAACATTATTTCTTCACCTGTCAATAACACCACGTGTCTCAGTGCAGTCCCGACATTCAGTCTAATTAGGAAACATTTATTGTCTAGTCATTTATTTGCACGCCTTGTGTTATATTGGCATGCTATGAGATTTATTATCTTCTAAACCTATTTCGCAACAAGGTTATGAGACGTCCAAAACAAACAAATCAAGATTTCATTGCTGCTGTATTATTTTTATATGCAATTATTTTATAGAAACTCGTCTCGGATTCCACGAAAAGTTTCGCGGGAATAGCTCCGGGCATCCAGCCTGCGTGGGCCATTACATATCCACCATGTAATAGACAAGTGCCGCACGTTCAGTTCCGAAATAGCGCGACACAAATAAAATTCAAAATAAAACTACTGTGTAGCGTTAGATATTTGGTGTCGACTCCGGCCACGCTTATGTATTCCGCAATTAAACTCGTAAGTCTTCCCGATCACAGCCCGTCAGCTTAGACTACAGACGGCTAACGTAGATACTAGGTAGGTACGCAGGTGACTAGTGACGTTCCAGACACGGTAGGACATTCCTCGTGTAGGTACAGAAAAAGCACGGGCCTTAATCTAACTGTCTGAACGTAAACAGTCACATTGACCTTCCATTTATGAAATGAGACCAGACATTTCATATTTGATATTAGTTTATAAATCTTAAACATCCTCCATGTCATAAAAACTATCAAACCCTGGCATCAATTTTATCTCCGGAAATTCCGTCAATACATTCGAGGCCGACTTTTAGTGTGCAGAAATGTGCTCATTACATGTTTTTACAGCATTAATGGTTTATCAACATCGTAAACGCAGAGCGATTTATTTTCTTATAAATATCAATGTGGTTTGGTAGCTACCCGGATGATTTAATGTTAACTAAACCAAAATAATACCAAGTAATTTATTGCATGGAGATACTCTAGTGGCAAAACGCACCCCAAGCACCAACAAGGCACTCGAGAGTTGAGATGCAGGATCAGGCGCGCTCGGGAGCAATGTCCCTGCGGTTTCTATTTAGGTGCGGCCGGTCCGGCGGGATGGAACCACGCGGGCAGTCGACCGTTTAACGGAATAAAGGAATGCAATGATGACGTGTTCATCTTTTTATATTGTTACATGTCTACCGAACTATTTGCAAAACCTGGAAAATCTGCATACTTCGGCTGAAAAACCAGTCTTCGTGATCCACACTTTCTAAGTTCGCATCAAAGATGCGCACGCTATGTGCCGACCGCGTTAAGCATTTCACTTAGCCAATATTTAATTTTCAGCGGACTAAAGTGAAAACCGAAGTCTTAGGTCTCGTTGTTTAGAGAAAGTGGGACTGGTTTGTGAATTATCCGAGTTTAGTGCGAACGAAACCCATAAATCTTTCTGGGTATTGTGCCATAAAGCTAAACGACTTCATGTTCTGCAAATTCCAATTACTTTTAAACATGAATCAAGTTATTCATTGGTGCATTCAATTCAAGTTTACCCTTTAATCATGTTAACTAGATGCTTTCGAGTCATGGAATACCATTGTCTCGAAAGTAGAATGCATAATTAAATTCAAATGATTTGAAATGATAAAGCCAGATGTATAGTTCGCTATCAGCCTACATGGCTGGCGCCAGATTAGCCGCAATCAGGTCGGATGATCCTTTGCGGTCTGTAAGTATTGATTGTCGGGTATCAAGTTAAAGAATACAAGGCTCATGTAACCACATTCCACTACTTCACAATGATTATTCCCAGATTGTGCACAATTTTATAAAATTGCTAGAAGCAATTAACAAAAATTGTTCTGATTATTCAAGGACCTACCCTACCTACTACCTGCCTACCCTCTTTTTCATAGTGGAACTTAGAAATTATTTTCGCACTGATATGATAGAGTGATGTGCGAATGATGTTACCGCAGTTTCCATAACATTTGCTATCACGTCGCTGATAGACAGGCTCGGTGTTTATGAATGTAGGTATTTGTAATAGATAACGATACTCTGTTTACGATCTCTTACCGCTGATACGAAAGAAATTAAACGTAGGGTAGAAGTGTAGAACAATTGATAATCTTTTGCTTCTACTAACGTCTGTGACGTAGTTGTTTGTGGGGTCAATAAAGATATCGGACAGACGCCAGACCAGAATAATTCAAGGTTATCCAGCTTCCTGACATATTTTGTTAGAAAAATATGTATATTACCTCAATTAATTTTATCGATGTTATGTTAGTAAGTTTATTCTAGATACTCTACGACTTAATCAACATTATCCCAATGTTAATTTTGTAACATAATTTATTTTATTAGAAAAATAAATCTACTATAAGCTATATATATATAAAAAAAATTAACCATAAATAGTTACTTTCTGAAAAACTATACCATGGTAGGCAGCACAATCACTTACTGACCTTTTATTTTTACTAAAATATAAAATTACATTAAATATTTTACATACCCAATAAAGTTGTTAACATTAACAAGAAGGTAAAAGTAGCAATTAATTACGTTAGTCATCGCAAATAAAAAAATCAAAATAGTCACGACACTCTTATTAGTGTAAAGTATTTTTAACTACCCTGTTACAATTTTAAAAGCATTTCAATTAGTTTAATGCCGCAAATTCTAGTCATTGTCGTCGGAAACTTTAAATTAAAGTAATTGAAAGTGAGTGCGATATTGAAAAATTACGTAAAATGCCGGTGATATAGAAGTAGTACGGGAGCTTACTTGACATTATGAGGCCGGGTGTAGTCTCGTGTGTGACAGTTCCAGTCACCTCAAATATGTTCACGAACTACACGCGCTCTTCGCGCAGCACTAGCTAATGCACGCAGCGTGCGCGACCGGCGACCGCGACCCCCTCGCCGCGGTGATACCCACACTATCTCGCAAACAATACGTCATCGTACTCAACACACACATGTACACTAACAACGCATGCGTAAAAATAAAAAAAATACGACATCACTATTTTTATATCGCGTTTCGGATAAAAAATATCTAATAAATTAGTCTAATAATAAGTTCAACAAAATTATTCAATTTTAGAATATGTTTTCCATTTATTTAGACTGGCAACACATAGGTAAGACGTACTCAAACAGCTGTTCGTAGCGATCGATAGATGTCAGTGGGTGTCGCTTTATTTTCGTTGCCGTATATAGCATAACGGTATCCGTAGTAAAATCTCTTCGTTGTAGGGATGTCAGTAACATAATGAAATGTCGATATTCTAAATTAACCCAACATTGTTATCAGGAAATCTTATTGTGCTATAAATTATTTTAGATGATATATCAAGAAATTAATTGACTTTCCTACGATTGCTCATTTTAAGGTAAAACTAAACCAATTGCTTATTGTTTTATCAACTTTATTGCTGAAAAAGCCATGGTTGTGACTGCTTAATTTGTCATTAGTGGAATATGTAAGCGGTGATTTTGTGATTCTAGTTTCCAGTGTCTTCCTCTTTGTCACATTCTGACTTTAATCGATATTCAATTTTATCGACGTTCTTGGGGATACGTGTTACATCCCTACATCGCTATCCAATAGTCTCTTTCATGCTCGGGGACGTTCCGCGGTATTCTTTGATATTATTAAACGTGAATTCGGGTCGATGAACGATTTCGGCAAAAAATGACGGTTAATTATGCAATACGATGTACTATAAACAGACAGTAAATACGGATTTGTGTTAGAAAACGAAAAAAAGGACAATTTGAACGAAAAATGTCGTAAACGGCAGGTTAGCGTGTTGTGTTTGTTTTCGGTGTTTCGGTGGAAACCATGGCCAACTCCCCGACTAGTATAGAAACACAAATAGACAGTTTTTTGGAACAGTTTAAGAGAAGTGCGTCGAAGGCGATGGAGGAGAGAATGGAATGGCCTGATGGTCCATCGCCAGGAGGTGTCGTCAAGTCTCGGAGCAGCTGCTTCGCCCTAGACGCAGCAGCTGGTGAGTAATAAGTCTAGATTTAAAAAATGAACACTACTATGACGTCATAATGTTTAACGTAATGACTGTGAAATTAATTAAAACTACAGAACTACCCTACCTTCGAAAAAGTAAGTAAGTAAAGAGGAAAAATGGAATACCTATAATGTAATAAAATATTAAGTACCTACTTACATAGCACATAATAAAAATTGTACTACGAATAAACAAAATATGGATAAAAAAAAATATTGATGGGAAATAGACTCGTTAAATGATTCTACATTATACTTAATTCTGTAATTAAATTACCTGCACGAATACGAATTTTTATAAGAAACGTTTCATTGTTGGCATTTTAATAAAATGTTGCATTTTTATCATTTTAGTACCTTACATTATAAATGGACTATTTTGGAATTTACATAATACTTATTTTAATATTAGTTTGTCTCTAATTTTATGTAAAAAAATGTAATATCTTTACCTAACCTTGCTCTGTTACTCTGTTGTCCTATTTTGACGGTAAGGGTGTGTGACCTTGTTTTGCGTGAAGTAAAAATAATACCTAATTTAGGTAAAGGTTTACTTCGGTCCTAACCATCATAATTTTTCATACCTACCTACTTATTTTAGTTTTTGTTTCAATCGTACCATTGATTGTTAAAAATAAGTAGGTATAAAAGTATGCGGAAAATGCGTAAAATATAGTTAACAAGAATTGGTCTAAAACACATACTATCGCCTTTACAAAAATTGCAGTATCAATATTTTCCTTATTAGATATGTAGCTGTACCTATTTAAATAGGTAGGTGAGTTTTGTTTTACAATAACATCATAAATAGATCGCTTCGTAACTAGGAAATAGAAGCGGATGTCGAAAGGAAATGATTTTTATTAGAACAGCCGGGACTCGCTTGTCTATACTATACCTAATGTATGTAGGTATGTAACGTACCTATCTATCTCTCTAAATATAAACTTGGTTAACAAATAAAATGTCAGGTTTGTGGCAGTTGACCATTTACTTCAGTTCCACGTCGTTGCGGACCCTCCTTATTTCTACGTCGATCCCTGCTATAATTATAGCACGTAGGAACACAAACATATTGCTATTTAGATGGTTTTAATGAAAGTTACGCTCTTTACAAAATATTATTTATGATGTTTACCGTATTTGACGTCATTAAATTTTTAATTGACGTCATCGACATGAGTAACTTAAGTGAAGACATACAAGCGCGAAAGCTTACGAAATGCGGTTATTGATTGACATTTCCTTTAACCATACCCAAACCATGTTCCATGGTGAACCCATGAAATGATATATAAAATTTCACATTAAAATGGTAATTTCAGATTAAAATTAGATTGTGATTCCGATTGTATAGATCTAACTAAAAATACCTATTTAGTTTAAAAATTAAGTCAGCGTTCATGCAATTCATTACAAGTTTGTAGTGTATATTACTAACTAATAATATTTTTAATAAATTGAAATAAAGTGATTGTATTTTTATTAGCCAATACTTTTTACGCGGCACGGCAGTAAGAATGAATGTCGTTTTCAAAATTACCGCGCTAGACGAGCGTCGATACGGAAACGCGCGCGTAGCGCCGCCTGGTGGTGGCGCACTGTACTAATTACGTGTTCTACGGCGTCCTCCGATTTTATTCACGGAAAGTGTATCGCCATATTGCTTCCGTGAACTCAGTGAAATATTTGTGCATTTCTCTTTAATTATGACTGTAATATTAAAATGAAGTGATAAAAAACAAACCACAGTCTGTCAGAAACTGTGGGGATACGTTTTCATACATCTCAGTCTCCGATATTACGTGAAATAGGTGAGTTTTATTCTTCCTTTGCTATGACTATATGGCCCAATATTCCACGGGAGTTCGATCCGCTATGCGATAATGAAACTTAAAAAATGCGATTAAGGTTAATAATTGCGCGGTTTTTGTTATGTTTATTTACATGAATTTGAAAAGTTATCGCGGTTTTTCTTGTATTGTGGCTTGGGGATGTCGATTCTGGTAGCAATCAGGGCGGGTTTGTCGAGTGGCTTTGTACATACACGTATGTACGTACATGTGATTTGACGTGAACGATCGGTTGTAGCGTCGAGCAGGCAGAATGTCGTACGAAAAGATGGAAGTGGTGAATCCTGCTGAAAAAGAGGCTAGCGAGGTGCTGCATTCGCTGCTTTCTGTGGAGCGGCGAAGCGTGGACAGCAAGGAGGCGATAATCGTGTCCATACCAGCCGACCAGAACGGAGGCGGCGAGTACGGTGAGAGTGCACAATGGCATACTCCCGTCATGGGCCAGCACTCGGTCTTCGAGATGGGAGGACAGAATATGCAACAACATAGCTATAATGGCCATCAAGAACAGGTATTTACTACTGATTATACTCTTTGTTTATCCTCAGGTAGCCATTATCTGTTTGTAAATCAGCGACTTTGATCCATCAAACATTTTATAATTTTCTTAATCATGATTATTACT
This sequence comes from Spodoptera frugiperda, assembly GCF_023101765.2. Lineage (NCBI taxonomy): Eukaryota > Metazoa > Arthropoda > Insecta > Lepidoptera > Noctuidae > Spodoptera > Spodoptera frugiperda. The sequence continues at coordinate 4,148,245 of NC_064226.1, read as the reverse complement.
TTACAGGTTTTGTGGCAAGGGCACACAATACAAGTGGAGAATGGTGGTGCTAATTTGCAGACTATACCTGGCACATATAGCATTGAATTTGAATCCCATGTCGAAGGTGATCCAGGAGATATGGAAGTGGACACAAAACCTAAAGTTGAAAAGAAAACTGGCAAGAAAAAGAAAAAAGCTGAATCAGATAGTGACGAAGAGGTTCTTGACAATAAACTGGAAGATAATCCAGCGCAGGTAAGTTTTTTTATTTTGTAAAATAACATTTGAGGTTATCTTTCCAAAATGTTGAGTTAGAATAGTTTAGTAAATAGCAGCTATGCAAGTTATAGTTATGTGTATGGACTGCAGGACCCATATACATCAATAAATGTCTCAGGTTTCATGCATTGCAAATCTTTTAGATTTTTAGATTGGTAAAAATACCCTGAAATCAAAACTGTCCATTTTTATAACTGAAATGTATCAATGTAAACAAAGTTATTGATTATAGATATACAGTCAAGCAACTATTTAGAATTTACATGGTTTGATGATAGACAAAACTAACCCATGGTTCGACGTAACACATATTAACATGTGCCAATATATTCTGTTGTTTCATATAGCGGAAATCAAGTGGTTAATGCATAACATCATACCTGTTAGTTCCCAAAGAGTTATGCATTGGTATTCTGATTTAAAACTGTATTTATTTAGTCACTTATTTTTAAAATAGCAATATTACCTCTAGTTGTTACAATTACAATGAATGTAACTAACAAATAATTCAATCAACCTGTGGCCTTTCAATGCTTAGAACAGTCTTTACAACACTTTTTATTGTTGCAAACATTAGTTGTGGTGTGGATGATGCTCAGTCTTCCTGTTTCTTGAAATAAGGCAGTATAAAATGTGTAGTATTTGTATTTTGTTTCAATATAATGATTGTTGATGAAGCTAAAGAAATATGTAAGATTCATAACAATAGGTGTTCCATTGTCTCTGCCTACCCCAACGTGAGACAGGCAAGAGGTTATGTATGTATAATAATATTATTGATGTATGTTTCAGGTCAAAGAAAGACTGAGGAGAGGATGTGATTGTAAAGACAACTGTTATCGAGGACTTAACCCAGAAGCAGTTTATCGGCACAGACTAAACATTGCCGAACTAACTAAGAGTGAACATGATATGTACCTGATGGGCATCACAATGGCAAGCTTGGCGAATCCAGCTGAAACATCACGCCACAAAGTCAGAAGGAGATTAAGAGCATGTTATGTATACCAAGGAAGGAAGGTTTGCCTCGAGGCTTTCCTGTATCTTGAGAATGTTACTCACTATCAGCTGAAACGAATCAGGCAGCACGTAATGACGCACGGCGTTGCACCGCGGATACACGGCAACGTCGGTAAGAAACCATACAACACCTTCACCCTAGATATTTACAAACATGCCACTAATTTCCTGAAAGAATACTTGAAACAACATGCCAGTTCACCTAAAGATGTTCAGCCATCTGGAGAAAGTGGCAAAAAGGCCAGTAAGACTGTGATCATTCAAGGAGACTCTCGGAAACATTTATTCGAGGCTTACAAAGAGTATGGGGAAATCTTAGAACCAGGAGTGAAACTCATGGGTTATTCAACCTTCCGTGCTTTCATGAAAGACCAATTTCCTCATGTTAAATTTGCCACTAAGAAGCAAGAAATTCCTAAAGATATGGTGCCCTTCCGCAGCGGTAAGTGTATGTCATATGATAAGAATAAAGACCCCATAAGACTACAGCAAGAGAAAGAAAAGGCCGACGCTAAAAAGGCAGCTATGGAGGCTAAGAAGAAAGAAGAACACGAGAGGGAGCAACAGGCGCAACAACAAGCGCAGCAACAGCAACAACAGCAGCAAGTACAGCAACAACAACAACAGCAACAGCAGCAGCAACAACAACAGCAGCAGCAGGTGCAACAGGTGCAAGTCCAGCAGCACCAGCAGATGCAGGGCCAAGCGCACGTCGTCATCCACCAACAGCAGCCCCAGCAACAGCAACAGATGCAGCAACAGATGCTGGTCCCGCAGGTGAGCCAGCACCAGCAGGTGCTGACGCAGGGCGTGCAGCAGGTGACGCAGCAGCACTGCGTGCAGCCGCTGGGCGTGGCGGAGGAGGGCGGCCAGCCCGTGGAGATGGCGCAGCAGGTCATACCGCTCGCCGTCGTGCAACAGCCGCAGCAGGCCTACATCGTCACTCCTGTCTCACACTTCCAGACTCGTGTTCAGGGAGCTTGGTACAGGCATTGACAGCCGTTCCCGTCTACGATAAGTTTCGAGTAATGCAAAAAATGTAGCAGATGCGAACATTTGTACGTAACTGAAGATCTCGCGATGACTGAACTGTTGTAAAAATGAAACGGTTCCTTGGAAATTCTGTTAATTTGAAACGCCACACGTAACTTTGGCAATAAGTTAGCAAGGATAGTTAGGTAACACCTTTTCAGTATTGGTTGAAAAACTAATTTAATAAAACTATCTGTAAGTATAAAAGTTAATCATATTTACACCATATATTAGCAATTAGCTATGTAGTTTATTTTAGAAGTATGTAATGTGGTTTTTCGAAACAGATACTAAAATTATTTTTATTATGAGTATAGTAAGACATTGTGTAGTAGCTTTATGGGAAGCATGAAAGTATCTTGTGGAAATTGAGTATGCATCCAAACAAACTGTTGTGTGATAGTTGATAGAATATGGCTTTTATATTGGAATACTGAAGCAAATTGTTTACAAAATCGATCGATTATACGAAAGTTTTTTGGATGTATTTACTCAAAAAGGTGCAGTAGTAATTGGTTTGAAACAAGCGAATTTGTATTTGTTTATCTACGATATCTTATAATGAGGATGTGGGTTGCGAACTGATGCGGTATGGCAAGTAATAAGTTTAAAATATACCCACGCAAATACCAAAACAAGAGTATTTCTAAATAAAATATTGTTACGCCTATTGCATGAGAATATTGCCGAAGACCTACTTCTTTTACTTGATCCACACGCATCGGTCTCTTCATGCAATCGCGTCGGTAATAGATTGGCCTTTTTATACTTCCCCCTATTTGGTCGATAAATCCGCCTTTGTAATCTACTAATAGTTTCCCCTCATTCACACTCGGTACAACTCCTTTATAATCATTCTTACATCTTTGTGAACAAATATTAGCTACAAAATATTTGTTACAAATTCCAGCACCACAATGACTCACTACTATGATTGATAACCACTGAATATGAAGACAGTTTGCTTGTTTCAAAACTTTACACTTGCCAAGAGGGGTGGTATTGACAGCTAGCAGTTTTGTAGGAGAATGTTTTGCAATAGCGATCAATTAATTTAAACAATATTTTGATCGACACATTATTTTCATGTATCAAAAAGCAGTGCCTTCATAAAATGATGTGGATTTTGACATAACTCGTGCGATTATAATTTCGGAATTAATATTTAGAATAAAGTAATATAAGATTTTAATGAAAAGTGATGTATTACAGTGCTTTAGAATGTTTTCAGTAACATAACCAAATAACCTACAGAAAAATTATTTTAGGAGCATACATTTTTGGGAAAATCCATTTATACCATACTTGAATAGAGACACAGAGTAAAGCAACAGACTTACCTAATGCAATAAATAATGCAGTTTCTATCTATTATAAAAACAAATAATGTACTGAGGTTTTTATAATGAATAAAAATTGGAATTATTTTTCAGATTGAATTTAATTACATATCAAGGATGTTGTTACATGTGTGTAGTACACTATTATTTCTACTTCATTTTATTAATGCTTGTGTGTGGTTTATTATCATGTTTTATTGCAAATTGGAGTGTGCAAATATTGTCATTGTCTCTCATTCAATAGACAAATTTACTCAACTTTGATGGGTTAATTCAAATGAATGCTTCCAGTCGAGTGAAATCATTCTTCATACACTGGTGCAGGCAATAATTCACATAGCAATACTACTTGTCTACTGCAAACTAATGTGTAAAAAAATGTAAAGCAAAAGTGTATTGCGAATTTGTGATTTTGGTGACATTATATTGATCACTTTAGATTATAGTGTATCACAATGAAAGGACGCTTATTATATAAAGACAATTTAATTCAAAGATATGCATTTTGTTTCGTGACATCAAGGAGCATACTTAGTTTTCTAAAACTATTTAATTGTCGATCAAGAAGGCTGACTTTGAATGCTGAGTTATAAGACCTCGGCTATGAGTTCATACTTTAGTAAGGATTTATTTAATAAGTGCAGACAAATTTAGGTAGTTAGTAATAACACTAGGAGTTCTAGTGTGCCTAGTTATAATATCTTGGTGACCAAACTTGCAATAACATCAATTTCAAAAAATGAACTTGTGATGTAACCATAATATGTACAGACATTTTTCAAGTATGTATTTTCCAGTTCCCATTTGTTGAGAAGGTGCATATTTTGCAAGTTTCTTGTTTACTTTTGCAAGGGTCACGATCATGCATTGTAAAAGATTAATATGAAAGTCAACAGAATATCAAGCTTACTCTTGAAACTAATCTCAATGTCAATTACAAACGAATAAAATCTAAAGTATTGTTCTATGTCCCAACTATACAACCCCAATAAAGCAAAACACGACCAATATGGATGCAACACTTGCAAGTCGCGTTGCAACTTAAGAGTACGAAACGTCACAATATCAATGTCGATCGATCGGAATTGGATTCAAGAGTAAGCCCCCTGGAATGAAATGTCTAGGTACTTATATGAATTGAATAAGTATCTAGATATAAACAAGAAACCTACTCAAGAAATTTGCATGCCATTTATCAGAAAATCTAAAGGTTTGAATGAATTTTTTATACTATGTACTTTACAGATATTTTAATTATTGGCATATTTATTATCCCAACGATATTTTACTTATGTTTATGACTGCTTAACTGATAATATTAATGATACCAGTTATTTCTGTACCCCTCGTTTAGGTATTTAATTTTCAAATTTATCAAAACCAACAAGTAAAATGTCTTCACGATGACAAGACTAGTAGTTTTCGAATCGGAGACGAAATTAAAATCTCACATTATTTTTTAATTATAATAGATATAGCGTTACGTATGTATAACTGATAGAAGTGTGTATTCATAATCAATTTACCTATAGACAGTACAGAAATGTGCCTAGAAATTATGCTTATCCATGTATTTTTGTAGTGCAATAACATGTAAGATTCGGAGCAGATTTTATAAAAAATATCACCAATGAATTAATAATTATAATATTCTTTTAATTGTACCACCAGTCCAGTGTTAAGCCGAATACAGCAAATCATGACGTACATTTACCATCTAAATTGATGCTCACAAACATTTGCTTCGAATCGTAGTGATTTGCCCCTAGCAAGACATTCGGCATCCATGTTCCAAAATTATTACTGTAGGAAGACATGATGTGATAGAAATAAAACTTTTTTACGCTATACTCTGTGTATCAATTAACCCGTATTCCAGGGTTTGGGACGTAGGTACGATCGGGGTCGAGGCTCCCACGCCATCCTCCAATAGTCCGGTGCTGAGTTACAACCGGAGATTGTCCGCCGGGGGTGTACGTTCGTCGCACTCGTTCTGCCTCGGCTCATTGGTCTCCTGCAGCCGGCCACTTCACTCGACAATTTAATAAATCCTCCGCGTCGTTCATTTGTAAACAAAAGTCATTGTTTCGAACTAAACCGGACAGTTTGACGATGGCGACTTGCCTTAGCGGGCGCGCGTGGTGTCATCTCACTATTTGGTGACCTCTTACGAAACTCGAATTCGATAAAAATGAAATTTTGGAAGTGTAGTACTAAAAGGGAACGAAGAGCAGCTGCTATCGGTGAGTGCTAACACTTTCTTTTGTTTGAATACCTAGTTGGTATACGAGTGTCAACTCAACTCTAGTCTAGTTGATCAACGTATGGTCAGTGTTTCGGTAAAGTATCGCTTGCAACTACGTACCTAATATGTTTTTGATTGAACAATGTTATAAACTACTTGGCGTTATTAAATTAACCCAGTTTCGGGCTGCTTTGCTGAAACGATATCTGCAATTTGTCTTGATTATGGAGTGCGGAGAAGATACAGTTCTACGCATTGTTAACAAGAAGTCACTGGACCATCAATTGGCTAGTTTAATTGGTTAAGTACCTTACAATACTGCAATCATTAGTAAAAGTGCTAATAGTCGTAATGAATTTTAAGATTCTAATGTTCTAACTTCTAAGACTAAGTAACCATTAGAAACTGATGACTTAATCGATACTGACCTTCAGACGTTATAAATGCATAACAAATTCCAGTCATAATAATTTGTACGTGGAAATAATTTACTTAAATAAATACCGGTTGTTAAAAGTTCGTTATATTAGAAATCTAAGTCATATTTGCTTATGAATGTATAATAACTTGCACGTTTTAAACTTTCGACACCCAAAAATAGAAAAATACTTACCTATCCATTTATTATCGAATTACACCCGTGTGCTTTTTTTTATTGAGGGGGGAATATCATCCAATGTCTTCTCCGGCCTTGGGCGAGGCCAGAAGGAATGTCAGACTCTTACTGACTAAAAACAACCCCGTTCCTACTACTGCTTTTCAAATCGGAACCCTAGTAACCCACTCGGCAGTCCGCAGCTCCGACACCCGTGTGCTAACAAACAGTTTTAGTCCAATATTTCCTGTGTGAATAGAAGACGTTGAAGCAGTCTTAATTTGTAGCAAAATACAGTTCTCTGTTATCCACTAAACTGCAACAAACGCTAAGTTACAGATAGACTCATCATGTTTAGTTAAACAAGTGTTAAACAGAACATAATGTCTGCGTAACATGTTAAACATAACGAAAATAATCTCATAACATTCATGTTTATGCATTGTTATAATATAATCCTATTCTGTAACATTTCGCGTCCACTCTTGTTATTCTTTTTCAACAATTACATAAAACGGTTTTTATAATTAAACAATTTATTGTACAAATGAACAAATTATAAACATTTTGATTTCTACATCCTCGAGAATCAATGTTCACTGGAAATATATCCGTTTATTAGTTTGTAACGCAGAAAAAGATACGATGAAGTGATTTTTAACGTGGATTCTTAGAAGGAAGAATTCAATGTTCTATTTTATTAATATCTATCACCTTACCTTTTATTATTACTTTAATGTATAATGGCGCCAATATTACCTATTTAGAGAACCATCTACTGACAGGAAAGGAAACTTGTTTATTAGAAGCCGGCATGATGCCCGCAGACGGTCAGAGCGTGACCGCCAATCTTTATTACTTTGTGGACAGACGAACCTTTCTTTTTTGCTGTTTCAGTTAAGCTCGTTTATTTCACCCAAGGGCGGACAGTTGTGTGGGGGAATTAGGTGTTTATTAAAATGATTCTCACAATTCCCTGCACTGGGTGACGAAGATAACAATAACTTATATTTTGTTTTTCGTTCGTCATCGTCATTTTCGACAATTTTATCTTGTGAATGGATATCTCTATATGATGGCTTATAGTTATAAGTTATAATAGGACAGGTTAGTTACTGCTAATCCTAGTTAAAAAAGAAAATGTCCAAAGGGACATTTTAAAAGCTCTCGAATACTACTGCGCTTAATAAAGGATTTTTAGCCACGTGCCAATCGCTTCTATATAATCGATGCACGTACGTTTGGGCATATCGATGCTTGTGACGTTTATGGCATGCCAATAAGTAGCTATAGCAGACTCATGCTGGCTGGCGGCAACTCGACTGTATGTCCACTACATAGATTGGCACTGCGGAGCTGGTTCCAAGCTGATTGCTATGCTAGCCACAATCCGCCAACCATCGGCCTTTGTTTGCGTTTCACATTGTCCCATCCTTCCCTTCCGTTCCAACTTTTACTGAATACGAGGCATTGTTTGATTTTCATTAAAATTTCATTGCAGTTTAAAACGGACGGCAGCAATATTTCGATAATCGAGTTGGTCAATACCGTAATAGTTATTAGTTCCTACCAATTAAATAAAAAACCTATGTACCTTCCTTGACATGTGATTGAGTAGGTATATTTACTCAATTTAGCCAGCAACAAATTTAATAGGAATAAATTTCAAAATATTGTTGGGGTTGTGGCATGTCACTATCATGATGGTCCAAAGTAGTGAATTCTCTATCTGTTGCGAATTCAAAACCTTTTTATTAGGTTTTGAATCCGCCTTTGTTGCTATTTTCTTCAATAACTACATAAGTAAAACCAGCATATTTTCCAGCAAAACTCTCGATCCTCGTACAGTATCTAGGTACTAGGTATCTAGGTATAGTTCTTGTTAGTTTTTTTATGTGCTATGTAAGATTCCTAAATTGACTGCTTTCCAAACAATCATAAACGTTACTACGAAATGTATTAATTAGATTCATCTAATTCACGAGAGTAAACTGTCGATAGCCGTACCTGTAACTCCCTATTGTTAGAGCAAGTCACATTAACTACTAACTACCTAGCTGATAACTTCTCCTTGAAAGATCGTAAACCAAACAAACGAACCGAACGGAGCAAAACTACGGAATGAGGGCAAGAACTAAAGTAAATAAATAGCTACCTAGAATAGTAGGTATACCTAGAACCTATGTTTGATTTCATCTTATTTTAAAATAAACCAGACTTGTTAAAAATGCCTAAACAATGTAGGGTAGACTGGGGGCAGTAGTAACAGTGGACAATTGTAACATTGGCGATATTTTGACTATTAAGCCATTAACGCACGTGTGCGTGAGCCTGAATACGCGCAGGACACGTCCCGACCTGCTCACTAGCCAGCAGCGCGCGAGCTGCGAAACTGACGTGTTAACGACGAAATTTTATTTCTGCAGCACCAAAGTAAGTTTTTCGTACTAATTAATTGTGTAATATCTACTTAAATTATCTATATTCTCTCGAGATTTTTCATTAAGTCGCCTTCTGAGCTATTGTATTTTGCGTAGCCTAATGCTTATTTGATAATATTTAGTACTAGCTTTTGCCCGCGACTTCGTTCGCGTGGAATAGTGACTTCCGGCAAATTTTTGGTTTTAACCACATAGTTCCCGATCTCGCGGAATCTCTTCAAAAATGAGATGTAGAAGATATTCCAGGGAACTCTTCAAAAATCAACATAATGAGCTCTGCGTTTGAATTTAATAGATGTATACTCACTTAGGGCATTGAAAAATAGTTTAAAAACGGACTTAAACTAAAGAAATACCTATTATAATCTTTCCGAACTTAAGATGAAAACTAACTTAAAACTAAAGAAAGCTACGAATTACGAATTTATAACAATTAAAAAAGAAATTATATTACAACCTATCTTCTATGCTATAATAACCAAGCTTAAACTAAATAATTTAAAAGAAACGACTTAAATCTAATCTATCTAATTAATTAAGAAATTAGACTTACAATTTTATTAAAAAACTAACTACAGTAACTACTAATAATCGATATCAAACTAAACCTACGTTAAATAGTTTAACCAAAAAACCAGGAAAACCCAACAAATAAACTTATTAATTGACAAATACAACGAAACCAATTTAGAATATACGAAACAGCAGGACCACTACAGACAAATAATCATACGACTGATAATACACTTTTTCTACGATAGTACCGAAGCGCTCGGCCGATACCCAACCAAATGAATGTAACGAAACCATAGCGCGATCTATTTCGATCCCAACGCCATCTATCGAGGATAAAGACAACTTGGATTATTTATTTATACTCCGTTCGGGCATTTTCTTTGTACTAAAAGTTTAATTATGTTGATATTATTTTTTTCATACCTTTTTACTATTTATTTACTTTTTTTCGATGAATTAAAACAATAACATGAACCGAAGTCGTCTAACGATCGACATAGAATTATCTATACTCCGTTAGAGCATTTTCTTTGTACTAAATGTTTTATTATATTGATATTATTTTTTTCATACCTTTTTACTATTTATTTACTTTTTTCGATAAATTAAAACAATAACATGAACCGAAGTCGTGTAACGATCGACATAGAATTATTTATAAATAATTTATTTCTTATTTTTATTTTTGATTTTTGAAATAAAAATATATCTATGTCCTTTCTAAGGTTCTAAACTATATCTGTACCAAATTTCAACCAAATCCGTCAAATAGTTGCGGAGATTAATGGTATAAGCATAGAATGTTCGACGTGATTCTTTAATTTGACATAACTTTTTTATTTATGAACCGATTGACATGAAACAAACACTAAATGTAAATTTAAGCATCCCACAATATATTCGTGAACCGCATCCAACTCGGATCAGCCGTTTCTGAGATTAGCGCGCACAGACGAACAGACAAACAGACAAAAAAAAAGTTAATTACATTTTTGGGTTCGACATCGACATAACAATAACCTCTGCTATTTTTTTTATTTTTATTTTCAATGTACAGACAGCACTTTTCTACAATTTTATTATATGTATAGATAGATATTAGTTATTTCAATTTTTCCATAGATTGTGTATTAAGGACAGTTGTACCACTGACGACGGGGACAATTGAAACGTTACAATTGTCCCCGTGTTACAATTGTCCACGTGTCCAATTTCGGAAATTGGAAAAAGAAGACTGCAATATATAGATACCCCAGAAAAAGAAGCTATACGTAGAGAAGCAGAAACAAGGAAAAAAGCAAAACAAATTAAAATTAATTTTAGTGCAGATAGTACAAAAGGTCGGGATAAAGGAAAGGTCAAAGGAATACGAAAGGGAGAGCAGCAAAAAGAGAAAACTAAAAATATTGTTGAATCTGACGAAGACCTACACTACCAAAGAGTGGTTTTGTCTTGTTTGTATAGAACCTTACAGCGCCAACCGACCGAATGAGATCTGGATACAGTGCCCTCAGTGCAAAATGTTTGCACATGAGGAGTGTACAGCATAAGAAGCAAATTATATCTGTCACACTCGCGAAAGTGTTTTTATTAAATTCTCTTTTGTCATTACTTTTTTCAACTTGAGTTGTTATGTTTCTTTTAGCAGAGTTCTAGTTTATTTCTAGATTGTAATAATTTATTGTGCCGAAGAATATGAGTTACGCGGATGGGGATATTTGTAACAGTGGACAATTGTAACACCATACAAACAGAAAAAAGTTGTTTATTTCGTATTTTATAAATGTTACAGAGCTATTACCAAACTTAAAACGAAAAGTAAGGCTCCTAATTTTAATTTGTCAAATAAATATCGTTTTTGTTTATTGAATAAAGCTAGAATAGCTATGTGCTTCTAGTTCAAATATAATTGTGTCCAGTTTAAATAATTAAATAAATATCTTGTTTTTGTGATTAAATATTGATTCATAACTGATAAGACTGCAATTAAAAATTACTTCGAGTATTCTTACTCAACCCACTTGTGTTTTATTTCATAAAAATCTTTTGTTACATTTGACCACACGATGGTCACTTTGTAGAGGTCTTCCGGTTACCTACGACATCAACACCTGGCGAACTTCATTTTAATTCCCCACCGCCACAGTTGCTCGATATTAATGTGGACCCACCTTCAGCCTTGGAAGTAGCTAAAGCAATCCATTCTCTGAAGACAGGCAAAGCACCAGGACTCGACCTCATCACTGCGGAGATGCTACAAGCAGACTTACCTTCCGCTGTCGATGTTCTGACGCCTCTAATCGAGAAAATTTGGACTTCAGAGGAGCTACCGGATGACTGGAACAAAGGCCTTGTTATCACTGTACCTAAGAAAGGAGACCTTAGTATGTGTGACAACTGGAGAGGCATCACATTGCTCTCGATTCCTGCTAAGGTTTTCTGCAAGATCATCCTGGACAGACTGGCAAGGGCCGTGGACCCTCTCCTCCGCAGGGAACAGGCTGGTTTCCGATCGAGCCGCTCGTGTACGGACCAGATCAACACTCTTCGTATCATACTGGAACAGGCATCAGAATGGCAGAGAGAGATTTACCTCACATTTGTTGACTTCGAAAAAGCCTTTGATACGTTGAAGTGGCCAAGCATCTGGTCTCGTCTACTGGAAATTGGAGTGCCACCGAAGATTGTCCGCCTGTTGGAGAGTATCTACAGAAAGTACTCCTGTAGAGTAACTCACAACGGTCTCATTTCGGAAGACATAACGGTGCACGCAGGTGTCCGCCAAGGCTGCCTTCTGTCACCTCTGCTTTTTTTGGTCGTCCTGGACGGAATTATGCTTCGCATCACAGATAAACGGCGCCGCGGGATAGAATGGGGACTGTCCAACACATTAGAAGACCTGGACTATGCCGACGATCTTTGCCTGCTGAGTCACACCCATGCCGACATGCAAGCTAAGTTGGACGATTTGCGACAGGAGGCAGCAAAAACAGGGCTTAAAATTAATACCCGGAAGACCAAGGAAATAAGATCTGGCGTGAAGAATAATTCACCGTTGCTGATTGGCACAGAGGCAGTGGAGCGCGTCCACAAATTCACATACCTCGGGAGCGTCGTGTCAGAAACTGGAGGAAGTGAGGAGGACATCGCCTCACGGATCGCCAAAGCTCGAGCAACTTTCGCGCAGTTGAGACCGGTCTGGCAGTCCCGAAAACTGACCCGAAGGATCAAGCTTAAGATCTTCGGGTCCAATGTCAAATCGGTACTGCTATACGGGTGCGAGACGTGGAAGGTGACAAAGGACATCTCCCGCCAAATCCAGGTCTTCGTTAACCGATGTTTGCGTCGCATTCTCGGTATTTACTGGCCCGAGACCATCTCCAACTTAGACCTGTTGGAGAAATGCCACGAAAGTCCTATCGATCGCCAAATAAAACGCCGCAAGTGGGGATGGATTGGCCATACTCTCCGAAGAGACCCCGACCACATTCCTAAACAAGCATTAGAGTGGAATCCCCAGGGGAAAAGGAAGCGTGGCCGTCCTCGGCAAACCTGGCGACGTACTGTAGTGGCGGAAGCGGCGGGCATCGGCATGACGTGGAGCGAAGTGAAGCGGGAAGCTCAAGACCGATCGAAATGGAGGACCTCTGTCGACGCCCTCTGCCCCATCTAGGGGTCATAGGACCTTAAGTCAAGTAAGTCAAGACCACACGATGGGTACAATTGTAACAATCGCCCTCCTTATGATAAAACTCAATTTTTAGGTTTCGTTTATTACATTAGTCGACTACGAGTAAAAAATACTATAAATGAATAACCATTGCACCTAAATTCACTAATTAATATTATAAAAAACAAATAGATTTTACACCAGAGCCCGTCAAACAAAATGTGTTACGTTGGCCCCCAGTCTACCCTACCTAGTTGTCTAAAATTAATAACCTGCAGATAGTAAAATATTCGAGCTTCTTTGTAGCTAAGTATCCACAAAAATGCAAGTATAAGTTGATATTTCATGAAAAATGTAATATATAGTCGTCCATTATTTAATATTTTCTGAGACACCAAGCATTATTATTAATTTGAGATCCAGGACAATGCCCACGTTATGAATACAATAGTCTATCCTAGTCGACAATGACCGGTACTGACGTACCTATAAGCACCGCCAAAATTAGACTTAACTACATTCCAGCTATGGAAACGAGGATATTCTTTGCAATGGATTAGAACTTTTTAATAACGGTTATTTTTTGTTTTGCGCAAAAAGGCGTTTCGTCTCTTCAACAGTTTCCACTTCATGGAAAAGCCTTTTCACGTGAACTCTACACTATTTTACGCCCAAATACTGAAATGCCACTCAATTTTAAGTAGTACTAAATATCGTAATATCTCTTTCATTTACCAAGAATTTGCAGGGACAGAACTATACTTGAGAGCGTCTTAAAATTGAGTGACGTTTGAGTATTTAGCCATTAGGAACTTAGTTAAAAAACAAACAAAACTTTCCCCTTATGTTAGTATGATTGAAGGTTCGTTTACATGAGAGAATGGTTAATGTGATCGGCGTAAGCAAAAATAAATTAGCAATAAGATAGCGACACAACAGGAAAAGGAAAGTTATCAAAATTAATAAAACCACAAATTAAAAATCCGGCGTTGCATAAAGTCCATCGGTCTGCAGTTTATGAAATAGAGTAAATAGAATATCCTCTACTCTAGAGCTGAGCTTCGTAGTTTTAATCCGTCCTCATACGTAAACTATAATTGTTGAATGTAGGTACCGTGCGCCCAGGCTAATAAACTTCCGAGCGGTATTTTAGTGCAGACGGCCTAACGAATAATCCAATCAGGGCCCACTTCCTAGACGAGCTTTAAACGGGTGCGAGTGCTAAGGTGTCGCTATGTCGACTTGCAGGCCACAAATAGAATATAGTCAATTAATGCTAGGTACTATTGAGTGTGAATTTCAACTCCTATTCATCGTCATATTAGCCACTTCTGAACAAGGGCCGCCAAGAAGGTCAAGGTCCTGGAAGGTCAATGACTTCAATATTCTGATTGGTTGAAATCCGCATCCTTCTATTCTTAATTCTGTAAGAAATTCATGTCTGGTGAAGTGACTAAATCGGCTACTGTGCTACGTGTTGCGGACTAGTTAACACGGAACAAAATATTGATACGATTTGTAGATTTATTCCGAATGCGCTGTTTTAATAGCGGTGTAAATCTCAAACACTAGCGTAAAGCAACATACCAAAAAAGACACTACATACATAGTAATCTATGCTACGGTAGAATTATAGAAGAAACTACTACAGATACTAATGATTTTCATAGTTTCAAACTTGAAACACTTGAGAGGCAGTTAAAGCATTGTAAACTAGAACAGATACAGCAGAAACTGGAACGAGTGACAACTGTAGGGAACATCTCACAACTAATTTAAGTCCCTTGTGATTAGCATCTCACATCTGTATATACATACAAACTATATACAGTTATCCTTATTTGCTGACTTGCCCTTGCGGATATTTACATAGTACCGACTAACAACACGGAACTTTCGTAATATACATAGGTACCGATACCTTGATCACACAATACTTTCTTTCTACAGACAATAGGTTAAACAAGACCTTTGCATGGATTGCATTAGGCAGGACAGGTATACCACCTCCACTACTGGGCAGGTCACTAAGACGTTTCTCCCGGATGTCAATGAGGCATATCGTTTAGTGAGATCGACAAAGTTGACACCTGCCCAAGTACAAGCGTTGACTGGACATGGAGGGATCGCTGAGTACCTGCATCGATTCAAATTAAAAGAAAATGCAGGTTGCGAATGCGACTTAACCATCAGTGAGTCAGTATGGCACATTATTCTCGACTGTCCCCGTTTTCTGGCCGCCAGATCCAGCTTAGAGGCTCAAATAGATACAAATCTGGATACCTCCAATCTGAGTGCCATTCTAGCTGATAAAGTCAAAAGACCGCACTTCCTGAGCTACATAGACACTATCTTTAGCAGGGCAGCTGAAAGAAACAGCACATTAAATAATAGACACCAAATAGCCACCTTGGAGAATCAATTAACAACTGCCACGGCAGTACCCGAGACCCTCGTACTAATGAGCCGCTCATAATCAATGAGAAGCAAATACTCCTACATGGAGAACGCGGCACCAAAGGAATACGGTTGCGAGGTGTGGCCCTATTCATGAACACCAGCAGCGAAAGACTAGGGATAGCCTTCTGCGAAAAAAGGAATAGCAAATGGCTCACTATTTCACCGGGCCTAGCCTCCCTGATCAATGGCAGCACATCCAGAACAAGCATGCGACGCAAAGTCTATGACGCACTACCAGACATGAAACTGTTGGGTCGAAGCTGTCGATTGTTGCGAACACGCAATAAAACAATCGCAATGTTTTCCAGCGTCGACTCTATAACTTGTTTTGCACAAGCATGTGGGGTGCTGTCAGGCGTGGTTGAGTGGGGAGACGTAGAAGGCATACATTCCAGAATAATTAGCGTAGACGCTGCAGTGGTGGCTTATGAAAAAGGGAAAACGGCAGACCTTATGGGCTGTATTAGGGCCTCAGAACATCATGAGGTCATCGTGTACGAGGACAGGGGGGAAGATTTGAGCTTCCTCAAGAGGTCAGTTCAGCGCCAGCTAAGGGTGGATTCTCCAAGCGGCTCAGAGCGTTTACAGCAACAATATTTGCAACAGAGCGCTCTGCAACAACAACAGCGGGCCACCGAAAGGGAAAATAAAAAACTACAGTCCCGAGGCAGAATGTGGGCAATAACAACATCCATATGCTCAGTAACCGGACTCATTGCGTCACCTTTCAGGAAAAATGCATCCAAGTCCACTCATAGATCGGAGAGCTGTCCCGCTCAAATACAGTCTGCTCATTCTAGGTCATCCCCAACAAGAGCAGCTATGGGCCACGTTTGTCCACCGAAGCTTCGACAAGCCACCACTCCCAGAGACCATCTCATAAACGCTTTTCTCGAGTTTGTCGCAGTAATAGAAGCAACTAAACAGGTTAACTTGCGGAATTGCGAAGCCATCCTGCAGACTTATCTGCAGGGTAACGAGCTGATACTGGACGATAGACTCGAAGCAGCAGAAGCAGTCATATACGACAATAATACATCGAGAGTGCTGAGAGGAACCTCTATAAGTCGTAGTATGGCAGCTTACAACGCCACTGCAGGATTTGTGTCTCTCGACGAGAAGGAATCAAATCGATGCGGAGTAGTGAAGTTTAAAACTCCCCCCAACGATTCCCTAGTGGTGGTTGCCAAGTGTACCAGGATTATGCTAGACGATGGGATATTAGAAATGGCAAAATCCATATCGGAATCCGGACCGGACGGCATAACCTTTGAGAGCTGGTGCACTCCGAGGTTTCACTGGACGAACGGGGTCCCTGGATGCGGTAAAACGACTTGGATAGTGGATCAATTTGATGCGGACAAAGATTTAATTGTCACCACAACAACTGAAGCAGCAAATGACCTCAGAGGCAAACTATCTTGCCGATTTGGGGGACTACTAGTCAAATCTAGGGTTCGAACAATGGCGTCCATCTTAGTAAACGGCTTGAAGGGGCGAGAGAGCTGCACTCGACTAATGGTAGACGAGGCTCTTATGAACCACTTTGGAGCGGTGGTGATGGCTGCCCGAATAACTTTAGCCAAGGAGGTCCTGCTAATTGGTGACATTAATCAGCTCCCGTTCATTGATCGTGACAACCTCTTCCCTCTCCACTACGGCCGCCCTACACATATCACACCCATAAGTCAGGAGTTGCTGTGTACCCACAGGAATCCAATGGACGTGGCCTATGCCCTCAACACAGTTTACAGTGGCATATACTCGTCCAGGTCGGGCGTGAGATCCCTGGAGACAAAAAGATTCTCGGGAGCGATGATCCCAAAATCACTCCCCGACACCTTATACCTGGTACACACCCAGGCAGAAAAGGAATCCCTTAAGAACCAGGGATACGGGTCGGGCGAGGGATCACGCATTCTCACTATACACGAGGCTCAGGGGCTTTCGTCCGCGAAGGTGGTAGTTGTGAACACAGCAACAAAGAGGCAGAAAATTCATGACAGCGTACCACATGCAGTAGTTGCAATATCGCGTCACACACATAGTTGCATCTACTACACGGACAACTGTGATGACGCGATAAGCAAATTGATCAGAAGGGCTGCTGAAGAGAGCGACCATAGGATAATGGACTACAACCTGAAAATGGCCATCAAACACAGAGACGCGGCAGTTCTGGGGGCGCTTTTGGGTGAGAAATGTTCCTTGGACTAAAATAAAAATTTATATAGTGGGAGGTAATGTGTATGCGGAAATCGTAAATAAGTACATAACTGCTATATACATAATTATATAATTGTAAACTCTTTGACTTCTGTAAGCTCTGTTGAAGTCAGCCCACCCGACAGGGGTTGAGGCGTCATGCACACATAAATGTCCTACAGTCGGTGGCGCTGTGTGTTAGGTTGTTCCGTTCCCAACAAAATGGTTGACCGGATCAATTGCTGACACACACGTCATACCCGTGAACGAGTGCCTTCTGCTGGGGCAGGTCGGCTCTCCCAGCGCGCCGGTGGACTGACTTGGCAGAGCCGCCGGTAAATTTAATTTAGTGGATAAAAAAAAAACAAATATGTTAATCATAAGTATTTTTGTAGTTATAATCTAATAGTTGTGTTTAATTGTAGTGCGTAAGGTAGATACCATATTGATAAAATTTATTGTAAAAAGAAACACAAATTGTATGACAAGGGCACGGACCAAGAGTCCGTGGAGAACAAATGTAAATAAACATATAAAAAACAAGACCTTTTTTTCTAATATGAAAAGCTAAAGTAAACTCTTGTTCTATTTTCTCGGACAATGGTTTACAAAATGTTTTATGAATGCAAGCAAAGCAAGGACCCTGGTGTTATTTCATCCGACTGTGTAATCTTGAGATAGTCCATTTTTCATCTTGTTTTTTAATGGATTCCTTGTATTCTGTAGGTAACTTATTTCGTAGGATTATTGTTAAGATACAGCATGTAATAACTACAACGTTGTTATTCAGAAAAAACTTGTTTTCTTTTGTGTCTTTACCCATAATATTTCCTTTTGATTTATGTTTTTTTATTCAAGGTTAAATTGAGCGTGTTCGGAAACGAATAGTTATGATGTTATTATATCCAACTTAAGTTATTACTTCCTAGAGTTTAAAAATAATACCTCATCGATCGCCGTTTGTTGAAAAAGTATAAGCAATATTTTACGTTACTTAGGTACAGGTATTCTTTGAATAATCACGGAACGGGAAGACATAATATACCTATTTAATTAAGATTTAATTGAAATGAAGGGAAATAAGCTATACAGTTTACATCTTATCAACCATCAGTCCGGTCATAGGAATCGACCTAAATGTTCAGCTTATTACAGCGTTTGTGGGCGATGTGTTAACAGTAATTTATGACCAGCAATAACTTCCATACTTCACACTGCTGCAATCTTTAAACTCAATACATTCCAGACTTATTTACATTCATGAGCCATTTATTCCGTGAGGAGCGAAATTCTATATCGAGGAACATATGCCTATAATATGTCGTCTATAGACTTATTTGCATCTCAAAAAACGTTGGCTCTCCAAGGCAGTGGCAGTAAGGACGTGTGCGGGTTCTATACATAGCTCATTTATGTAAATTGCACATAATTCTATTGAGTGCACGTACTTCTTATTTCATTGCCTTCATTACACACGCTTCATCCAGAAATAGGCATTGGTCGTGTCCTTTTACTTCTCTCTTACTGTGTTGTCCAAAAGCATCAAAGTTCACTTGTATGAAAAATAAACGCAAATCTTCCAGTAGCTGGTTCAGGCGATAAAGCTGAACTCCCGAAAGAAAGTTTTATTAACTTAACTCAAGGTTCAACTTACATTACAAAATTTATTAATATTAACACATTACCCAGGATATGTCAATATATATCAGGATATATCAATTTGGATAAATTATATTATGCTCCAAGAACCTAGTTACATAGGCCATGGTTAATAGGACCCATTTCACCAATTTTTAATGTATTGGTCAGTAATTTTACGTAGGTCTCTTGTGTATAGCCTCTAAGTATTTGACAGGACATTAAAATATTATTTGTTGGCACTTACTATACAGATTTACGATGAAATCGTTTTGGCTTGGTGCCAGATAGGTTTGCAATAGGCTCTCACTTTATCACATTGGTGGCTTTTTTTGGCGTGAAAATCATCCAATGACTTCTCCCGCCTTGGGCGAGGCGAGAGGGAGTGAAAGACTCTTACTGACTAAAAACCACCCTGTTCCTACTCCTGCTTTTCGAGCCGGAGCCTCGGTAAACCCGCTAGGTAGTCCGCAATTCCGGATCAAATTACATAGGTAGCTAACACGTTATTTTTTGTATTGCGGTTTCTGAGACCATAGTTGAACAAGTATCTACTTTATTACTATTTACTATCTACATTATCGCATTTTCATGACAAATAATACAATAACATAACATTTTTATACCTAACAATGACTGGGCAATTACAAATAAATAATACATATTGGTACATTATTGCGTGCGTATATGTATTGTAATACATATAATTGTAACACAATAATACATTCTTTTTTGTTTATGTTGTCCATACCAAGTGCTTATAAACAGTCAGCTTTATTCATCAATTATCAGAATAAGTACTACATATTAATGATGTTTTGGTACTATATTTCTTCCTTGAACAATTATATTTGCAGTTGGTGGGTCGCTAGCAAATTTTTAGTGGGCCTTTTCTGTAAGAACAAAGACATACTAACCAACAGTTCTGAATTTAATTTTCACATTGGTAACGGTTTAATGCTCTGAAGACGGGTCCTGAGTTTAGGAACTTGATTTAGATAGGTGTGGTAGTAAAGTAGTCTACTTTGGGAACCACTGGTGTAAACAAAACCATTGAGCAGTAGACAAAAATCATCTACATACGTAACATGTTTACAAACTTAAAGTGACGTGTGGGAAACAGTTACCATTCCCTTAAACATTTTTGTCTAAATTAGGCGATTAAGTAAGTGTTACGGCATCTGGATTATCCCTAATATTAGGATCTTAAAGGACAAGGTTTGCCGTGAAACCAAAAAAATATTAAGTGTATTTGCCCTTTTACATGTTTGATATTACATTCTATTCTGTACTGGTCTATGTAGAGGAACAATAAACGACCAGCGCGAGCGGCAGCGTCCGTACTTAAATTACTTCCTAAGTAACTGAATATTGTAATCTATCATAATGGTTGATGATATAACGTTGCTTTATATTAGGTGTATCATTAAACTGCAATCCCAATTCGTCGCAGTTGCCTTATTCACAACTTCCTGGTGACTGATGAACTATTGCTCTGTCATGTTTATTTATTCACCGTTCATTGAATCTGAAAACAATTTCAACTTCCCTGGTTCATTCGATCAGAAAATTTTCGGTGAAATAAAATTTTACACTTCAATGCCTGATCGGGATGTAAATCATGGTGTTTTGTTTGTGTCCATACATATGGAACACGAAAATCTGGAACACCCTCAGGATGAAATGTTTATTTGTCTTCTACTAAAACCCCATAGTTGTGCAAGAAACGGATGGCTTCCAACGAATTGTTCCAGTTTGGTATCTTTTGTGTCCATATTAACAATGTTTACATTAGGCACTGCAGAACGCCTTTGTTATTATAACAAACTAATTTTAATTCAGCTGCTCCCAAAACAGTTGACAGTGCGAACGGAACTCTGCCGAGGATTACAGCGGCTCGGGTGCTCGGCAGACGTTAGTGTTTGTTGTGCGATAAAGTAATAGTTGTGACGCTACAAGATCGGTTCTAATCTGTGTGTGCATTTCGTCACATGCAGATTACATCACATCTCACGCGTCGCATTCAGTGTAGATGTAGGGCGGCGCGGCGGGAGCCATCCCATTGCGGAAGGACGGCCGCGCGCTCAGTACGCGCTGTGTTGTCACCGACGAATATCCGATCCGCTCCATTGCCCCACGCGGCGCGAATAGTTTTGAATTTCGAAATAGTGCCGGTTCGGAAATAAAAGTGTTTCGTGTTAAATGTGATAGGAAAACTAGTGATATGAAAATACGGTTCGAGGTGCCTAACAAATTGGAGATAACTTTTGGAAGAGGTACAGAGTGTTATGTTATTTTGTGCTTTATTAATAATTGTACATAACAATGTTGGTAATGCAGGCGTTATCCAGACTTGGGAGAGCAGGTAAAATTATGAACACCTCAGTTGTCATTGAATTTTTATTATTTCATAAATCATGGTCAAGTTAGCGTAACCGGTTTTGTACGAGTTTAAATGTATTGTAGAAGTTGACGCGACTGGTTACAGCGTTTTACAGCACAATTGACCATTACGTTCTTCGTTAAAAGTTACTTGTGTGTTGAACCTTGTCTGGGAAAGATCAAAAGTTATAAAATTAAAAGAAAACGTTCCTTTATATCCTTAAAAGGGATTTTTGAAGCCGTTTGCCAAAGCGATACAATTTGGTAGGTACTCTCACCTAAAATCATTTTGTATTAAGGGTTGTTGACTGAAGCGAAAATAAGGTTTTCGCAAAATAAGGCTAGTCCCTTATTATCCGTAGTATATTACAAGTATGTAAGCAACGTAATTCGTTTATAGAATCTATTCTACATATTGTGTAGAGCAGGGGTGGCCAACTTATATGTACTCGCGATCGACTTTTTTCTAAAAGTTCCTCGCGATCGACCTTTTATACAAAATATTTATGTGTACACATACTTTAGTACCAAAAATTTTGAAGTTTTTTCTTAATTTCTGGTCCGCGATCGATCAAAAATGCTCTCGGGATCGACCGGTCGATCGCGATCGACCTGTTGGCCACCCCTGGTGTAGAGGCTTTGTAAGCGGCGGCTGAACGCGCCTACGCGGTGTAATGCCACCCTTTATAATGTTAGTTCTGCCCGTATAGGGCTTCAAATAAATTATTTGCATGAATAGTTTCATTAGTCGTAAGTCATGGAATGTTGGACTGCGAAGCTTTGTATGTTCAGTAATCCTTTGAAGTGAATGTAAGATTGATGTTCGGCAAACATTTGAACTCGTGTAGCAGCTGTTGTGCGGAATGTTTGCTCTCCGTCTCCCACAGGTCGGCGACAGATCAGGTAAATGTGTGCGACGGCCACTCGATAACCGATCCATTAATAGTACTTAGCTATCCTGAAAGATAAAATGTCAAACGTACCAATATAAGCACCTGTACTTAAGCACTTACTGAAAAGCCAATATGTATTTACTTTGACATAAAATTCCCCGAGATACTCCGCATTAAATTTCGATAATGTTGTGTAGTTAGAAGGCCTGACAGTTTAGCGATAAATGATATTATTGCTACGTGATCGTTCAATTCACATTTAAAAGCAAATCTACTTAAACCCGTGTAATAGATACGGAAACTTATGAAAAGGAAAAATGAATGAATGCCACTGGACTGATTTACGACGAAGCCACGACAACTACTACAATAAACTATGAGAATGAAAATCTTATTTAATTCAATAGTGAGTGTAATATACTCCGTATCACACTGATCACTACAAACTGCCACTGGCTCGACAACACACGATATGTGCAGGCGCGCGTCCGCTCTCGACCGTGTCTCAGCGTGTATTATCCATATTGTATAGTCTATGGTATGGTGTATACCGTGCGCGCCCCACCATCCGTGTGCACGAGACAGTGTATGTGCATATATGTAACTATCTTTATAGTTACTATACTGACACAAACACTACATCCCTTTCTTGTTTTAAATTAAAAACTTTATTAATCAAGACAATATTTTTTATTATATTCCAATTACATATTAATCAATCACTGAATTAATCATGGTTGCATCTTTATCTGCCTGGACGGCTTTCCATACACCTTCTGTTCGTTTAAGATGTAATATATTCCTCCTTAAAGTCTGTCCTGTTTCTTCATTTCTGATGGTAACATCTCCACCTTTGGTTTTCTCAACAACGTGTGGCGTTGGGTTATAATTTGGAGTTAGTTTGTTTGCTTTATCCATTTCCTTGACATATACTTTGTCCCCTTCATTTAAATCCACATCCTGTGCTCTTCTTCTCTTATCTCCATACTCTTTCCCCTTTCCTTTTTGTTCTTTATCCCTATCTCTGATTTCGGTGTCATCTTCTTTATTATTTATATCCTGTAGCATGGGAATTTTGTCCCTGTTTTTTCTTCTAAAGAACAGTTCGGATGGTGTTTTTCCTGTCACAGAGTGAGGTGTGGAGTTGTACATCAAGAGGTAGTCCCACAAACTCTCTGGTAGAGCTTTATTTTCTATCTTGCCAATTTTTAGACGTTTTAAAATGTCACGATTCTGCCTCTCTACCTCGCCGTTTTGCTGAGGCCAGTATGGGACAGTATGGAAGAGTATTATGTTACACTCCTTACAGAAATCTTTAAACTCCTCACTTATAAACTGTCGTCCATTATCTGCCGTAATTGATGAAGGATAACCTAAACGGCTAAATATTTCTTTTAG
The DNA here is from genome assembly GCF_023101765.2 of Spodoptera frugiperda. Taxonomy (NCBI): domain Eukaryota; kingdom Metazoa; phylum Arthropoda; class Insecta; order Lepidoptera; family Noctuidae; genus Spodoptera; species Spodoptera frugiperda. The sequence continues at coordinate 4,124,149 of NC_064226.1, read as the reverse complement.
TAATTTGATGATTTGAGTACTAGTAATCGTTTTTGTTATTTTAACTTCCTTATAGCGACTATAATAATCGACGAGAACTAGTAGATATTCATTACTAGGCAAAGGTCCTAGTAAATCCATCGCTACGTCAACCCAGGGTGCTTCAGGAAGTTCACGACGTTTCATAGGAGCAGGTGGATTTGGCAAACCAACCAAAGTACACGCTTTACAACTCCTAACTATGGTTTCCGCATCCTTGTCTATCCTGGGCCACCATACCTTTCCTCTTAGACGTCCTTTCATAGCCACTATTCCTGGGTGTCCTTCATGTGCTGCGTCTAACACACGTTTACGAAGCTTTGAAGGTATGACTAATTTATTGCCTCTTAGGAGAACGTTGCCATAAAAACATAACTCAGTATCAAATATTTTGTATCCTTTGATACTGTCGTCCCAGTCATTATTATAAATGCCTTTCTTCACTTTACGAATTTCTTCGTCTTCTTCAGAATGCATTTCAATGTCGGCCATAGAAACGGCTTTAGGCCTTGCATTTTCGACAATATGATGCACATGTTCGTCATTTTTATTCGCCGAATATTCCGAGTATTTGCATAGCCGGGATAGGGGGTCTGCTATATTTGTTTTCCCAGGTTTGTATTTTATATTGTATTTATATGTCTGCAATCTTAGCACCCACCTTTCTATCCTGGCGCATGGTTTGGACTTTACGCCAAACAAAACCTCCAAGGGCTTATGATCCGTTATTAAATCAAATTCTTTCCCAAAAAGAAAAATATTAAAGTGCTCAATAGCCCAAACTAAAGCTAGAGCTTCTTTTTCAGTTTGGCTATATCTACGCTCACAGTCAGTTAATGTCCGATTACCATAGGCTATTATCCTGGGTCCTCTGGCATCGATCTGTACTAAGACGGCTCCTAGTCCAACCGGGCTTGCATCGGCTATAACTTGGGTTTTGTCATTGACATCATAATACCCAAGAGTCGGAATATCCTTAAGCTTTTCCTTTATCTGCGAAAAAGCCGTCTCCTGTTCATTCCTCCAAACTTCTTCGATATTTGCATGTTTCCCAAACTTTTGTCTTAATAAGGCTTTTAATGGCTCTGTCGTTGTAGCGAGATTAGGTATCCATTTATTAATATAATTTATTAGACCCAAGAAGCTCTGTAGTTCTTCAACAGTCTTGGGAGCCCTGAACTTCGCTACACTATCTATGTATTTATTTAATGGTCTAACACCTTCAGGAGTTAGCTCATGTCCTAAGAAATTTACTTTTTGTACTTTATACAGGCATTTCTCGGTATTCAGTAGGACATTGTTTTCTTTTAATACACGCAATACTTCCTGAAGACGTAAGTCATGTTCTTGCTCATCGCGGCCATATATTAATATGTCGTCGATAAAATTGATAACCCCATCACATTTTAAAAGCATTTTTTCCAATATTTTTTGGAACAATTCAGGTGCGCAAGTAATTCCGAACATTAAGCGTTTATAACGGTAAAGACCCTTTGAGCTAATGAATGTTGTTATATGTCTAGAATCTGGATGCAGTTCTATTTGATGGAATGCATTTTTTATATCTAGTTTACTAAAATATTGGGCTTTCTTTATCCTAGGCAGAAGGTGTTCCATTGAAGGCAATGGATGATTTTCTCGCATTATTGCCGTATTTGCACGTCTCATATCTACACAAAGTCGTAATTCCCCGTTGTCTTTTAATATCGGCACTATTGGAGATATCCATTTTGATGGTTCTCGAACTTCTTCAATAATGTCACTATCTAATAATTCCTTAATTTTAGTTTCTATTTTATTTTCGATTGGTATTGGAATTCTACGATAGGGTTGACAGACGGGTTTTTTAGAATTATCGATGGGTATCTCTATCATGACATCCTTAAATTTTGGGAACGGCCCATTCCGAATTTGATCAATTCCAATACCGAGCTTCAGTACTCCAAGGCGTAAAGCGCTGTCTTTGCCCAACAAGTTTCTTGATCCTCTTGCAATAACATAAATATTTGTACGTTCTTCCTGTTTGTTTACTTTAATAGTTGTCTCAAATGATCCCATAATTTCAAGTGGTATTTTACTGCCGTAAGCTAAAAGTGTTTTATCTGATTGTTTAACTTGATTTGAACATTTCACTCCTTTTTCTTTTAAAGTATTCCAAGTTGTGTCAGTTATTAGGTTATATTTTGATCCAGAATCAATTAACATCGTTGTCTTTATGCCACCCACTTCACATTCTATATTCGCATCATCGTTAATATTGAATACATAGTCTATTTCTTCATCTGCTACGTGATCCACTTCCTTCTGTTTACGAGCCAGCTTAATCGGCTGATCTTCCCGCTTATCGATTTCGTCATTCTTCCTTTTCCGAGAGACTTGAGTCTTGCAATATTGCCTGAAATGGCCAAATTTTCCACAGCTGTGACATTTTTTTCCTTTTGCCGGACAATTTATATCTTCCGATGCATGTTTTTGATTCCCACATCTGCCACATCCTTTATTCTTACTTGGATTGACCCTTGATCGTTTTACATCAAATTTAAAAGCTCTTCCTTCTCCGTCTAACTGTCTTCTTTTGGAAGGGGCTATTGCATTTATTTCCTGACTAACTGACTTATTCTTCTGCCCATATTCTTCCATTTGCCGATTGACAACCTCTAACGTGTTAGCTTCCGTAATTATTTTCTCAAGAGTTATATTGTCCCCTATTTTCAAAATTTTCTTACGTAAATCTACTGATGTACATTTTTCTGCTATCTGGTCGATTAAATGATCATCAGGCTTATCAAACTGACACTTCTCCGCTTGTTTTCTTAACCTCACTAAAAATTTTTCAAATTTCTCATCTTCTTCCTGTTTTAACAGACGGAATAAATGCCTTTCGTAAACTTTACTCTGCTTAGGAGTGAAATAATCATCTAGCTTTGCTATTGCAATTGCGAACACATCATTATCACCACTTAATTCTGCATTTGCGCCGGGTAAGTTGTAGAATATCTCCTGTAAGCCCGAACCACCTAATAATAAGAGTGTCGCTCTTTTTTTATAGGTGTCGTGATTTCTGTCGCCTCCAGGTAAATATATAAAGATCTTTTCCATTTTTCCCAACGTTGACCTAATGAGGCACTGTCGCCTTCCAAGTCTAATTTTTCTAATGGCGGTAAGTTGTTTGACATCGTGAAGAGTCAGTTGGGGCGACCTGAAAATAATAAGTTTCTTCCAATATGCAACTTTGCGATCGAATGAGGGTACCTTTGTACCAAATGTTTCCAATTTAATGGAGGTACCTTTGTACCAAATGTTTCCAATTTAATGGAGGTACCTTTGTACCAAATGTTTCCAATTTAATGGAGGTACCTTTGTACCAAATGTTTCCAATTTAATGGAGGTACCTTTGTACCAAATGTTTCCAATTTAATGGAGGTACCTTTGTACCAAATGTTTCCAATTGAATGGGGGTACCTTTGTACCAAATGTATCCAATTGAATGGCATTAATGTGTCACATAACTGTCTATCGCCGGCGCTAGCATACCTATTGTTCTTTAATTGTGTCTGCAATTAGGGTCACAACAACAATCTGCTGGTAAGATTAATCTAATCTAACTGTATAATATGTTTATCATAAATATGACCAACCCGAACAACACAATAGTTTGTAATGTTACCGACCTCGGGTCGAGCATTATATACCAAGCTCAACATCAAAACTCTTTAGTGACTAAGTTTTGTTTTTTAGAGTAATAGTTTACAAACTCTTTGGTCTGTTTAAATAACTCTTATAACGAAAAAAAATAAATAAAACGTTATAGCACCTTCCGCTTGACAGTTGTTGATTTTACGCGCCTTAGTTACGGTTGCTAAGGAGATGTTTTTTTTTGGCGGGAAAATTAGGGAATGTATAAAAATATTTACTGATATAAACTTATTCAATACGAAAACTCTTGGTTTTACTGTGATCAACTTGTTTTAATAGATGGTTCACAGTAACGAATAAGTATCTAGTATTTAGTACATAACGAATTTGTATTTTAAGTATTGTCTTGTTGTGGGTAATTAATCGGCGGCATTATTGTTGCTTATTGCATGACACTTTTTATTAATTTTACGTAACAATAGGTTATAAGCTAGGTTCTTTATTTTTGATTTGGAGGTATCTATGGATCCCTTAATGAACTTAAGTAGAAGTCTTAGATACGAGAAGAATAATTTTCTGCAAGGCGAAATTCCGTTAGGTGACTCATTACCCTCATCAATTTTTTTTTATGGTAACAATAAAATCTGACCTTTGTCCTCGTCGCCACTTGTAATATACTCCGTATCACACTGATCACTACAAACTGCCACTGGCTCGACAACACACGATATGTGCAGGCGCGCGTCCGCTCTCGACCGTGTCTCAGCGTGTATTATCCATATTGTATAGTCTATGGTATGGTGTATACCGTGCGCGCCCCACCATCCGTGTGCACGAGACAGTGTATGTGCATATATGTAACTATCTTTATAGTTACTATACTGACACAAACACTACAGTGAGGTACTTGTCTTTGTCGTAAAAATAGCAGCATAGCAAAATGCCGGTGTCAAAGATTGCGACATGAATGACCGTCACCCGTATTCCGTGACTGACCCTTCGGTAATGAAAAGTGGACAGACGTCAGCGGCCATTATTTATTCAACCAGCATTAATACAGAATCGATCTTTGACTTCTTTTAGACACAATATACCCTGAAGTTTTGTAAGTAGACAAGCAAACTTCCCTCTTATGTTTGTCGGCAACTTATTACCTGTTTTCGAGGTGTTCTTACTTTGTTTGTGTCATTATAATGCCGACTTTTTGAAGAGTTTCAAGGAGACACATATTGTAGTGTCAGAAATAGCTAAACGTCCAAAGATGACAATATAATTATGGGTGTTTTACTTATAATCAAAAATCAAATCTTGCTAAATATTTCTGTGATTATGTCCTCAAGAGATATGGTATGCAATCGTAGCCAATTTTGATGACTGGGATGTATTACTGAAACAAATAAACACGCATCTAAATTACAGGAGAATTAGGAATTTAGGTACAATGGAAGCTTATCAACATTACAGAGTTAGGGTATCCGTTACCTTTTGTAGTTGGCTAGACCAAACTGTCACATATTGCGGCCATCCGCATTTCAGTTCATTGTTGAATAATTGAAACACCAACTATTCTGTTTGAGCCTCGAGCCGTGGATTTTGCGTTGCTGTTTTTGCACGCACATGATACGTCATTCTATCCATTGTCGTTGGTTTTATTTTCATATTAATTCAAGATAAACTTATAACTAAAGTGTGTCTATTTGATTGTGCAACTTTCAAAGTCAAAACATTTATTTCAAATAATCCATAATTTTGGTTTTATTTTCATATTAGTTCATGATAAACTAATAACTAAAGTGTGTCTATTTACCTGATTGTGCAACTTTCAAAGTCAAAACATTTATTTCAATTAAGCACTTTTGAAACGGCAAACGGAATTATCTGTCAGTCAGACTGTCTGTCAGTGAAGCTAGGTGCTTGTTCGAAAGTGTAGTTTCGAATGAAATTAATAGCTATACCTACATACTTGAAGTAATCTACCCTGTTCTTCGTACACCTCTGTTTCACGTTGTGGCAGGTCACTTCTTTGCCTTTGAGAAAACGGAACACAATTTTTCACCTGTCTTTGTGAATACTTGACCTATTTCATCACTAGAAGGTTGAAAATTGTATGGTAATTCAGTAGAAGTCACTTTTCCATTACATGTATGTAAGTATGCTAAAGAAAGTAACGGCAGACGTCCCCTGTGTAATCGAGACAATTGAAAGTCAGTCACAACGTTGCATGATGATATCGATGAGTCACCTGCACTCTGTATTCCACCCTAACGTGGGAATTGGGTCCGTTAATCGGTATTTTATCACTTCTCCTGATTATGAACCCTCATAACGTTCAGTATCGCTTACAACAAACACCGATAACCCATATTTCGCGCAATACTTAGCCAGCAATTTCAGAATTAGCAGAAAACTTGATAACGTTGGTATGTAAGGTAGGTAGGTAATATAATTCCGAAGAAACAATTTCAATAGAAATCGAGAAATACCTTCACAAAAACGAAATGGGATTCCATTCCCAAAACTGATATTAAAATGAAATACAAAACTTGGGTCGGGTCTGAATAAGGCGGGGAACACACAGGTTGTATACAAATAGTGGTAGGTACACATGACAGTGGGTATAAACCTGTGTACAGAAGTATAGACGTTATCTGGGCATTGTGCGATGATGCGACCCTGACTTAGATAGTTGTCATAGTTGCAGCCACTCGTTATGCCTAGTTCGCTACGCATTGTTATGTATCGATCACACACGACTATCTATACACAACACTCGAACTGTAACACGAATAGATAAGGGTTAATTTCTAATTACTGCGTTACATTAAAGCCAGTATAGGCAATATTTAATGCAAAACTATGTTGTTGTAATTACTGAATGCATTTAGTTAGACGAATACATTGGTCTGTTTATAATTTGGCTGGTTGCATTTTCGAAATCTGCATCTATTATGGCTAATTTCCGTACGTGTGTGCTCACGAAAACTGCGGTTTTGATTGTCGGTTGTAGGAAAATTGGAGTACGTCTATGTTTTGATTTAATAAATATGATACAAAATTAACTAGGTACATAGTGCCTAGTTAATAATTTATGAATCGAACGTCGAAATCTCCAAATGAATGGAATCTAGAGATCTATCGTACATAGATTCAACCACGGAGAAATAAAATGAGCCATCATTGCTATCCTACGTTTGTCCAATTTATTTGATACTTACAGGTACAATGGTATATGTTCCCAATGAAACCGAGTCTGCAGAAAAATTCTAAAGAAAAACCTGGTCGGATTTTCAATCCATTAGTCTATTGAATAGTTTATATTCCTCGATATAAATCGAACGACCACAATGTTTAAACTTCAGTGCATAGAGAGCAATGTTCTCAATAGCAACCTTTTTATTTAATTTAGTTAATTAGAAAGGATATTTAGGAAGTCTCTAGCTGTTATTTTTACTTAATTGAACCCAAAGAAATTTTATGCGTCATTCACGTTACATTTTTAGAGCTCCGTTTTAAATGAAAGCGTAACTAAATCCTATTTTAATTAGTCGTTAATTAAGTAGGTACAAAAGAACTGATGAATGGTTGAAAATTTCCGGTGTGATCAACTGCGCAATGGCAAGGTCGCTGTGACTGACACAATGTGCGGATGTGCAGGCGCCGACAGCGACCACAACGGTATAGAAACTGACTTAAAAGTAAATTAGTCATCACCACCTGCTCAAATACTTCAACTGAAATATTAAGACAACGTCAAGAAACGATCAAAACTAATTTTACCAAATAACCATAAACCCCATTTTAGTTAAGACTTCATTTCTTTTCCTGTCTTTCTTCAAAAAGGATTCCATATTGAGAAATCAAAGAAAATGAAATGTGTGAAAGCAGTTAAGTAGTTAACAGTCTGGTGCAACATTTGAAGAGTCATCAAGAGAAATGGGTTTAGTAATGGCGTTCACTCTTGATGACTTTACAACCTGTCGTGTCGTAAACGATGTTTAAACAATTTTACACCATTCTACTTCAAAAACATTGCAACTGTGACTGCCAAGCCAATGAGCTGGGATTATGGTACTCGTAGATAAGGCACTGATACGCGTTAGGTATAAAAATCAATACATGTGTGCTTGTGCAAGTAAACAAGCTGTTGGGTAAATCATGTGACGGAGAATAATGAAAACATTGCGTTGTTAGTGGCAACAAACTACTTACTTTATGTGCTCTTGACTATATCATTAGTACTTGAGAAAAAGAACCTAGAACAATAAGTGCTATGCTAAGTGCGCAGTCGCAAATGATTCATATTAGATTTATTTCCTTTGAGTTAGGTACCTACTTAATAATCTTGCTTGCTAAATCGGTAGATACCTCATTTGAAATCAGAAAACACTAACGAGTTGCAAAATTTTTTCGTCATGCCCTGTTCTGGAACAATTCACATTCTCAGTTTTGTGCGCCAATTGTCTCAGGTCCCTTCGATTGTTTCTTGGGAGACATAAACATTAAATGTATGTTTTGTTTCTCACCTCAGGACTTGATTGTTTTGATAAGTGTTGCAGATATGTTTTATACCTTCCCATTGAATGCAGATCAGTGTAATACATGTCATTTTCGAAACCTTCAACTGATTAATGCAAAGTAAATAATATGAGCCATTAATTATTCCAGCGTAATGCATAATGTTCCACATGGGTGGTCTTTTCATCACATAAACAAGTAAACGTTGAAGCGATAAACTTATAAAGCTTAATAACATCCGTTTTTCATTGATGAGTTTTAATAGTTGGTGCTTGCTGAACATACTACTATCTGCCCGTGATTTATTATC